>NC_045426.1:673324300-673637990 GCF_902635505.1 Sarcophilus harrisii
GCACTCAACAAGGTAGGTCATAGTTTAGTTTTGATAATAAAGTGGGATAACATAAACATAAACTGCTCTGTGAGTGTAAAACATGGTATAACGTCAGCTTTAGTATTTGTTGTTATTTTCCCTGTAGGAATAGGCTGAGACTTAAGTAAGGTGAAAAGGCATGGTCATCCGGAGAGGTATCAGAGGCTTCTGTGCCTTTTAAGTGAGTTCTTCCCCTTCCCCATGACCTAAAATTGAACCACCCCAGGCCCCCAAGACCCTCATCCTGAGGAACCTTGGGCCCTATCCTGTCATATCATCTCTTATTTCCTGGGCCTTCTGATGTGGATCTCCTGGATGCTTATGCTTTTTATTCATCCTCCCAGATATTTTTGGAAGCATCTCCTGCAGAGACCATGATTTGGAGAAAGATTTCCAGGGATAGGTAGCCTGACACCAGTAGGGGAAAAGTGGGATGGGGAAAAGGGAGGTGCAGTGCTCTTGCGATGTCCCATTGTCTGAACCCTGAGTAGTTTATACTAAGCCTTGTACTTAGTACAAATAATGTTTAGTTAAATAAAAGTTTGGTTATAACGATGATGGTCTTATTGTCTCACTTCTTACCTGTTTTAAATGAGAATATCTTGGGAGGACTTTTTTCTTAAGTTTTGTGTCCAATGCTCTGTTTTCAGGATATTAATCCACTAGAAACAGAGAGGGGTTCTGGTGACTTCTCTATTCTCCCTGCATGTCTCTTGTCCCCATCCCCTCCCTCTTTATTCTCCAGTTCTCTTTCCGCAGCAGGCAGAGAAACATGGGTATGAAAAGAGAAGAATTTCAAGAAGGAGACACAGTGGGACTAAAAAGAATTGGAACAAATGCCTGTCCTTGGAGCTACAATTAAATCTTAGGACAGTGGTTCTGAATGTGGTAGGGGGTGCCTGGTACAAGCCCTTAAGTCCCATAAGAATACCTTTTGGTGGTTTGGGTTTCTACAATAATGTGTCCCTGTAACAACTGCCCCGGCTTCTTAAACCGAGGGGATTGGATGGATGAGGTAGTTTCCACAGTCCCTTCCAGCTTCATAATCTGTGAGCCTATGAGGGTGTGTATGTGTGTGTGTGTGTGTGTGTGTGTGTGTGTGTGTGTATGTGAGAGAGAGAGAGAGGAGGAAAAGGGAGCATTTTTCAATCAAACTAAATTTGGGACTTAAAGAATCTTCCATTATGAAACCATCTTTGAAGCATTAAAAAATTTTTTTTCCTACTATTTGGGATTCCCCAAGGTAATTTTGTTAAGACTTTTGGGAAAGAAAATTTCCTAAACTAAACACTAAGGAGGAGAAATAGGGGAACTAGATTCACAATTTAAATATTTTATTTTGGATCATATGGCTAATTTTAATTTTAAAAAAATTGTCAGTGCCTTCCTATTACTTCCAGGCTTATTGCTCATTAAAGCCCTTCATATTGTGCTTCTTACTTGACATTCCCTTTTTCACATTACTCTTCTTTATCCGTGCTGCTTTCCAATAGCATTGTCCAATTCACTGTCCTTGAGCCCTATATCCCACCATTTTGCCTGTGCCTCACACAGGATGGGTCCTGTACCTAGAATATACTTCTCATCTCAGTCTCTTTTACTTTCTATATTCTTTCAAGACTCAAATCTAAGTTCATCTTGTGTGGGAAGCTACTGTTTCTCAGATTATGAATATTCTTCTCTGTCATATATTATCTTCTCTGTAGAATTTGAACTCTTTGAGCTCAGACTTGTTTTTGTCTTGTACCCACAGTAATAAGCACCAGACACATTATCACAAAGTTATGTATATGCTTAGTTGTGTTACATTTTATTATCTCCCAATAGACTTTGGACTTTTTGAGGTCAGAGGCTATTGTGCCCACAGGAACAAGCCCTAGGCCTCTATGTGTTATCACAATAGGTGTTTGATAAGTATTTGAGAATTGTCTTTCCCAATTCTCCCTAAACTGAGGAATGAGGAGTCTTAGACCCTTAGAAGGGGTCTGAGCTATCTGGGAAAAGCCTCAAAGAAGAGGATAGAATTCAGTCTAGTAGGAATAATGTCTTCCACAACCTATGATAGGCTCCAACATCTGCTCAGTAAATCAATAAACATTTATTAAGTACCTATTATGTCAGGCACTGTGCTAAGCATTAGGGTTACAAAAAGAGGCAAAAGCCAGTGCCTGCCCTTATGACTTATGACAATGGTAGAGGAAAAATCATAGAAAAAAGCAAGCTATATACTAGATAAAAAGGAAGTAACTAATAGAGGGAAGGCACTAGAGGGATTAAGGAAAACTTTTAGTAAAAGATGGAATTTTAGTTAGAAAACCAAGCAAGTCAAATGGAATTGAAGAAGGTGAGTGTTATAGACATGGGGGATAGCAAGAAAAAATTTCCAAATCCGAGAGATAGATGGTCTTGTTCCATGAACAACTAGAAGGCCAGCATCATTGGATCGAAGAAAAAGGTATAAAGAGAAGGGAAAGCTAGGAGGGGGCTGGGTTTATGAAGAGCTTTGATGCCAAATAGAGATTTTATATTTGCTCTTGGAGGCAACAAGAAGCCACTGGAGTTTATTGAGTTTGTGTGGTAAGGCAGTATGGGCAATGGAGATGAGAGACCGAGGGGGAAATGGTCAGACATACTTTGGGAAACTCAGTCACTGAATGAAAGATGGATTGGAGTGAGGAGAAACTTGAGGCAGGTAAGATCCCCCCAATCACACTAGCAGCTATTGCAGAAGTCCAGGTGTGAGGTGATGGGGCCTGGTATAGAAGGTGGCAGTGTCAGGGGAGAGAAGGGATGTATTTGAGAGATAAAGAAGAGGTTTGTCAACAGATGGGCTTTGGGGGCTGAGAGAGAATGAGGAATCAGGATGACTCTTAGGAAAGATGCTCTCTAGAGCAGTAGGGAAGGTAGGGTTTAGGGTTAGGGTTAGGGTTAGGAAGGATGATGAGTCCTGTTTTGGATATGTTGAATTTAAGATATCCACTAGACAGCCAGTTCAAAATATTTGAAAGGCAGTTGGAGATGCCAGATTGAATGTTAGAAGAGGGTTTGCAGCCAGTGGGATAAGTAGATTTGTTTGTCACCTTAGTGATTCGTTCATGTATAATGCCTGGTGTCCACTAGGGAGCTTCCCATAAATGCTTGTTTGATTGAGCATTAAGTGTTTATTCTGTGTAGAGCCCTCTGCTAGGATTGAAGAAGACAACAAAGATAGTTAAAATATTCCCATCCCCACAGACTTCACCGTTGAATAAAGAGGATACATAATATTGATATGTAATACTAGGCAATGGAGAATGAAATGACATAGGGCAAGTACAGACAGATAGATAAAGCATTTATTAAGCACTTGCCAAGTGCCAGACACTGTGCTGAGCTGGGAGTACAAAGAAAAACAAGTAAGATAGAACCTGCTGTCAGAGGGCTTAAATTCTAGGGGAGGGGGAGATGAAACAAAAGGGACTTGGAAAGAAGGTGGGGGTAGAGCAGAGAGAGCTGGAAGTGAAGTGTATGTTGTGCTCTCCAGTGCTGGGGCAACCAAGATCTTGCTTACCAGTGTGGGCAGGCTTCTGTTTGGGAGATAAGATCCAAGGTTCAGAGCTGGAAAAGGCTTTGGAGGCCATCTGGTTCAATGGCTTCTTTTACAGATATGAATGGAGGTCCAGAGATGAACTAGGCTGCCCAAGGTCAGCCTCATGGAAGAGATGGCTTTGGACCCAATTTTGAAGGATGAATAAGATTTAAAAATCATCAGGGACATGGTATTTGAGGCACAGAGGATGCCAAAAGTAGGAGTCCCTAATAGGTTGTGAGAGGGACAACAAATAGTATAGTTTGGGTGGAGGATAGTGACTGCAAGGGAGAAACGTGAGATAAGATTGCCAAGGTAGAGTTACCTAAATTGTACAATGGATAGAGCTTTGTGCCTGGAATAGAGTTCAAATTCAGTCTCAGAAATTTACTAATTATGTGACTGGGCTAGTCATTTAACATTTAACATCTGCCTCTATTTCCTCATCAGTAAAATGGTGATAATGACTACTTCATAGGTTATTGTGAGGATCAAATGAGATAATAATTGTAAAATGTTTAGCACAGTGCTTGGCATATAGTAGGTAGTAGGTGCTTAATAAATGCTTATTTCTTTCCTTCCTTCTTTGGGTGAATCTACCTGGTCCCAGGCCATTCCTTTTCCTTTATCCAGTCTTCCATTAATCTACAATTCTTGACTTCATCCTGGGGGTTCAGTATTGATGATGCCTTAAACACTCTCAGCCCCCATGACCCGCACCTGTAGTCCAGCACAGCCACAAAGGGCTCACTGACCCCAGACTTGCCTTTTGTTAAAGCACTTTGCAAACTATAAAGCACCCTAGATGCTTGCTTACTATTGGAGGTCTTCAGTTACCTTGCCATGCTGTCTCTCAAAGTTAGCATATCAGAAACAAACTTCATTCTCTTTTCCTTCCACGTCCTTTTTTCATTCCAGCATCAAATTCTGATATTTGTGGAAGAGCTCTGTAGCCAGCGGGTACCATCCTTGACTGGTCCCCCTCCTGAACTTGCTGGATCCAGTCCATTGCCAACACTTGCCGATCCTACCTATTTAACACCTCTCTGGGGCACGTGGGGCACCATAGAGCATGGAGTGTTGGGCCTAGAGCCTTAAAACTCATCTGCTCTAGTTCATATAGGGCCTCAGAGACTAAGTGGGTGACCCTGGACAAGTTAACCCTGTCGGTTTCTCATCTGTAAAATTTGCTAGAGAAAGAAATATCAAACCACTCCAGGATTTTTGCCAAGAAAACCCCAAATGGGGTCATGAAGAGTCGGACAGGACTGCAGCAAGCAACTGAACAATACCATCTCCCTCACCATTTCCCCCTCACACTGCCATTAATCCTAGCTCGGCATCTATCACTTCTCACCTGAACAATTACAATTCCTGTAATTAATCTTCCTGCCTCCATTCTCTCCCCTCTCCCATCTTTCCTAAAACTACCAACATAAATGCAGATCTGATCACGGCAGGATGAAATGCAAACTCCCCCATTTGGCCTTTAAAAAACCCTCCGTGATTGACTCCAGCTGATGCACTAGAGTTCTCACTTCTTTTCATGCATTTCTAAGTTTCAAACCTCTGCTTTTGCATGGGCCGCCCTTCAGGCCTGGAGAACAGATCTGTCTTTCCATCTCAGTTAAGGACCAGACCCAAGTGTGACGGGGCAGGTTGCTTCTCCGAAAGCCCCCACAGCTGGGAATCCTAACACATTTGAAGGAGCTGAATCAGCCTTTCCTGATGCTGATGTTGCTTGTGGATCGGAGGCAAGAGGGAAGAGCAGGGAGGCAGAGAATGCCTTTCAGTCCCCTTGTATCCTTATCATGCTCTCACACGAAGGGATCTATTCTGCTGGTCAGAAGTGGATCCCCAGCAGCCACTGGCAGGTGGCTCCCGTAACAATCTCCATGTCTAAGAATTTCTTACTTCCTTCAGGACTCAGGGTTGGTGCTGCTTTTTACACACCAATCTTCCATCCATCTCCATGTTAAAGTTCTCTCTCCTGCTTCAAATTATCTCGTATGTACTTCCTGCTAACATGTTGTTCCCTACCGTTCCATTCTCAGTCCATACTCTCCTTTCCTATCGTGGTTTTCCTTTTTTCTTTCGTTTCTGCTCCCGGGATGACCGGAGCTTTCTAGAGTACTTCGCCCACTAAGGATTTGAGCGCTCGGAAGTTCTGAGTCCTCTGTGCACTAAGGTTTGCCAACCAGCCCCTTGCCCTCCTTGGGCTACAGGGCCCTCTGGGACTTCTTGAAGTCTCGGGCTTAAAATTGGTACCAAATTTCAGTTTATACAAGATAGTTATAATGGCTCCTATTTAATGGGTTCCAAAACCTCCTGAGCTGACAACAGTCACTTTGATTGCAAGCTAAGAACTATTTGCATGACTTCTAACCCCCCAAGGCAGGTTTCCATCAGCTACACGAGAGGATTCAGACTTTTCTACCTCCACAAAGGTAAGGAAAAGGTTCTTGGGAGTGGGGATGGAAGGCCGGGGTGGCCAGTCTGATGCAGGAGCTCTGGATGCAGTTCCGAATTTCCCCACAAGGTGGCAACGACAATTCACAATCTTCCTACAAACGGGGCATTAGCCTTGGAGGGTGAAGGCTTTAGTTGCTGGGTTGCAGCACGGGACCAATTGCTGTGGCCCTGGGTCTCAGCCGCAGCCTCGTGACCGAACTCTGGCTCCCGCTGGGCCTGAGGCTCCTGGGGAGCCCGAGGTAAAGATCAGCCTTTTCTGTTTGGGGGCAAAGCCTTGGAGTTCCCAGCTACCTCCTGCCCAGGACCATGTGCCCACCGACTCACCGAAGACTAGGGAAGGGATTGGGCCTGGGGGGAAGGGAACATAGGGCTCTGATCTCCCATCATAGGTGAGATTGAGGGTCCCCTCCTCCTGTCTCTTCTGAGAGTCATTGTGTGCATTTTCCTCAATTTACTCTCTTCTCAAGGTCTCCCCTGGCATCCAGGGCCACCTCCAGTCCTTCTGATCTATATCTGGCCTCCAGAGCCAGATGGCTCCCGAGGGGAAAGTAAGGCAGGGGACCTTGCCCAGTCCACATTTATTCCAATTCACTTGCATGTCAGACATTACCTCCCTGATGTCATGGTCTTCTTCCTTATCCCTTTCTCTAACTCCCTTCCCTTGAACATGGTGAAGTGCTCCCTGAAAACACCATCATTGGTTTGAGCTTCAGGGAAGGCCTAAAGCAGAGAAACACAGTCAGGGAGCAGGACCCCCAAGGGCGAAGACCAGGTCCTGGGGCACACTCCAGGGCCCTCACCTGGTGCAGTGGGGCCAGCTTGGTACCTAGCTTCCAGAAGTCTCTGGGGGGGGGGGGCAATGTATGTACAGTTTTCCTGAATGTGCTCTCAATGCGAAAGCCTTGGAAACTGGGTGCTCAGGGAGGTAAGATTTTTTAGGGAAAATATTGATTTAAAATACACCATTTTCTTTGTTTGGATGTGAGCCTACTGCTCACATGCATACACAGGCCCAGACATATTCACCCCTGTCTCCCTGCCTGCCTCGAGCATTCTCTCCAGCGAAAGGATTTTTCTGCTGCAAGTCTGGATCACAAACCAGGTCTGGTGGACTCTCCTCATGTGGCCTTCCTCCCACAGGCCGACCTGTCTCCAGGTCTGAGGCAGGAGTTAGGAAGACCTTAGGTCAGACATTTCGATGAACCTGGGAACCTTCTATTAAAAGGAAGAAACCTCCCTGTCTCTGACTTGGGAAAATCATTGGTATAGGGAACCCCAGATGAGAAAATTCTTTCTGCCGTGATCTCATCAGGTAGTCTCAAAGGTGAGATTTAGACCATGGTCCTCCCTCTGAGACTGCCTCTCTGTCCACTTAAACCACTTTGCCTCTTGGTGGGAATAAATGGAACTAATGAAAATGTAGGGTAAATAAGCCAGAAAATCAAGGGAGAGGAAGCAGCCACCAATGCCCGTGTATCCCCAGGCTAACCTGGACTCTCAGAGATATAAAGGAGCTTCATCCAAACCACCCATTTTACAGAGAGGAATGTGAGTCCCATAATGGGAAGAATACCTTGCCCAAGGATACATGACATGATCCTAACATCTCTGATTCTCCTTAAAAAATGACAAGGAATTACCTTCAGCTGGTCTACAAGAGAAGTCTTAAAGGAATTGGATGTTTGACAATAGGTCAAGATGTTTTGCATTCGTATCCAACATGCTTGCAGCAATTAGTGGCACGGGGGTAACGACATTAAATTGGGCCTGGCTTCCATATGCTGCTATAAATATGCAGCTTTATAGCTGATATCTGCGGGCAGTTCCCTTCTCCTCTCTAGAACTCAGTTTTCTCGCCTGAAAAAGGAGGGGTTTAGACTAGATGATCCTGAATTTAGAATTTCTCAATTCTAAATCTCATAAATCATTATTTTGGACATTTTGGGGGGCAGGGGTTAGGTACAGACCTGTGGTTTTATTGATGTGGCGGGGTGGGGGGAGACTGCCTCCCCTTGTGCAGATAGGTAACTTTTCTATTGTCCCAGAGGGTCATTATCCAGGGTACTACTCTGGCTCAATTTCCTCGTTTATAAAATGAGGTTAAAAATAGCACCTACCTCTCAGGTTGGTTATGAGAATGATTGAGATCATATTTGTAAAGTTATATTTACAGACTTTAAAGTAATATTTCAATATAGCTATTGTCATTTATTCATTCATATAGCTAGTATATGGCAAAGACAGAACTTAATTTTTTTCTCAATAGTATTTTATTATTCCAAACACATGTAATGTTCATTTTTTGTAAGATTTTGTGTTCTTCTCTCACTTCTCTCCCTCCCCAAAACAGCAAGTAATCTGATATAGGTTAAATATATGCAATCCTTTTAAACATATTTCCAAGGGTTTTTTTGTTTTGTTTTGTTTTGTATGCTGAGGCAATTGGGATTAAGTGATTTGTCCAGGGTCCCACAGCTAGGAAGTATTAACATTTGAGGCCATATTTGAAGTCAGGTCCTCCTAACTTCAGGGCTGGTGCTCTATCCACTGGGCCACTAGCTGCCCCTATATTTCCATATTTGCAAAGACAGAACTTTAATAGGTCTTTCTGACTGCAAGTACTACCCAGTGCCACTTCTCTTCTGACATATCAGTCCAGAAATACTCCTCCCCTGAGTTTCTTAAAAGAGCCACAAGCTCTTTCATTATATCCTCTCAAACTGGACTTCTTCAGCTCCCTCTTAATCAAGACAACATTTACTAAGCAGCCAGCAGATGGCAGGCACGGTGCAAAGTGCTGGGGATACAAAGAAAGGCAAAAACAGTCTTTGCACTCTTAAAAAGACCCATGCAAACAACTCTGTACTGTAAAGGGCAGGAACTTTGGAGAAATATACTTAAGGCTCAGCATGATTAAGGCCAGAGACGGACTGAGAGAAGACAGAGGACTGGAGGTTGGAGCTCAAGCTCTCCGACTCAGAGAGACATTCTATCTTCATCAGCCTCGTGGTGGCTCTCCTGCTCCCCCCACTGAGAGCAAGGCCCGTCTGAAGGGCCTCCAGAAAGCTAGCAGGGCCCCAGGCAAGGAGACAAAGACTTTATCCCTGGCTATTCTCGTGGTGATTATTCTGCTGAAATGAAGGCTGGTCCCCAGACGTCCAGAAAACCAATCAGAACATTACAATGTACAAACAAGATGTGAGCAGGACAAATTGGAGGTTGACAATAGAGGAAACTACCATTAAGCAGGACTGGAAAAAGTATTTTCAGAAGGTGAGGATCTGGCTAAGATGTGAAGGAAGCCTAGAGGTAGAAATAAGGAAAAGTCAATAAAAATGCATGGAGTTGGGAAATGGGGTGGAGTAGCTTATGCTATAAAGAACAAGTATCATTGGATTGGAAAGGGCATCAAGGGGCAGTAAAGTGTAAGATTATGAAGAACTTTGAAAATGAAACAAGATTTAATATTTGATCCCGATTATGGAGTCTGTTGAATGGGGTGAGGGTGACATGGTTAGACCAGCACTTTAGGAAGATTGGTTTGGAAACCCAGTGGAAGATGGATTGGATTAGGCAGGGACTCATGGCAGGAAGACCTCCCCTTAGGTGATTTATTGCCATAGTGCGGAGGTGAACCAGGGTGGTGGCAGGTTGGGGGGAGAGAAAGGGGCTTAAGAGAGAGAAACCACAGGACTGTCAGTAGAGGGTGAGGACAGAGGATGGCACACAGTTTGGGCACCTTCATGAGAGGGAAGATGATAGGTTGCTCAGTTATAGGTTCATATGAAAGGGAGGGAAGATAATGAGTTCAATTTTGGACATATAAGTTTAAGACGTCTAGTTGTAAATGGCCTTCTCAAGAACTTTAGCCACAGAATAAGGGAGAGATATAGGACAATAGTTAATTGGGGTGGAAGGATCAAGTGTGGTTTTTTTGTTTTGTTTTGTTTTGAGGATGGGTGAGTGTATTAGACAGCAAGTAAATAGTCAATTGGCTAGCAGAGATTGAAGATTAAAAGAATTAGGATTTGATAGGGGGAGGGCAATCTGTTGGAGAACATAACAGGATCACTTATGCAATGTACAGGGGGTTGCCTCAGTAACAAGGGCTACTTCTTGTGTGATAAGGGTGAAAGAGGAAATGGTGGGTGAAGGTAAGTTATATGAGAGGAGAAAAGAGAACCTTTGGTGGATGGCCTCAATTTTCTTCAGTGAAATATGAAGCAAGGTCCTCGCCTCAGGAGGGAGGAGGGAATCTTTAAGTTTCTTCTGTGTTCCAGGCACCCAGCTAAGCTCTGAGAAGACAGAGCAAAATCAAAGACATATCTTGCCCACAAGGAGCTTATATTCTAATAATTATATTTGAGCTAGAAGCAGCATAGGTGAGTAGATTCCTCCTTTCTCTTTTTCTATGAACATTAAAGGGTCCTTATCATTGCCTTTTTTTCTCAAGCAACTCAACAAGAGCCTTCCTTGTTCTGTTCTTAGGTTCTTGGCCTAAATACTGCCCCTCCCTTTTCCCCTCTTGGGGAAAAAAAAGTCTTTATCCAGAACTTACCTCTGAGCCTTCACTCAGTCTGGGCTTTAATTTTCTGGTAGGATCAAAGTCTCTCCCTGAATCTTTTTCTGTAAGAAAGGGAGATTGAATTGGATGATGTCAAAGAAAAAAATTCATATTGTATTTTTCTGTTTCAAGTTTCTTTTTAAGCTCTAAGTTTACTGGTCTATGATTTTGTGAAAGAGTCCTAGATTCCAATTCCTGATGCCTTACTAAATATATGACCCTAGACCAACTGAAATCATGTATGCAAAAAGGTCAAGGGATGAAGGAATAATTGAGAAACAGTAGAGTCAGGCCTGAAATTAGGGGAGGGGAGGGAGAGATTATTGGGCACTTTGAATGACTGGCAGAGGAAGGAGCTGACTTTTATCAGTCTCCCCGAGGGAATGGATTTCAATCAACACCAAATCAGAAGCCTTTTTTACTCTTTTAGCAACTGGGAGGTGTTCACAGAAAAAAGAGAAGATAGTTCAATGAGGAACCTTGTAATCATGACTGATGCTCCAGTGACGAACTAAGGAAGAGGTGGTGACTCTCAGCTTATGTAATTCTCAGACCCCTTGCTCTGGGAAGGTCCCTTAATGGCCAGTTACACCCTGGGAAGGAGAGCCTGCCAGCACCTGCCCCTCTGTCCAGGAAAGCTCCTCCTAAGTCAGTCATGGGAAGGAGTATAGGGAAGAGAGCCAACTCCTACATTGCTATCCACTGGCTTCTGGCCCTTCACCCTGGGAAGACCTGTGACCCTTCTCAGGAAAACCTCTTACTCCCGGAAAACCCCTCCTTAGCTAGCAGCCTTGTCACTTCCCTCTCTCCTTTTGTCCTTTTATTGCCCTGAGTTTCATTCAACACCTCTGGTTTCTCTTCTGGGTGACATGTTTCCCATCATCAGTTTGATGTTCTGGTCCCATGAGACATCTGACTCCAGGGACTGAGCTTACCTTATGTAGCAAGATTAGGGACATAGATACTGATGTTTGAGACATAGACAATGAGGTTGGGTTATGAACATTTGTTGTGTGATCTTAGGCAAGTCCCTTTCCCTTGTAAAGCTTTGATTTCCCCACCTGAAAATAAAGGTATTCAACTTGAAGCTGCATCTAAGTTTCCTTCTGGCTCCAGATGCTATGATGCTATGATCTTCTAACCCCTGTGAAGGAGGAGAGTATGGGACTGAAAAAGAGTAGTTTTCTATTTTAATACCTGGGGTGGCCAGAAGGTTTCTGGAGAAGGCAACATTTGAATTGGGCCTTGAAGGGTAGGCAGTGTTTGGCAGGTCTATACCTCCATAGTAGAAGGGAAAGAGGGAAAGCCAGAGTTTATGTCTGAGCTAATCTTCATGACTATCAGGTCTCACTGTATCATGGGAAAAAGCAGCAATGGACATAAATGGCAAAAAGACAAATTTAAGTTTTTATGTATTAATATTTATATTTAAATATTAATATTTACACATTAAACTTTCTAATAATTAGAGTGCTCCCCAAATAGAATGGACTATTTTGGAAAGATGTAAGTTCTTTCTTACTGGAGGTCTTCAAACCCAGACTGGTGATTACTCACTGAGAGAATTGCAGAAAGGGTTTACCTTTTTCAGGTTTGATTTGGGTTAGATGGCCATTGAAGGCCCTTCCAACACTAAAATTCTTCTGTGATCTATGATTCTGTGCTTCCATGATCTCCCTAATCAAACTTTAAGCACTTGAGGTGAGTGATGAGATGAATGTTCTTCTAATCCTCTAATAGGACCTTCCAAATAACATCGTAGAAATTTCAGTCCATTAAAGCTGTCGAATCTTGTTTAGAACAACTGCTAACTAACCATATTTCCTCCAACTTGTACTTATAAAGCTGATTTTTTTGGATACCAGTGTAAAACTATGCTGATCTCCACTGAATTTCATCCTATTAGATTCAGTCTAGTTTTCTATTTTGTGGAGACCTTTTTGGATCTTGACTCTGTCACTGCATGTGTTGGCTGTTCTTCTCCCCCAACTTTGTATTATCTGTACATTTAGTAAAGATGCCATCTGTTGAGCCTTGATAAACATATTTAACAACCCTAAACTAAGCAAAAATTCCTGTGGCATTCCACTAGACACCTCTTTCCAAATTGATATCAATCCATCAGCATCTGCTCTTTGAGTCCAGTATTTTAACCAGTTTCAAATTAATTTCATTTGATTTACACGTAACCTGTATTTATCCATTTCCCCAACAAGAGGAAGTTGTTTTAAGTACTTTTATCAAGTGTTTTGTGAATGAAACCCAAGTTTCTAGAAATACATTAAAAACATAAACATGAAAAATATTGGAGGAGTGTGGAAAGATTGGGACACTAATGCATTGTTGGTGGTGTTGTGAACTGATACAACCATTCTGAAGAAAACTTTGGAACTATGCCTAAAGGCTTATAAAACTGTGCCTACTGTTTGCTCTAGCAATATCACTCTAGGTCTATAGCCTAACGAGATCAAAGAAAAGAGGAAAGAACCTAATTGTATATATATCCGTTCTTTTTTTATGGTAACAAAGAATTAAAAATAGAGGGGATGCCCCTTGGCAAATGACTGAATAAGTTGTGGTATATGATTGTGATGGAATACTATTGTGCTATAAGAAATGATAAGCATGATGATTTAAAAAAAATCTAGAAAGACTTCCATGAACTGATGCAAAGGGAAGTGAACAGAATCAGGAGAACAGTTTACACAGTAACAGCAATAATTTGTGATGATGAATTTCAGCTATTCTCAGAAATACAATAATTCAAGACAATTTAAAAGACTTATTACCCATCTTCAGAGAAAAAAATTAATGGAGTCCAAACGCAGATTGAAGCATACCTAAATTTTTTTTTTCTTTTTCTAAAAATCTGTGTTTTCTTTTGCAACATGGCTAATATGAAAATGTTTTGCATTATTGCATATATATAATCTATAGTTGCTTGTCATCTCAGGAAGGAGGGATGGGAAAGAGGGATAGAATTTGGAACTTAAAAAAAACCCAACAAATCTTTAAAATTGCTTTTATATGTAATTGGGGGGGGGGGAAATATTATTAAAAAAAAAAAAAGAAAAAGAAATCCCCTAAATGTTAAAAGTTGTTTTTAACGTGTAATTTGAAAAAAAAATTTCACTCCCCTTCTCCAAAAAAATTATAAGATTTTTTTTTCAGAGGGAAGGTTGGGGTCACTAAGTGTTCTGCACAATTTCCCAAGGCAATACAGCCTCAGGGGAAGTTCTGGACCCAACTCTGTCCAGGCATAATGCTGAGAATGCAAAGATGGAAAACAATGTAGTCCTTATCTTCATGGGGACTTACAACCTGATGGAATATGACAATTTCATCAAAAAAAAATTAAATCTATATGTGATCAGGACAAAATAGGATTCTAGGGTAAAAAGAGTGCTTTAGGAAAATTTGAGTTGGAACAGAGTCTTTTCAGCATGTCAGGGAGATGTCAGGAAAAAAAAAAGATTTCATGGAAGAGCTTGAATCTGGGTCTTAGAGGAAAAGAGCATTTTGAGTGACAGGTTGAGATCATTAAACATTCAACAGTCTAGTTGTAATGTAGTATGTGACAGGGAATGATACAAACTAAAGTTGGAGTTGAATTGCGGAGGGATTTGGGTATCAGGTTTGGAAATTTGTTATATTATCCTAAAAGTATAGGAAGCCATAGTATATTTTGCAGGAGAGAGATGAAATGATCATATCTGTGCTATAGAAAGATTATTTTGACATGGAATGAAAAGAAGTTGAAGGGAATAATAAGGAGCCATAGAATGTTTTCGTGTCAGAATGACATGATCAGACCTTGCTATAGGAAGATTATTTTGACATGGAGCAGAAAGGAGTTGAAGGTAGGAGGCTCAGCTGATCTCTAAGAGGCTGATTGGGCAGACAGTGATGAGCTAGGGTGGCAACAATGGGAACAGAGAAAAGAGGATAGGTGCCAGAGATAATGCTAAGGGGTGGCTCACTTGGACTTGGCAGCCAACTAGAGGAGAGAACTGGGTGAAAAGGAAGAGTGAGAGAAAACTTGAAGGTTCAAACTTGAATGTCGGGTAGGATATCGGTACTGCCAACATGGATAAGGAAGTTATGAGAAGGGACAAGTATCGGGAAAGTATAAGATGCATTTCTTTTATTATTATTAATATTATTATAGCTTTTTATTTACAAGATATATGCATGGGTAATTTTACAGCATTGACAATTGCAAATCCTTTTGTTCCAACTTTTTCCCTCCTTCCCCCTACCCCTTCCCCCAGATGGCAGGTTGACCAACACATGTTAAATATGTTAAAGTATAAGTTAAATATAATATATGTATACATGTCGTAATAAGATGCATTTCTGAGAGCTAGCTGGGTGTTGTATTGGATAGAGCCCTGGGCTTGGAAGCTCAGAGTCCTGAAGACCCGGCTAAGAATCTCCAATTCTTGCTGTGTAACCCCAAGCAAATCATTTAACTTCTCTCAGTATCAGTTTCCACCTGTAAAATGGAGATAATAATTGCCCCAAACTCATAGAGTTGTTTAAGGATGTAAGGTGCTTTGCAAACCATGAAATGCTATATTGATGGTAGTGATGATTTGGGGGGGGGGGCATGTTGAGTAGGAGATTCTAGCTGCCCATAAAGTAGGGTCGTTTGGCAGCCAGAAGGAAGTCATGGGACGGAAAGATTCAGAGACATAAAGGATCTTTAAAAAAATCTATAAAATTATAGATAAGGAAACTGAGGTCTGTAGAGGTTATGTAAGGTCTATGACCTTATATGATCACATAACCTCTATGATCATATAAGGTCATAGAATTGATAAGTATCTGAGGTAGGATTTGAACCTGGCTCCAAATGAATTGCTTTATCCTTTGTCAAGTCCCATTATTCATCTTTTGAAGTAGAAGACAATTCCCTACAGCGGGAAGGGAAGGTTTCCAAAGATCCCCAAGGAGGAGCAATACCTCTTCTGTGTCTGGTCCAGGATGTGTCCTTTTGTTTGACAGAAGGCCAGCTGAGTGTGGGAAACTCCTGCTTCTACTTGTTTTGGCTGCCCCTGCTGGGTAGACAAAGGATGTGACTTAGACTCTGAAAATGTATCAGGGACTCAGCTATACTTCCAGGCCCAAGAGGTCACTTGAAGTCACAGAATTTTAGAACTTGGACATCCGTCTCTCAGTCAAGATTGTGGGCAAAGGGCCAGAAGATCTCAATGGTGGTGGAACCTGCTGGCCACGCCTTAGCTGAGACATGACCTTTGTTAAGATAGAAATCAAATGGGAATATTGCTCTTTCCCTTGAAACCCAGCAACTATTTCTGAGGAATTGGAACAGTGAAGGCAAAACAAATCGTTTGCACCAGGGACTTACTGAATTTTGCTTTGAACTCCTTTTTTGTCTTTAAAAAGGGCTTTCTGAGGAGCCAGATGTGAAGGTCAGGGGTGACCTTGTCCTTGCCATTGTTAAATTCAGGTTCCTGACTACACATCCCTTCTAGCCCTAAATAGATGATCCAGTAATACTCTGTCAGTCAGAGAAAGCCTGAGTCCTTGCAAAAGATTTGTTCCTCTCTGAAAACCTTGAGACTTTTCTCATCATCATAATAACTAATATTTATATGATACTTCAAGTCTGAAAAAAACAAAAACAAACCTTTACATTTGTATATTTAAGCCTCGCACTAACTTGAGAGTATTATAAATGTTATTCCCATTTTATAGAGGAGGAAAGTGAGGTTAACAAAGGTTGAGTGCTTTGAATAAGGTAAGGGTCAGAAGCAGGATTGCAATCCAAGTATTTCCCATTATGCTACGTTGTAGCAAAATGAGAGGTTTAGAACTATAAGGAATTCTAGTGCTATTTAGTTCAATTTTATTTTATAGAGGGAGAACTGGATACCCATGAAAGGAGAATGACAGGCGCAATGCCATATAGCTAGTCACACATCAGTTTACCAACTCAGGAAAAAACATTAATTAAAATTGAAAAAAAACAAAACACTTTTTGACACAGAATAAACTTTACAACTATTTATATCTTTTTTCTGCATTTATTTTAAACTTTAAAAACAAAGTCAGAAAAGAAAAAAAATTGCCATGTGCACAGCAGAACACAAAGCAGGATTCAAAATATAAAGCAATACATTTCCATTTCAAGAAAGCCCATATAATAAATACTACAGACACATTGTATTAGAGTTGTACATTTTTTCTTTGCTTCCTTGCAGGTTTTCTTTTGTTTTCTACTGTGTACTTTTTATTTTATTCTCCCTACCCTTTCTTCCTCCCCCAAGAAGGCTACAATTAAGTATGGTTATATTTATGTATCCATATATACAATACATATCCATATGTATCATATATACATACACATTATATACACAGAGAAATATATATAGATATAGATATCTATATTCACATACATATATAGACATATTCATTTATATGCATCCATGTAAGACTATACTATGCTTGTTTGTTTCTATGAAGGTGGATAACTTTTCTTCATAAATCCAAGTCTTTCCATATTTTTCTAACTCCACCAACTCATCATTTCCTACAGCACAGCAATATTCCAACCTTATACTGTCTAATTATTTTAAATAGTCTAAAACAATGTTGATTAACATGGCTGACATATAGTGTAGTTTCCCTTTTTTCTTTTGATTAAATCTATTTTAGCTTTAACTTTGAGATCATGATCATTATCTCTTGCTTTTTACATAATAAATCGTATTCCTATTCTGTACTTGATGTTTGTGTATCTCTTTTATTTCTTATATCTCCTGACTCATCTGCTTGTTTTATCCACTACCTTGTCCTCTTATTACTTAACCCACCTCAGTTCCAAGGATCCTTCCCTTATCCTCTGTCCCACCCTAACTCCTTGCCCTCTTGTTTTATCTTAATTTAGAAAGCTTTTATAGCCTTCAAAATACATATGGTGTTCCCTCTTCATGCCATAACTGTTAATCATTAGTGTTAATCTACACACCTTATCCCGTTTCCATTAATCTACCCACCCTTTGGTACTCCCCCTTATATCTATATCTTTTAAAAAAAAAAAACCCTGCTATTAGTATTTCTTTTTTGCTTTAATCATTTTTTACACCATTTGGCACTGGATTCACAAAAATTATTATTTTTTTAATTCTGAATTTACAATCCAAATAAAATGATCATTTTAATAGACAATATACAGCCAATGGGTATATGAAACCATGAATCTGTTATATATTGCTCACTTTTTTTTCAGTAGCAACTCATTTAGAAATTTTTAAGTTAATTTTTTTCAATTAATAGTCACTTATTTTCTTTCTTTCCTGTATTTCTTCACCCCTTTGGGGGAAAAGATCTTTTGTAACAAATTTGCATGGTCAAGCAAAACAAATTCCCACATTGACCATGTTCAAAAAAAGTATATTTCATTCTGCATCTGGAATCCATCATCTCTCTCTCAAAAGGAGGGTAGCATACTTCAGCAGTAGTCTTTTGGAATTGTGGTTGATGATTGCATTGATCAGACTTCTTAAGTCTTTCAGTGTTGTTCATTTTTATAATGTTGTATAAATTGTTTTGGTTCTGATCATTTTAATCTACATTTGTTCATTCAATTTTTCCTTGTCTCCTTTTCATTTCTTATAGAACATGATATTCATATGCCATAATCAACCATTTGTCAGTTGATGAGAATCCCTTAATTTTTTTTCAAAAAAGCTAATATAAATATTTTCACACATATAGGTCCTTTTTTCCTCTGATTTTTTTTTTTTATGGAAGAAATACATAGTAGTGATATTTCTGGGTCAAAAGGTACACAGAATTTAGTGACTTTTTGGATATACTATACTTTTTTTTTTTATTTAATAGCCTTTTATTTACAGGTTATATGCATGGGTAACTTTACAGCATTAACAATTGCCAAACCTCTTGTTCCAATTTTTCACCTCTTACCCCCCACCCCTCCCCCAGATGGCAGGATGACCAGTAGATGTTAAATATATTAAAATATAAATTATATACACAATAAGTATACATGACCAAACCGTTATTTTGCTGAACAAAAAGAATCAGACTCTGAAATATTGTACAATTAGCTTGTGAAGGAAATCAAAAATGCAGGCGGGCATAAATATAGGGATTGGGAATTCAATGTAATGGTTTTTAGTCATCTCCCAGAGTTCTTTCTCTGGGCGTGGCTGGTTCAGTTCATTACTGCTCCATTGGAAATGATTTGGTTGATCTCGTTGCTGAGGATGGCCAGGTCCATCAGAACTGGTCATCATATAGTATTGTTGTTGAAGTATATAATGATCTCCTGGTCCTGCTCATTTTACTCAGCATCATATACTGTACTTCTAAATTGCTTTCAAGAATTGTTTTAGTGACCAGTAGATAGCTCTATCAAGAGTGCATTAGTTGGCCTATATTATAAAAAGCTATCAAAACAATGTGGTACTGGATAAGAAATAGTGGTAGATCAATGGAATAGATTAAGTATAAATTACACTATAATAAATGATCATAATAATCTGGTATATGATAAGCCCAAATATCTGAGCCTTTCAAACAAAAACTCATTATTTCATTAAAACACCTAGGAAAACTGGAAAACAGGATGGCAGAAATTATATATAAACCAACATCTTAGTCCATATACTAAGATAAAGTCAAAATGGTTACATGATTTGCACATAAGGGGTGATACCATAAGCAAATTAGAAGAGGATGAAATAGTTTTTCTGTCAGATCTTTGAATAAGAGCAGAATTTATGACCAACAAGAGATAGAAAACACTGCAAAATGTAAAATATATTTTTTGATTATATAACATTTTAAAGTTTTTTGCACAAACAAAACCAATGCAACCAAAATTATAAGGAAAGCAGAAAACTTGGGGGAAATGTTTGCAACAAGTATCTCTGCTAAAGGCCTCATTTCTTAAATGTTTATAGAACTAAGTCAAATTTATAAAAAATATAAGTCATCCCCTAATTGATAAATGGTCAGAGAGTATGAAAAGGCAGTTTTCAGACAAAGAAATCAAAGCTACCTATTAATATGAAAAATGCTCTAAATCCCTATTGATTAGAGAAATGCAAAATAAAACAATCTTACGCCTATTAGAATGGGTAATATGACAAAAAAGGAAAATATTAGATGTTGGAGGGGATGTGAGAAAACTGGGACATTACTGCATTGTTGGTGGAGTTGTGAACTGATCCAACCATTCTAAAGCACAATTTGGAACTATGCCCAAAGAGCTATAAAACTGTGCATATCCTTTCATCCAGCAATATCACTGCTAGTTCTATGTCCCAAAGACATCAAAAAAGAGGGGAAGAACATATTTTTGCAAAAATATTTATAGCAGTTCTTTGTGGTGTTTAAGAATTGGAAATCAAAAGAATGTCCATCAATTGGGGATGGCTAACAAAGCTGTGGTATATAATTGTAATAGAATATTATTGTGTGAAATGACAAGCAGGATGATTTCAAAAAACCTGGAAAGACTTACATGAACTGATACACAATGAGGTGAACAGAACCAGAAGAACATTGCATACAGGCATATCAATAGTGTTTGATATTGAACTGTGCTGTCCTCAGCAATACAATGATCCAAAACAATCCCAAAGGACTAATTATGAAGCATACCATTCATCTCCAGAGAAAGTACTGATTTGTAAAAATACAGATTTAACAATGCTATCTTTCACTTTCTTTCATTCTTTTTCTTTTATTCAAATCTTCTTGTAAAAATAACTAATATGGAAATGTTTTACATGATTGCACATGTATAACCTATATCTGATTGCTTACCACCTCAAGTAGGGGAAGGAGAAATAGAATTTGGAGCTCAAAACTAAAAAAAAAAAAAAAAAACCCAAATATTTAAAAAGTTTTAACTTAAAATTGGGGAAAATAGAATATATTTTTAAAATTACATAAAAATAAAATAAGTCTATAAAAAAGAGTACATTAGTTCGCTTGGCTTCCCATGACATTTCCAAAAGTTGTCATTTTTCTTTCTTGTTGTCTTTGCAATTCAGATAGGCATGATACAGAAACTCAGAGTTGCTTTAATCTGCATTTCTGTAATCATTAGTAATTTGGAGCATTTTTTTGTATGAGTATTGTTATCTTGAACTTCTTTTTTCCTTCAAAAACTGCTCATTCATATCCTTTGACTATTTGCCTTTTAGGAAATGATTCTCATCCTTTTAAATTTGAATCAGTTCCTTATACATCTTGGAAATGAGAACTTTAACAGAGAAATTTACAGCAAAGATATTTTCCCGAGTTAGTTGCTGCCTTTTAAATTTGAACTCGCATTGATTTTGCATAAAAAACTTTTCAGTTTTATGTAAACAAATATCTATTTCATTTTCTGTGATCCTGTCTTTCTCTTATTTAATGAATTACTTCTCAATTCACACTTATATATGAACATGTATTATATCACCCCCTCTATCTCTAATTTGTTTATGATGTGATAGTTATGATGGTTTGTTTTCTTTTTGCATATTCTTTTAATTTCTTTTTCATGGCTTGTTATTATGGTTAGCATTTTAAATACTATATTGAATAATAATCACAATAATAGACATCCTTCCTTTATCTTTGTTATTATTGGAAAGGGTCCTTGGTTTTAAATTAGACATCGTTAAATATGTTAAAGAATAGTCTGAGTATTCCTTTTAGTGTATGGGTGTCTTTAAAAATTTTTTTTTAAAAACATAAATAGGTGTTATATTTTGTTAAAAGTCTTTTCAGCATTTATTGATTTGACTATATGATTGTTATTGTTATTAATATGATATGTTAATATGATTGATACAAATTCAACCTAGTCACATTGTCTGATCTTTTAACCTGTGTGATAACTTCTGTGCTAAGATTTTACTTAATATTTTTGCATCAATATTCATTAGGAAAATTGATTATTAGTTTTCTTTCTCTGCTTTATCTCTCCTTGGTTTAGATATTAAGACTATTTTTGTATCTGGTAAAATTCCTATTTTTCTATTTTTTTGTAAGTAGTTTGTATAATATTTTAAAAATTAATTGTTCTTTGAAAGCTTGATAGAATTCACTTGAAACACCATCTGACCTCCCCTCCCTCTACTTTGGAAGTTCTTTTTTGATTTGTTGAATTTCTATTTTTGAAATTGAATTACTTAAATTTTCTATATTTTGTTCTATTGAGTAGTTTATATTTATTCAAGTATTCATCCATTTCTTGTAAGTTATTGATTTAGCAAAAACAGGTTCTGATAATTTCCTTTATTTCATTTTTATTTATTGTGAATTTTTTGTTTTTGATATTGCTAATTTGATTTCCCACTTAAAAACATCAGATTGTCATCTTTTAAAAAATGTTTGTTAGCTTTTAAAAATAAGTCCCTAGTTTTATTTTTTTATAAATTTTTATTGACATATTTTTCCTAACATCACCAAAATTTTTCCTTATTTCCCTCTACCTTTCCTTTTTGAAATAGTTAACTCATATAACTAAACAAAATTTCTGCTTTAGTATTTAGTTGGAAGTTTTAAAAAAATCTTTTATTTTTCCCAATTATAGGTAAAGGCAATTTTTAACATTCATTTTTAAAATTTTTAAAATTATTCCTTCTGTATTCCCCTCCCTAATTTGGTAAGCAGTTTTCCATATTTGTCATGTTGTGAAAGAAAACTTAGCACAAAAAAAATCCAACAAACAAACATAACAACCCATGAAAAAAATAAAGTGAAAAAGATTATTCTTTGATCTGTATTCAGATTCCATCAGTCCTTTCTCTGAATGTGGATAGTTTTTTCATCATGAGTTAATTGGAAATTTTTAATGTGTTACTTTGTTACTTTAAAAAAAAAGTTGCAATCCAATTCATTACTCTCTTTTCTCTCTCTTTTGATTTGTTTAGCAATATAATTTCCCCCCGAAGGATTGCTTTGCCTTTCCCAAGAAGTTTTAGTATGCTTTCTCATTGTTGTAATTTTCTTTGAAGAAATTCTCTATTGTTTTTATTATTTGTTTTTTTTAATCCACCAATTCTTTAGGATTAAATTATTTATTTGCCAATTAATTTTTAATCCTTTCTTCAAAGGCTCCTTTTAAAAGAATAATTTATTTTTCTTTTTTTGGTTACTTTTTAACTGTCCCACCCCCTGCACTAGAGAAGGTCACCATTTGATACAGATTTATAAATATATATAAAATCATTCTATGCATACTTCTATTTATCTATTCTTTCTCTGGAGGTGGATAGCATCTTCCTTCATAGGGTTTTTGTCAGTTGAGCATTGACTCATTAAAATTTGACAAAGTTGTCTACATAGTTGATCTACAAGACTTTTTCTGAGAAACTGTCAGTAAAATTCCTCTTCCCCTCATTTTTTTCTTTTCCTTTTAATTTTGACCAAGTTGATTTTATTTGTATGAAATATTTCCCCTTTTAATTTATTTATTTATATTTATTTTTTATATGAAACCTTTTTAGTAAATGTGATCAAAATTGTCCATTTTATATCGCACAGTGCTCTTGTTTATCATAAGATCTTCTCTTATACATAAGTCTAATAGGTAATGCATTCCATGCTCTTCTATTTGTTATATAGAAGGAGTTGGTAAGATTCCTTTGCAAAGGCCCTTTTATTTAGCATAAATTTTATTTTCTTGTCATCTGTAAATTATTTATTTATTACATTTATGGGGGTGGGAATAAATTAAATGATCAATTTTTATAAATCTGAAAATTTTATAAAGATGCCTTAAGAAATTTATACACTCTTATCCCCGTTTAGTAATCACCAGAGATCTATCACATCAAACTTTTCTAAAATTATGTTCAGGTCCTTATTTTTTTATTATTTATCTTTTTATTACATATATTTAAGAATAAAAAAGTAGGGGCAGCTAAATGACTCAGTGGATAGAACACTAGTCCTGGAGTCAGGAGGACCTGAATCTCATTTCATATACTTGACACTTACTAACTTTGTGACTCTGGACAAATCACTTAACCCCAATTGCCTTGCCAGGAAAAAAAATCATTAAATCCACTTAATTATCTTAAATTTGTGTAGGAACTTTTCTTTTAAGTACTTACATGCTATGTCATTTGATGCATAAATATTAAATATTGACTTTACTTCATTGCCTATGATGCCTTTAAGCTAAATATTGTTTTCCTTTTTAGTTCTTTCAGTTATATCTATTTTTGCTGTTGCCTTATCTGAGATCATGATTATTACCCCTGATTTTTCAAGTTTCTTGAAGTCAAAAAGGGTAGCATACTGGATTACAATGCAAAATTCTTCCATACTCTATCTCCAAGGAACTCTTGAAACATCAAGATTCATACAGTTAAAACAAGGGACTGCCACATCAAAAAATTATCTCTGTCTTATGGGTACAAAATGCTGAGCTTTTCAAGACTATCTGGCATGGCTCCTGTCTAAGGCTGCAATTTTTCCCCCCTCTCCATTCAATAGTATTTTATTTTTTCCCATTACATGTAAATACTAGTTTTCAATATTTACTTTTATAAGATTTTGAATTTCATTTTTTTCTCCTTCCCTCTCTGTCTGCCCTCCTCTCCAAGATGGCAAGCAATCTAATAGAGATTATATATGTTATAATTGATTATCACATAATCTTGCTGTTATTGTGTCCAATGTTCTCATCCTACTCATTTCACTCAGCATCTGTTCATATAAATCTTTCCAGGTTTTTCTGAAATTCACTACCTCATTATTTCTTATAGAACAATAGTATTCCATTATATTCATATATCCCAATTTGTTCAGCCATTCCCAATGAGAGCTGCAGACTTTCAGAGCCTCTCAGATACATAGATTAGATTAATTGCTACCATCTCAGGAAAAGCTTTGCCCCTTTGCTAGCTCTCTTTTACACATCTGGAACTGTCTCAGATCTACTCAGATGCTTGATGGCTTTGGGGTCAACTCTCTCTAGTCTTCTGGTTCTGTACTTCAGGGGAATTCTCGACTTCCCTGGGCTTTCCTGGCTAAAGTTCTTCAAGGATAGAGACTTACATGAACTGATGCTGAGTGAAATGAGCAGGACCAGAAGATCATTACATACTTCAACAACAATACTATATGATAATCAATTCTGATGGACATGGCCCCCTTCAACAATGAAGATGAACCAAATCAGTTCCAATAGAGCAGTAATGAACTGAACCAGCTACACCCAGGGAAAGAACTCTGGGAGATGACTATAAACTACTACATAGAATTCCCAATCCCTCTTTTGTCTGCCTGCATTTTTGATTTCCTTCACAGGCTAATTGTACGCTATTTCCAAGTCCGATTCATTTTATACAGCAAATTAACTGTTTGGACGTATATACATGTATTTAACTTATACTTTAACATATTTAACATGTATTGGTCAACCTGCCATCTGGGGGAAGGGTGAGGGGAAGAAGGGGAAAAGTTGGAACAAAAGGTTTTGCAATTTTTAGTGCTGTAAAATTACCCCTGCATATATATAAAAAGCTATAATTTTTAAAAAAAGATTTTCAATGTACTAGGTCAACAACTACTCTACAAAATAAGTGCAGTAATTTCCCATCACAAGTCTATTGGGATTGTCTTGGAACATTGTATTAACAAAAGCTGTTTATCATAGTTGATCATCACACAATCTTGCTGTTACTGTGTACAAAGTTTTTCTTTTTCTGCTCACCTCACTCATGTAAGTTTTTCCAGGCTTTTCTAAAATCAGCCTGTTTATCATTTTTTTATATAACAATAATATTCCATTACATTCATATACCATAACTTATTTAATCATTCCCCAATTGATGAGCATTCACTCAATTTCACTTCCCTGTACCAAAAAAAGAACTGCTACAAAGAATTTTGCAGGTGTGGGTCCTTTTTCTCTCTTTGATGATCTCTTTGTCATATAGTCTCCAGTATTCTTTTTAGGCATATATATATATATATATATATATATTTAATATAATGATAGTACACATATTCTTCACTTTATTTTTGTAATTTAATTGAATTAATTTTTTTTCAGTTATAAGTTATTCATTTTTAACATATTTCTATATGAGTCATGTTGGGGAAGAAAAATCAGAAGAAGGGGAAAATCACAAGAAAAAAAGCAAAACAAAACCAAAAAGGGTGAAAATAGTATACTTTGATCTGCTTCCAATCTTCCTAATTCTCTCTCTAGATACAGATGGTATTTTCCATCCAAAGTTTTTTCAAAATAGAATTTGGAAATTCGGAATTTGGTGACTACTAAGAAAAGCTAAGTCTATCATAGTTCATCATAGTAGTCTTGCTGTTGGTGTGTATAGTATTTACCGGGTTCTACTAGAATTCACTCAGCATCAGCTCACGTCTTTCAGGCATTTCTGAAATCAGCCAGTTCTTCATTTCTGACAAAACAACAATATTCCACTACATTCATACACCACAACTTATTCAGCCATTGCCAAATTGATGATCATCCATTCAATTTCAGTTCCTTGCCACTACAAAAAGGGCTGCTATAAATATTTTTGCACATGTGGGTCTTTTTTCCTCTTTTGTGATCTCTTTGGGATATAGTTTCCAGTACTTTTGAGGAGGTTTGAGGGCATCCTGTCTGTCTTTGCCTCAAGTCTTCATAGATTGTGTTCTCTTAGTTTTAGGGAGTCCCTTAAAGTGATTTCCTAGTTCCATTTAGCCATTTAACAGATTGGATTTTAAAAGGAGTATTTACTTCAAAGATATGTCAAGAACAAACATATAAACATTTCCTCCAACACCTGAAGGTGTCTCTAGGGAAGGGAATGGGATTAAGTTTAATTTAGCTCAGTTCCTGTAGCACAGTTCCACCAAGTTCCAATTCAAAGTCCCCCTTGGGCTCAAGTCCCGGACATCCTGGTTTCTGAGGTCTTCCTTGCACAACCGGCTACAATATCCAGCTTGGAATATATCCTCCAAGGTCCCCAAATCACCTGGCCTGGAAGTGAAAAACAACATAGAACAAAATCCCAAGTTGTGTTGAAGGATGAATTAGGCCACAGGATCTAAAATGGGGAAGAAATAATTCACTATCACCACCACCATGACCATCATCATCATTATCATCAGCATCATCAACACAGTGTATTTACATAACACTTTAAAATTTGCAAAGCAATTTACATTTATCTCCCCATTTACTCCTAACAACAACCTTGGAAGGCTAGTGATATTATTACCTCCATTGTACAGATGAGAAAATTAAAGAAGAGAAAAGTTAAATGACTTGCTCAGGATCATACTACCAGTTAAGTGAGTGAAGTAGAATTTGAATTTAGGTCTTCCTGAATCCAAACTCAGGGCTCTCTTCATTTAGCTACTGTCATATCTTGATCACTGTCTTTGAAACCTTGGAAACAATAAATTTGGTCTTGGAAACATACCTTTTTATTTTCTGTTATTTCAAAGATGGGGGCAGGATGAGTATAATCTGCAAGGAGGCAGGTTTCAGAAGCTCAATAAGAGTAGTTGTTATGAGGCAGTCAGACATGGAATAGGACCGACACGTCAGCTGTGAGGTCTTGAGCTAGTCACTTAGACTCCCTCTTAGTGCCAATGGCCAATGAATTCCAAATTATTTTGACAGTGCTTTCTCATCAGTAAAAAATTGCGTTTAATCATAAATTATATGCATGTGCCACTGTACTAGTACACTTATGAAATACATGTGAAAATAAACATTAAAAAAGAATAAAAGTAAAATAATAATTTTAAATATTTTATCTTCTTTATGAATGCCACAGAAACTTTTTTGCTCTCAGTAAAATAGTAATATGTAAAAAAGTGAGACCATTATGATTAAATATACTTTATTATTTAAAAACCAAATAAACAAACCCTGTGTAAATCCTGGCAAATAAGATGAACATAAATAATAATTTGGGGGATAATTCATTATTTACTTGATTTGATTTATTTAGTTAGCCAGGCATATGAGTTTTTATAGGGTTTGGGTTTTTTTGATTGTTGTTTTTAGGCAACTAGGAATGTGCAGGGTCAAACACCTAGTAAATGTTTGAAGCTAGATTTGAACTCGGGTCCTCTTGATTTCAGAACTGGTGCTCCATCCACTGAGCCACCTAATTATCCCTCATGTGAATTTTAAAAACTACTTAACTGAAAAAAAATACAAAGACCACAATCAACAATAGGTCATATATCTGAATTTTTAAAAATATTAATCAGAAAGATCACTTTTATGATGGAAACTAAACCTGTGAGTTCTTTGGTATAGGGAGTTCCAAGGTGAAGAAACCCCTTCTACCCTTTACATATTTGCCTCTTCTTACTTGACTTAGCCATGGTCATACAATCTCCATGTGTCAAAGGCAGTTCTTGATACCCAGGTTTTCCTGTCCTCAAGACCAAACTCCATCTGGGGGAGAGGGTGGAGGGAGGGAGGGAAAAATCGGAACAGAAGTGAGTGCAAGGGATAATGTTGTAAAAAATTACCCTGGCATGGGTTCTGGGAATAAAAAGTTATTAAAAAAAAAAAAAGACCAAACCTCTATACCACACTGCCTCTCATAATTTTATTACTTTTTTAATTTTTAAAAATATTTTATTTATTTATTTTTATATGGTTTTTTTGATGTAACTATTTCATTCCACACTTTATTTGAAATTATATATTGCTACCATTATAGTTTGTTTGCATAATTAATTTTATGCAATTATATTCTAACCAGAAAGAACAAGGAGCTAGTCTCCAAACTCTATCACCTGCCTCTGCATCTCTCTGTAATCTCTCTGTCAAGTCTGAAATGCATTCTTTCTTCATCTCAAGTCTGAAAAAAGCCTTTTTTCCCCCTCAAGAGTCAGCTCAGGTGTTACCTCCTCCCCAAACCTCTCAGCTCTAAATTTCCTCCCACCTAAATTTTTCTTGAGCTTTTTGTAGCTCTGCCTTATCCTGATTATAATTAGGGTACCCTACATTATAGCTACTTGTGTACATGTCCCAATTTGTAAGCTCCATGAGGCAAAGATTGTATTTTTATATTTGTAATAGGTATATGTTAAGAGCCTGCTAGGTGTCAGGTACTGTCCTAAGTGCTGAAAATATTCATACAAAAGTAAGACAGTTCCTGTCCTCACAGAGCTTATATTTTTCACTAGAAGAAGCAATATGTTCACAGATAAGTAAATACTGCTCTTTCCCATCTCCTACCAAAGAATTTCTCCATGGTACCTCACACCCCAGGACTACCTTCTCTTCCAATTTGGGATAATTTGTCCCTGGAACTCTATGGAATACTTGCCTATTTCAGATGAATTTGTCATGTAGTATTGTAAAATATAATTCTCTGTATTTGTGCTATCCTCTATTAGACTAAGCTCTCTAATACCTAGATATTGTATTCCTCTTCCCTTCTCCACCTCTGCCTGATACTCCCAGGACCTGACAGGGTATTGCTCTGCTTTAAATGAATTATGCCATCCATGTGGGAGTGACTTGAAAACAAGTCTGTCTCCAACCCTAATGAGCTTTGTGATCTTAATTAGGCAAATCCTTTGACTTCTATGAACCTTAATTTCACAGAATCACCAATTGAGCATTGCAAGACACTTCAGCAGTCTCTTAAGTCAACCTCTTCAAAGTCAGGAACCCATCATCACTAACAGGGTGCAATAGCCCTTTATTTGGCATTTATTAAGCTTTTGCTAAAAATCAAGAGAAAATACCCTCATGACACATGGGGGAAAAAAGACAACAAAAGAAAACTGAAAGTTGAAATCTTGGGAACAGAGGGGAGGGATGGCATTGGTGAGAGGTCATAGTGGAGAAAAAAGTTTAGAGAATCTGGAGGAGAGCCTGGAGAGAGAGAGAGTTACAGACATGGCAGCCAGCCAGTGAAACTGCCCGGTCAGGAGATGAGAGTTTATTGAATGGAAGTGTGTCTATGGAAGGGCAAGAAGAATGGAAAGAGAAAGAAAGATCATAGGATTTTAAATTTGATCCTAGAAATAATAGGATTAGCAGCTAGGTGGTGCCATGGTGCTTAGAGTGCTAAGCTTAGAATCAGGGAGATTCATTTTCCTGAGTTTGAATCTAGCCTCAAACATTTATTAGCTGTGTGATCCTGGCAAGTCACTTCACCATGCTTGCCTCAGTTTCTTCATCTGTCAAATTATATGGAGAAGAAAATGGCAAATCATTCCAGTGTCTTCACCAAGAAAGCCCTAAAGAGGATCACAAAGAATCAGACAGGATTGAATAACAACAAACAGTAGGGAGTTACTGGAATTTGTTGAATGGTGGGAAGGGGAGATGAGATGGCCAAATCTACTCTTTAGAAAGATCATTTCAACAGCATGGACTGGAGTAGGGAGAGAATTGGGCAGGGAAACCTCCAGGGCACTATTGCAATAATCCAGGTATGAGGTGATGAAAGTCTAGTAGGTATTTAATAAATGCATTTTCATTCATTTCAAGCATTAATTTTCAATTCCTTATCCTTGGTGATCCCCACATATCCTATCAGTTGCCAAATTTTGCAATTTTCTTTCTCTGCAATATGTGTCACATCTGTCTCTTTTTCTCCACTCACATAGTAATCATTCAGGTTCAGTCAGTCAAGAAATAGTTATTAAACTCTTACCATGTGCCAGGCATTAGTTCAAGCCTTCATCACCTCTCTCTGATCTATTGCAACAGCCTTCTAATTGATTTCCCTCTCTCAATAAATCCAGTGATTCCTCATTTCTTCCAAGATCACATAAGAAGCCTGCTGCTTTCCCTTCAAAGTTTTTTTTTTTACAATCCAGCCTCTTCCTACTTCTCTATTCTTCTTATATGCTCTCTCTTTAGAATCCAGCCACAGTGGCTTATTTTCCCAATGGCTACTTTCCTGGACTTCATCATTCCCAGAAACTCAGCTTTCTGTGAGATGGAATCAATTGAGAAACTCACACCTTCTCAGGTACTCACTGCTTCTGGAATCTCTCCCTTCTTCTTGTTGGAGTGGTTGGGAGGTAGACATCTGGGAATCCTTCCCCTGATCCTTCTCCATTTAAGGCTGGAATTTAGGGGATTCTCCTCATCATTTCTTGGACTTCATAATCTTTGGAAATTAACTCATCATTCTATAAGATAAAATTAGCTCATACATCTTTTGATCATTTTCCATCTGGGCTGCATGAACTTCATCATTTTTCCTCTCCCTACTTTCAACTTCTTTTTATTTGGTGTGTCCTCCCATTAGATTTTAACTTCCTTGAGGGCAGTGTTTGTCATACTTTCTAGTGTCTCCAGTGTCTAATAATAGCACTTGGCACATAATAGGTGCTTAATACAAGTTTATTGTCTCTGGCTCTGGCTGGGTTTTTTTGTTGTTGTTCCTCATACCCACACTTCCACCCTTGCAATGTAATGCTCTTATTTCAGGCACCCTATCAATCTCCAATTCAGAATCCTTCACTTCCTGTAAATACCATTTCCTCCAAGAAACTTTTCCTTGAATGTCCAGCTGTTAGTAGCATCCCCTCAAAGGTTACCTGTATATCGTGTATGTTTGGATTTAGAAATCCCCCCTTTACCTTGTTAGAATATGAGCACATCGAGGGACTGTTTCCACTTTTTTTTTCTTTCCCATGCTTTCAGCACAAGATGTGGCACATAATAAGCATGGAATAAAGGCTTCTTTTTTTTTTTTTTTAAATTTATTCTGAACTCTAATGTGCTTTTTAAAAAATATCAAATTAGCCTCCTTTTTTGGTATCACTATTGCTAATCGCATCTTCTCCACCTTCCTTCTCTCATTAACAAAGAGAAAGGAAAGAAAAAAAATTCCAGGTAACAAGTAATCATAGCCAAGCAAAACACATATATACAGCGGTCATATCCAGAAAACGTGTCTTTGTGATTGTCACTTCTCTGTGAGGAGATGGATAACATCCTTAATCATAGTTCCCATAGACATTGCTGGTCATTGATTTGATCAGAGAGTTCTTAAATTTTTCAAAACTTTTTTTTCTTTACAATCTTTTTCTTGTATAAATTATTCTCCTGATTCCTCTCACTTTACTCTACATTAGTTCACATGATCAGTATTTTCTGACAACTTCTCTGTTGTCAGTTCTTATGGTGCAACAATACTCTCTTATATTATTATACTACAATTCTTTCAACTATTCCTCAATAGTCTAAAAGGAAATCTAAGGCATCCCTTTAAATTCTGGTTCTTTCATTTTCTTCTCTACCCTCATCCCCTTTTAATCTCCATTTCAGTATCAGGAAGTTTATTTTGTTTGTGGTTATTCCCTATCTGGTATTATGTTCCTCTTAATCCCCAGTCCTCTCTATTTCTACAAGTTTCCCTGAAGTATCTGATGTACTTCTACACCAGACTATATTTTTTAATTCTACTTTGGCCATTCAGAAAGGAGTGAGGCTTATTTGATTCCCATTTCTCCTCTTTCTTCATGTTTATGTATTCTTGAGAATCCCAGTTATAAAAAGTAGCAAATTCTCTTTTGTAAACTAGTGCATTATTCATTTTATCCCCTTTCTCTTTTCTCTCTTCAAACTCTCAGAACAGAACCAATCCACTCCCAGAATCTCTATTATTTTTTAAATATCCCTTGAAAACATTAAAGTTTTTATTTTCCTATGTCATAGTTATCATTTTCTATTTGGTCCATTCTAATTTTCAAAGAATCAGTTGAGTAAACTAAGTTTTATATCACTTGTGCCAAACTCTTGATTCTCTTTCCAATTTTTTTCCTTCCATATCTTTCATTGACATTAAAGTTGAAGTTCTAAAAAGACATTTGTCTATAGAAACTCCTGGGACAGCTAGGTAGTGCAGTAGATAGAGGACTGGGCTTGAAAACAGAGAGCTCATCTTCCTGTCACATAGAAATTCAGATGCTTACTTGTCACATGACTCTGGGCAAGTCACTTCACCCTGTTTGCCTCAGTTTCTTCATGTATAAAATGAGTTATAGAAGCAAATAGCAAACTGCTCCAATATCTTTGCTAAGAAAAGCCCAAATGAGGTCCACCAAGAGTCAAACATAATTGAAAAATGACTGTTCAATAACAATTTGATTAGAATATTAGCACATCATCATAGAGCTTCTTCTAATCACTTAAATAAATGTATTTTTCTAGATTTCTGTGGGCATTTGTGTTTATATTTCAAAGTTCCAATTCAGCTCTAGTCTTTTTATCAGAAATACTTGAAAGTTCTTTATTCCATTAAAGGTCCGTTTCCTCCTCTATAGAATTAAAATTAATCATTCAATATAACTTATTCTTCATTCTAAATTTCTGCTTTTTGCCTTTTGGAATGTTGTATTCCAAGATATACTCTGGTTTTTACTAGAAGCTGCTATGTCTTATGTGTATTTAAACTCTTTTGTGGATGCTTGCTGTAATTTTTTTCTTTGACATGGAGTTTGAGATTTTGGCTGTAACATTCCTGGGACTTTTCCTTTTGAGGTTCCTTTCAGAAGGTGATTATTGGATTCTTTCTATCTTTACTCTGGCCTCTGGTTCTGACAGATCCAGGCATTAGAAATATACTGCCCAGGCTTTTTAAAAATTGTGGTTTTCAGGGAATCCAGTTATTCTTAAAGTATTTCTCCATGACCTATTTTCCAGACCAGCCGTTTTTATATCAGCTACCATATTTCTTTTATTTTAAAAAATAAAATTTTATTGGTTTTCTTTTTACAATGCCTCAATTTCCCCCTATATTCTTCCTCCTCTTCCGGGATTATAAAGTCTTTCAAAGATGTTTTTTTCTCTACTGTCTTATAACATTTCCTCCTAATTATGTTTATTTCAATCTATATCAATTCACAGAGATCTTTTCAGTTTCCTCTGACATCATCCATTTGATTATGTCTTGTATCACCATAATGTTTTACTACATTCATATGATGCAATTTGTTCAGTCATTCCTTAATAGAAGGATGTTCCTTTAATTTTTTTGCCACCATGAAAAAAGCTATTATAAATATTTTTGTACCTATAATTATTTTTTATTCCATTTCTTTGGGAATATTGATCTAAACGTGGTATAACTGGGTTCAAGCATATGCACAGTTTAGGAACTTTGGGGGCACAAGTGGAACCTCAAAATTGTTTTAATATGACTTTTAATTATAAATAATTTAGAATTTTTTATATAGTTGTTGATAGCTTGGTTTCTTTGAAAAACTACCTATTCGTATCCTCTTGACTATCTAATGGGGAATGGTGCTTTGTCTTATAAATATAAATCAGTTCCTTCTCTATTTTGTTTATGAGATCTTTATCAGAGAAACTTGCTGCAAATATTTTTCCCATTGCCAGTCTAGTTTTGACCATATTAGATGTTGGTACAAGTATTTTTAAATTAAATTAAATTAAAATTTTTGGAGGTTATACATGTTCATTAACTTTTCAAATATATTTTCATGTGAGCCATTTTGGGAGAGAAAAATCAGAACAAAGGGAAAAAGTTATGAGGAAAAAACACAGAAGAAAAAAAAGTCAAAAATAATATGCTTCAATCTGCATTCAGTCTATATAGTTCTCTCTCTGGATATGGATGGCATTTTCCATCTAAAGTTTATTGGAATTGCCTTGGATCACTAAATTGCTGAGAAGAGCCAATTCAATCATGTTGATTTGCTCTAATGTGTGAATCAATAAGCATTGTATGAATTCCATTGAGTTAACAGTAGGATTCTAACAGATCACCACATTGTCTTGTTGTTACTGTGTACAATGTTTTCCTGTAAATCTTTTCAAGCTTTTCTAAAACCAGCCTGCTCATCATTTCTTATGGAATAACATTATTCCATTACTTTCAGATACTGTAACTTATTCAGCCATTCCCCAGTTGATGGACATCCACTTATTTTCCAATTCTTTGTCACCACAAAAAGAGTGGTGGAAACACTTTTAAATGTTGTGTAGTAAATATTTTCCCCTTTATCTTGTGATAAAGTAGAATAAATTTATTTAGCCACAAACTTTTTCCCTATCCATAGATCAATTCAAATCTTATGATTTAATTCTAATATTTCTTGCTGTTTTATGGAATCACTAATTTCTTTTTGTTCTGTTCTAGTTTTCAGGAATTTCATTTGTTGAGAAGGATTTACTCCTTTCTTTTCAAAGAAACTTAATTCTCCATGGGCCTTTTTTAGTAGATTCCTCCACTCCTGCTGCTTCTAGATATAAATACTTGCAGACTATACAGGGTCTTTGGCCCTGATAACATTCCCTTTGTTTGGGGGACCCCTTTCCTGTTGCTTCTGAGCTTCTAAATGACTTTCTCATGTAATAGAAGAGGTCTTGTCATATAGTTTCTTGTTAGATTTCTTGGTCATTACTTGACCAGGTACAGAGTTCCAGGGTTTGATAGAGTAGGTTTGTGGTAGGTGGATGGCCTGGCATTAAGGTACCCCTCTTGCCGGGAAGTTTTAATAAATGCTTATTAGTTGATTAACTGAAAACACCTCCTCCCAAGACTTCAGGAAAAGGTACAAGAGCATATCTCTTTATCCCTGAAATATCATTTACCTGGGATCTAAAGTAAATAATAATTCACTTTTTGAAATTCAATTTTATTTCATTTTTTTGTTCCAGATTCTCTCCCTCCTTCTACCCTTCCCCCATTCATGAAGAAGGCAAGATAGATAATATCCAGTATACATATGAAGTCATCATGTAAAACATATTTCCACAATGGTCATGTTCCAAAAAGAAAGAGAAAAAAATATGCTTAAATTCATACTCTGAGCCTATCAGTTCTCTATCTGGAGGTAGATAGATTTTTATCATCATAAGTCCTTTGAAATTGTTGGGGATCATTAATTAGAATCACTAAGTCTTTCACAAATGATTATTTTAAAATATTGTTGTTGCTGTGTAAATTGTTCTTCTGGTTCTGCTTACATCAATTTGCATCAATTTATATACCTTCTTAGGTTTTCTGAAACTATACCATTCATCGTTACTTAAATGCAATAGTATTCCATGTTACTCACATATTGTAACTTGTTCAGTCATTCTCTAATTGATGGGCATCCATTCAGTTTCTTTGGTAAATAAAAATTCAGAAGAAATAAGAAGATATGTCCTGTACATCAATTACAGAATGAAGAAAAACAGCTAAGCAAAAATCAACCAACTAAGCAAACACAACCGGTACTTGACAGCTTATTTAACATTCTGTATCAGAAGCCTCTTACCTCTAGCAAAAGGAGGAAAGTATATTTCATTATTTTTTTCCTCCATGACAAAGGTTGGTCAATGTTGTTTGTCTGTAGTTAGTTATCTTTTAGTATTATTTTCATTTACATAAAGATAGCTGTTACATATTTTCTCTAGTTCTGCTTATTTTATTCTGTACCAGATCAAATAGAAGGTCTTCCTATATTTTTCTGGATTCCTCATATTAGTTCTTTTTTTCATGGTTCAATAACATTCTATTATTTGTTCAGTCATTCTTCAATTGATATATGTCTAACTTTGCTTCTAATTTTTTCTACCACAAAAGTGCTGCTATAAGTATTTTGTTATATGTAGTACCTTTCTGTCTTTTATCCAGTTGGGGGCTATATAGACATTTACATAATTTTGTTTTAAATGAAGCATTTTTAATTTGTTAAATTCAAATACCAAAAAGAGAACATTTCCATATGTAATTTAAAACCAAAAGAAGGGGGGAAACCACGGATCTTTCCACACAACTCATTTTTAATTTGAATAAATTCAACATATAACTTTCAGAGCTCTTCTTGTCTATTTCCTTCTGAACTTCCATTCTATTCTTTTTTGTGCATTCAAAAATATTTCAATAACTCCTTTTGTTTCTTTTATTATTTTTTTGCTATGTTGTCTCTAGCTCCTTTCTCCCCCCAAATCTTTTAAGATATAAAGATATCATCTTCAAAACAAATAAGCAGTTACATAAATTAAATCCATATTTGCTGGGTTGTTTTATTTTAAATTTTAAAATCTTATTTTTAAAAAGTTGGGGTTTGTTTCTATATTACATTCACATCTGGACATATTCTCCCCTCCCCTACCAAATGATAATTTTCTATTATAATAAAATCTTTAAAAAGAAAAAAAAAAGCAGCTCAGTAAAATTAACCAAGAGTATATTTTAATATTCAGCACCCTTAGTCCTGCATTTTGGCAGTGAAGGGTGAGAAGAAGTACATTTTCTCAATCCTTCTCTAGAGTTGTTTGGTCACAAGTACACAGCCTTCAATTTCTTTTTTTCTTTTTGGATCACTCTATGTTGTTGTAGTCATTGTGTATGTTATTTTCTGGCTCTGTTTAATTCACTTTTAAATCCATTGCTATGTCTTGTAATGTTTCTCAGAATTGTTCATGTTTTTTGTTATTTATGGTGCTTTTTATTCCATTTGTCTCACAATTTATGTTACTATTCACAATCAGTGGGCATATACTTTGTTACCAGTTCTTTGCTACTACAGAAAATGGAGCTATGAGTATTTTGGTATATATAGGATATTTCTCTCCTTACCCTCTCTGAGTTATGTTATAGTCCATGTCTAAAGGTACTTTTCTGACTGGCCTTTGGCAAATGAGGTTCTCAAAGCCAACCTATAATATTTGCCCTTATGATTCTAGTCTTAGCCCTCTGGACATGGAGTAAGGTGGAATGAGAAGAGACATCTTTCAAATGCAATAGCTTATGAACTCTTAACTGGTGGGCTTCCCCTCATGATTATCAGTTGCTATCAACTAATTGGCAAGCTTTAATCAGCTTTTAGAAGCCAGTATTTATTATGGTGGTACAGATGGAACAAAATAATCTCTTGAAAGTCATTCTTATACTTTTCTCATAAATCCATATGGAGTTCAGAGCAAAGTGGGTTTGAATTTAGAGAACACAGATAGCCAAGGGTAACTTAGAAATTTTTTAGCTGGAGTCCTCAAATCATTTCCTTAGGTATGGTGCCCCATTTCTATTTGTAAAGCATTGAGTTTTGCTTTTCCTCCAAAAATCTTCTCTATCCCGGGTTCTTGATGTAGACCATTGATTCTGTCAGCTGCTGTTCTCTAGGACACTAAAGTTCAAATCCTCTGGTCTTCCAAAGTTCACAAAAGTCTTCTGGTTAAAGGGGGAGGAGTGGGGAGGAAACTAACACTGTCTGTATTCCTCTCCCTCTCCTTAGAAGTTCTATTAGGAGTTTGAGTGGAAAGGCAATGAGGATGGAATCTAGTATTTGAATGTGCTTGCTGGTTTTATAGAAGCTCTACTGAATGCAGGGCACCATCGAGTCCCTAAAGCAGACTTAACTTCTCTTTAATTCATCCAGTGGCTTTCAAGGTTATTAAGACAGCAGGGTGTTGTGGTGAATAATAATAATCCAACTATCTATAGTCAGGAACACCTGAATTCAGATCTCACTTCAGACTTCCACAAGCTACATATAGATCCTGGGCAAGTCATTTGAACTTTGTCTGCTTCAGTTACCTCAAATGTAAACTGGAAATAATAACTCCATCATAGACTTATTGTGAAGATAAAATCAGATAATACCTTTAAAATGCCTTTGCAAACCTCAAAGCTCTTTTGTAAATGCTGGCTGCTTTATGATTATGATTATTTCAAAGATACCTAAATTGATCAACTAGGAGTTAATCCAAACCTACCATTAATTAATTGCATTTTTATATGACCAGGTCTTGCTCATACCTAGTGTGTTCTTAACCTAGTTAAGGTTTCTGAATGTAGCATCTCTTTACTTACTTCAGGTGAAGAGTGGTGTAATTTTCTAGGTTAATCCTTACACTTACAATCTCCCTCTATTTTTAATAATTGAAACAAGAAAGAAGTTAAGGAGGTAGATAGAATTTTAGAAAAGTTAGGTATGATAGACCTCTGGGGAAAATTGAATTAGGACAAAAAGGAATATTCTTTTTTCTTGGTTGTTCATGGAAACCACACAAAAATCAACCACGTATTAGGGCATAAAACCTCAAAATCAAATGCAGAAAGGCAGAAATAGTAAATGCATCCATTTCAGATCATGAAGCAAGAATATTTACATGTAATAAAGAGCTGGGGGGAAAGAGAGCAAAAATTAATTGGAAACTAAATAATCTAATCCTAAAGAATGAATGGATGAAACAACAAACCATAGAAATAATCGATAGTTTCATTCAAGAGAATGACAATAATGAGGCAACATACCACATTTATCTGATGCAGTCAAAGAAGTTCTTAGGGGAAATTCTATGTCTCTAGATGCTTACTTGAATAAAATAGAGGAAGAGAAGATCAATGAATTGGGCTTGCAACTATAAAAGCTAGAAAAAGAAAAAATTAACTCCACCAATTAAATACCAAATTTGAAATTCTGAAAATATTTCTCCAGAGATTAATAAAATTGAAAGTAAGAAGACAATTGAACTATTTTTAATATTTGCTGATCTCAGGAAATCTACCGAAATGTACTTGATCAAATCTGACATCCCAATCCACAGGGAGCTTTTAGTAATTTGAGGAGGTTCTGCATTACCCTTTTTGAACACCTTCCTCCGTGTCTAATTATATAGAAGTTGGAGTTAAAAAGTCTATGCGGCACATATGCATTTATTTTAAAGAAAATAATCAATCCAATAGAAATTCCTATTTTGATAGTGCTCTGGGCTCTGCCATTGACACGCCATGTGATGTAGCCAGAGTGTTGCCCTCTGTTAAGCTCAGTTTCTTCCTCTGTCCAAAGAAAGGTAGACTATTTGGTCTTTGGGGCTCCCTTTCCTCTGAAAGCCTATGACTTGGAGTCTAGATAAAGATGCACTACTTTCCTCACAAACAGGGATGATTCAATTTATAAAAAAGATGTTTGGGAACATTTTCTTGCCATTCTTTAATGAGATCAAGACCATTCATACAGATTCTGGCTGAGTTCCTTCTAAATTCTGAATTCAAACAATCTCTTCTTCTTGATCACTCCTTGGACACTGTGACCTTGCCCTCTGCCCCTACCTATGTCCTTCCCAGTAGCCTGAACTTATGACTCCATGATCCTGACTTACCACTAACACATTCATGGCCATTGTCTGACAAATATATTTTCCTGTCTTTAGAAAATATATTAAGTTGAGGATAATGAACTCATGTTCTCTCTTCCTAATAGAATTCCCTTCTCGGAGAGCTGATAAACAAGAGGCTGAATCAATTATTTTGTCTAACATTTATGAAGCGCTTTTGTTTTTAGAGCCCTGTGTTAAGTACTGAAGGAGATACAAACTGGATAAGGCACCATCCATTTCCTCATGAAGCTTAGGATTTAGATAGCTATAGTAAATGTTGCAAGTGGATTAGAGAGGTTAGAAATAAATATTTATGTGAGGGGATGTTACCTCAGGGAAATGAAGGAAGACTTCCTGGAGGAGATAGTTTTGTGAGTCAGACTTTAAAGGGCTTTCTTGAAATGGAAAGCTATTGCTTTACCTTTCCTATCTTTTCTTATGTTCTGCTATGCACGCAGCTATTTTTTCATTGTTTATTTTGTATTTAAGTTTAAAATAAAACATTTTTAAAAGGATAGGTAGGAATTCAGCAGCAGAAGGGGAAGGACATAAAGGATCTTTTCCTCATAATCCTTATAGTTCTTGTGAGATTCAATCATAGAACAGAACAAAGAATGGGAACAACTGAACTGGGATTTGAGAACAGGCTTAAATCATGGACTGTCAAGAATTGGGGGTGGGTGGGAAAGGTGGATTGGCATCCAGAATGATAAAGCCAGAACATATAGAACATACAATCTCAGAGCTGGAAGCAATCTTGGAACACAGAAGGGATCTGAGAACGTAGACTATCAAACCTAGGAGGAATCTTAGATCGTAGAATGTCAAGAACTGGGAGGATTCTTAGAACACAGAATGGCATAACTGGAAAGGACCTTAGAATATAGAATGAGTGAGCTGAGAGAGACCTTAGAACATAGAATACAGAATGGGAACAGAAAGGGCCTGGGGACCCAGAATGTCAAAGCGGGAATGAATTTTAGAACGCAGAATGTCGAGCTGGAAGGAACTTTAGAACAAAGACCATCAAAAGTGAGGCAGGGGAGGGGGGGGGAGAGGGGAAGTGAGACAGTCTTTAGAACCCAGAGTCAGAAAAGTCCTTAGGTTATCGGAGGTCGTAAAGCACTTTCCTTTCATCCCACCTTCTCCTCTCCTCCCTAGTTCTCCTTCTCCGGGGGCTTCTTCCTCCTCCCCTCCTCTCGCCTTTGGCCCCGCCCCACCTCACCCCGCCCCTTTCATCTCCAGTTCCCCCTCCCCTTTTCCCCCGCCCCTGCGCCGCTGGGTCCCCAGCGCCCTCCCTTCCAGCCCTCTCCCGCTCCGCGCCGTCTTTTCCAGAGTCCCGGTCAGAGCCTGCCCAGCCCAGCTGACGGGGCCGCTGTGTTTACTGGCCAGACTCGAGAGGGGAGCGAGAAGCAAGGAGCGGGGAGTGCTGGTGCCTGCGGGGAAGGGGCCGCCGAGAAGAAGGAGGGGACAGGGCCAGAGCAGGGGCCTGGGGGGGGGGGGGCCCAGTGCGCGGCCGAGGCCCGCTCGCCTGGGTGCAGTGCCCAATCCAGAGCCGCGCGGTCCAGCCTCGAGCCGCCAGGGGGTTACGGGGCCTGGGCCGGGGCTGCGATCTCCGGGGAGGGGGCGGGCACGCGGGCGGGGCGCGGGGCTGCTGCTGGACTCGGCCCAGCCAGCGCTGAAGAGGAGGAGGAGGAGGGGAAGGAGGCGGAGGGGAGGCGTGAGGTGGCCCCTGCCCACGCCCCTCCCGGGCCCCTCTCGCGCCCTCGGGAGGGGCAGCCCCCCACCCACATTTCCTGCGCGGGGCGTTTAAAGGACCGACGGTACGGCCCGCCTGGGTCCGCGTTGTCCTTCCCTGCCCTGCTCTGCCCCGCTCTGCCCTGCCCGCCCGGGCTGGGATGGAGCCCGCCGCCCCCTGCTCCCGCCCGCTCTGGGCCCTCTGACCCACCGCTCGCCCACCGGTCCGCCGCGTCCCCCCGGCTGTCAGTCGGTCTGTGTCCCCAGGGCCATGGGGGCCGTGAGGCCGCTGACTGTCGGGCTGCCCCCGTTACTGCTGCTGCTGCTGAGCGCTTCGTGTGGCTTGATCTCTGGAGAAGGTGAGTACCTTCTGGTACAGGGGGTTCCAGGGGTCTCGATCCCTGAGCCCTAATTTTGACCCTATTGCAGCAGGAGTCCGAAAGACCCTCTTTTCTTCCCCAGCCCAGTGCAGTCCTGCAGGCTGAGATTGCCACGGCCTGGTCACAGGGAGCTGACCTTGGCCTCTGACCTCGCAGAGTTCAGCCCCAGGTTTCTCTGGGGGGGCCCCAGTACGGAGGTCTGCCCCTGCTTTAGGATTCAAGCAGATCCAACATCCCTCGGGTTCTATGGCTCAGCCTGGGCCACCTCAGCTTCCTTCCCTCCTGTCCTCAGTGAGCTCCTCCTGGGGGCCCTCTCAACTCTGTCCTCCTGATTCTCTCCATCCCCTACCCTTTCTGGGTGTCCTGGAGCAAAATCTAGTTATGGCCTGAGTGTCCAGGTCTCAGGGTATTGCCAACCCCCCTCCCCCAGCATCACCTCTCTGACCTCACAGATTATGGGGTATTGACCAGTAATTGCTGAAGAATTCTTCCCCCCCCCCTCAATCTCAGGAATGTCTGCCCTAGGAGTAGGTGCTGAGGCTCTTAGGAAGGTCTAACTTTACATTTAAATAGTCCTGATTTTGCTCAGAGTGGGCTCTGGCAGGTTCTGAGTCAGTGGTCCTGAGAAAAGCAAGGCTTCCATCTCCCCACCCCCTCCACCCCCATCCCCATCCCATTTTGTGCCTTCCACAGTTTTGTCTGTGTTTGCTTCCAACTCCAAACTGCTGTGGGAGGGGCTGAGGCCCAGCCTGGGTCAGTTATAGGGGAAGAGTTGGTTTGGAATGAAATGAGGGGTTGGTCAGGAGGATCTCTAAGGTCTCGATCCAGCTCTGATATTGTAGGAGGCACATGGAGCCATAGACTCACAGGAAAGAGATCCTTCATTGTGCAGAAAGAGAAACTGAGGCTCAGCAAAGCAGAGACCTGCTAAGAGTCACATACAGTGCAGTTCCTTCAAAGTGTAGCTGTCTGATTTTTGCTCCAGCCTTTTTGCTCTATCTGCTATGACCTGCTAATTCTTTACCCTGACAAAGGAACTTTGGCTTTGTTCTTGGCTTGTTTAAAATTTCTTGCCCTGGCTGATGGTCAGTCCATAAAGCAGGGTCTTCCCCTGCAATATTCCATCCCCTGGTTTTTCGGATAGATGTAGAACAGTACCTCTGGGAAGGGCTTCCAGCAGATGTCTGGGCAAAAACTCAGATGAGATGGAAAGACTTGCTTGGATAGTACTTTGGCTCTTGGGTCTGTTTGCTCTGTCTCTGGTGGGGGAAGGGGAGGGCACCTGACTGTCAATGCCTTCACAGGTGCTTTTACATCCTAAGCTCCTGGCTCCAGGAGTTCTGGCTTCTCATTGAGGTAACAGAAGAACATCTAACAGCAAGGAAGATAGTGAATAAGGAGCAGCTGCTCCCTGGGATACAGAGGGGCTATCGGAGGAATTTTTAAGGCCCTCCTGACTGAAATGAGATTCGTCACCCTATCATTATTTTTATTATTGAGAATGATGAGAGCTCACATTTATCTGAAAGGGGAGAGGAGGTCTGGTGTCTTTTTTTTTCAGGCTCCTGTGATAGCAAATTCATATCTTTAAATCTGGGAGAAATATTTAAGGGGGAAGAGGAGCTTCCAGGTTTCAGGACAATGAGGGATGCCATTTTTCTTCACTATTCCATCCAGAACACACATGCTGGGATTTGGGAATTGTCAAGTATCAAGACACTATCCTTTGCTTCACAGAACTTCCAAGTCTGAAGACTAAGGGTTCACATTCCATCTCTGATGTTTACTACTTGTTCGATCTCACTTAACCACCCAGGGCCTAATCTTCCTCATCTGTAAAACAAAAAGGTTAGAGAAATTGCTCTCTGGGATGTCTTTCAGCTCTAGAGCTAGGAGCTTAGTAAGCTGATAAATCAATGAGAGGTCCTCAAACACAGCGGAAGGTAACTATCTCCTGTCTTGGGTCTTTTCATGGACTGGCCCCCAGGATCTGGAATTTACTTCCTTCTCAGCTCTGCCTTGTAGAATCCTTAGTTTTTTTTTTTTTTTTTTTTTTTTCAAACTACAGCTCAGATAATACCTTCTACATATGATCTTTCCCAATTCTGCTTTTCCCCCCCTCCCACTGGTGGTGCTCATTATCGCTAGAAACGACTTCTGTATTATTTGTTTATACTTTGTATTTATTTATCTGTGCACATGTTGTACCCTCCTAGGAGAACATGACTTCCTTGAGATGAGTGTGACTGGTTTTTGCTTTTGTATACCCAGCACCTAATACTGCTTCTAGCTCACCATGGTATTTCTTTAGTATTGTTTCAATGCTTACTGAATTGACTCCAATGGAACCAGGATGGAAAAGCTAGTCACCAAACGAGAAGTATAGATTGTGAGTGTCGTAGGAGCTGAGGAGGTAGAAAAGCTGTGGCAGTCTGGAGAGCTTCAGAGAAGAGCTTGATCAGGAGCTGGGTGGGCTTAGAAAATTAGAGAAAAAGGCAACTTTTGATGATCATGACAGTTCTGTTGAGGTGGTGTGGAAAATTTGTGTAGGGGAGTAGAGAAGCAGATTTCAGGAAGGGGAAAAACATTTCTAACAGAATCTTCATTACATGGAGTAGGTTGCAGGAGGTGGGGTAGAGAGCTCACCATCACATGGTAAGTGCTTAACAAATGTGTATCCAGCTATATGGTGCTTATTCTTCAAAACCAGCCCCTATCATATTATCCAGAATAACCCAACTGTTTGGGTTTCCTTAACAACTAAGGCATTTATCAGGGAGGAAAAAATGGGAGAGAAGAAGCCTGGAGAAAAGAGGACTTCAGAGAAAAGTGGAAGAGAGGAAAGACACGATAGCAGTTATTTAGCATTTGAAGAATTAGCAAAATGTAGTGGGAAAGGCTTAGATTTGTTTTCTTTGGCCTGTAAGGAAGAATGAGCAGCAGTGGAGGAGAGTTAGAGAGGTACATTTAGGCTCCATATATTGAAAAACTTCCTAACCAACAGGTAGTAAGGTTTCTCTATCTGTAGTCTCTAAGCAGAGGCTGGAAGATCACTTGTTGGATGGATTATAGTGGGGACTTTTCTTTAGCTGCTGATCCCTGAGGGGCCTTCTCTACTCTGAGATTTTTCTTACTCTGCCTTTTTCCATTTCCCACCCCTGCCTCCTTCCCCCTCCCTTTTGTCCCTCATGTTTTTCCATCTCCTTTCCCTGCCTTGGCACTTTCCTGACTCTGAGGACCAGAATGATTAATTTGGAGAGAGTCTAGATTCAGGTTAGGTTTATCCAGTTTGTGGTAACCCCCATTTCACAATCAGGTTTGATTTTAAGAAATAGGCATGTTGTGGCTTCTGTTGTTAAGAGGCCTCCTGGAGGAAAATCCCATGTTTTATTCTCTTAGGAATTAGCTCATTGCCAATTTGAAACTGGATTTATGACTCTTAAACTAAGATGTCACTTAACTGGGTACTTAGCTGTTGCACAGGTTAAAGAACTCTCTTGCCTTTGCTCCATCCCCCGACTTCTGTATTCTGTTTATAAACATCTACAAACAGATCTGATTTCAAGCTTAAGGTGGTGTGCTGTAGGGTAAAGAACTCAGGATTCAGAGACAACCTGGTTACTTGCCTCTTACTGCATTTGTGAAGTCATTCCCCCTTTGGGGCCTCAGTTTCCCTGCAAGAAAATGAAAGACTTGGAGTAGAACGATTGATTTCTAAGGTACCTCCAATTCAATCCATTTAAGTGATTACTATGGGCTACAAAGACAAAGGGAAACAGTTCCCGCACTCGAGAAAGCTTGCATTATTTTTTTGGGGGAGACTCTAAGTATCTATCTATCCACATATATACATACATATATGTGCACACAACCCTATTCATACAACATACACACATATATACACATAATACAACATTCACATATACATATATACATACAAGCACACACGTGCACATGTACATACCCATTCATACACACATGTACATCTACTTACATCCATATACACAATGTGTACATATTACAATACATATGTACACATAAGTTTATATACATATGCATATAAATACACATCTATACACATAGACAATCACATATACATGTGTATATATGCAATACAGATTTACACACATATGCATGATACGTGTATACACATCGATTTATATACATGCATACAACATGCACGTATTACAATACATACATACACATAAATTCACATACATATACACATACATAATATACACATAAACACATACATATATACACACATGCACACATAGATTAGCATGCACAACACACATATATACATATAAATATACAACTTACACATACAAGCAATACACACATGTATATATGTGCACACATACACCGGTTTACATACATATATACAATACACATACATACATAAATACATATATACAGTATGCATATGTACACATCATACACATACACACACATACAAGCACACATACACACACACCCCTTCCAGGGATTGTACTTTATTTAAATTTCGTATCTCTCCTAGTGGATTACCTGGGGATCTGAACACAGTGGGAATTAATAAATGTTTGACAGATGAATGAATAAGAACCAAGCCAGAAGCTGTGTTTTGCAGGCAGAAGGATGCAGGGATACTCAGGTCTGGCAGTGGAGAATGTGTCTCAGGTTTTGTCCAAAACGTGAGAACTTGCAGCCCTGAAGTAGAAGCAATAGGTAACCATTTTGGGGAAGTGGGTTTAGGTCAGTAGAAGGAAGGACCCACAATTCACTCGATCCTCAATTGGTCCAGGTTGCTTGGGAGATATTCAGACAGAAGCTGAATGAGGACTTGTCAGAGTTATTGTGGAGAGCACCTGTGGTTAAATATCACGCCATATCATATTGTAAAGATTGAGCTCTGAGGTCCTCGAGTCCAAGCCTCACATTATTTGGGCTTACAGAATTACAGAACTGGCCTAGATGGCCAATTTTTTTGATATGAAAATTCTAGGAGTTTGTGTTTCTACTTAGCTTTCATTGCTGCCATTCCTACTCAATTTCTCATTATCATTTGTATTTGACTGGTCTTGGAAATGAGGCCTCCTCCGTTGATACAGGGCTCTCTGGCAGAGAATATAATGGAAAAGGCAGTTCGAGGACCTGGGTTCAGATCCCAGTGTTACTACTTAATATTTGTGTGACTGGGAAAGTCACATAACTTCTCAGGGTTTTCATGTCCTCACTGTTAAAAGGAGGGAGTTGGACTGGGTGATGTCTGAATTCCCTTTAAACTCAAAATCTCAGAGCAGTTGTGATCTATGAAACAAGTCTGTGATATGTAGGACTTTGAGGGACTCTGCGAGTCAGCAGGGTGTAACTGTAAAGCCAGAAAAGGCCAAGAGATTTAAAAAAAAACAAACAGGGTCCGTTTGACTGTCTATCAGACTGTCCGTTGCCGTGTGGCCAGCAGGGAGTGAGTATTTTTGTCTGCCTCCTGCCAAGGGTTGAGAAATGGATTGTAATAAGAGACTCTTCGGCAGCCTCTCTCCTTCTTAGACTGAATGAGGCTGTTTTCTCAATCGGGAAACTTTCAATTTGGGTCCCAGGGGGCAAAGTCAGGGCAGTCTCCTTGCAGCCGTCCCCCTCCCCCCAGAACAAGTTATGTGCTCTGACTGTGCAAGAACAATTGCGTTTGAGAACAATGTGGCTTTGTCCCTCCTAAGTGATGCTGAGCAGTTCCCAGTGTTTTACATGCATTGTCTCACTGAACCTCTCAACAACAGGTAGGTGCCTGTTATCCCCATTTTACAGATGGGGAAACTGAGGTGCAGACAGTTTGAAAGGGAGAAGCTCGGATTTGATCTAAGGTCTTCTGACTGCAAATCTTGCCCTCTTTCTGTTAATCCATTCTCTCTGAAGTCTAGTCCAAGCCGGTACAACCTCTCTCTCCCACTTTTCAGGTTTTCAATCATTTAGCTTTACTGTCTGCAGGGTATTTACTGTAAATCTAGTTTAAGTTCCAGAAATTTCTCCCAATCCAGACAGTATTTTGAGCACTAAGTTTTGACATCGAGTCTGGCTCCTTCAAGCAGCCTCTCCAGTATTGCAGTTAAACTAGTTTGTCCAGGGAGCCCAGGGGCCCGCCTTCTACTTTGAGAAACTCAGGAACCCCTGCTCCCAGGCAGGGGCCTCCTCTTTCCCACCCTACCCCCCTCTTTCCTGGAAGTGTTGACAAAGTTGATCACTCTTGGATTTTGAATAAAGTCATTCAGGAAAAAAGGTCTTGGAAACCTGGCCCTGCCTCTGTTTCTCCCTAGGTTCTCACCCTGGGGAGCTGGTGCCTACAAAGGAAGAGGGCAGCTTAGAGCTGGGGGCTAGTGAAGGGTCCTTGGTGGGACCGGAGCTAAAGTAGGGCCTAGGCTTGGGGGTGGAGTGGGGAGGTTTATGAAAAGCCTGAAACTTCCATCGTGGCTTGGGCTAGAGGGTGGAGCTAGAGAAGAGGGAGTTCCTCAGCTCAGTCCATCAAACATGTTTTTAGCTGGGAAAGTCAGTTTTGAAGATCAAATCTATCCTAAAATAATGTCAGTTGAGTTCCGTGATAACAACATGGTGACGAACAGTGGCTGGCTGGTTAGTCCTGGCCTCCAAAATCTTGAGATCATGGATAAACCTAATTCTTTGCTACTGAAGGGACATATGCATGTGTGTGTGTGTGTGTGTGTGTGTGTGTGTGTGTGTGTGTGTGTAGGAGAGAAAGAGAGAGAGAGAGCACGCATTTATTAAATGCCTACTGGGTGCTAGTGCTGGGGATACAAAGACCAAAAAACAAACAAAAGAAATACTGTGTGTGTGTGTGTGTGTGTGTGTGTGAACTCAGCATTTATTAAATGCCTCCTGTGCAGTGCATGGGATATAAAGACCAAAAAACAAATAAGAAACTGTGTATATGTGTGTGTGTATGAATTAACATAGCATTTATTTAATACCTACTGTGTGCCAGTGTGATACAAAGACCAAAAAATAAATAAAAGAAACTCTGTGTGTATGAGTCAGTTAACTAACATTTATTAAATGCCTACTGTGTGCCATTGTTAGGTAAAAAGAGAAAGGCTAAAACCCAAAAATAAAACAAAACTTTGTTTCTCTCGGTCCTTCCTCTCTGTCCCTTCCTCTCCCTTTCTCCCAACATTTCTCTCTCTCTGTATGTGTAAGATGGGTCCTTTAGGGAACTTCTGATGGTTGGGATCCTTGATAGCTGGGTGCCTGATGACAAAGATTCTTCTCTCTAATGACTCCTACCTCTCTGTCCCCCTCCTCTCCTTCAGCCTTCAAATGAACAGAACCATTCAGCTCATGATCTTTTCCTTTAGCAAAAAAAAAATAATAATTTGATTAATTTATTTGAGATATAATTAGTTTTCTTGGAAATCCTGTATATTTTATTCATTTAAAAATCTGATCCTCAGAAGGGAATTCATAGGTTTCAACAGACTGATCACCCAAGAGGTTCAAAACATAAAGAAGATTCAGAATCCCTGAGTTAGAAGCAATATAATAAAGTGGACTGAGTGTCTCACTTGGAATCAAGCAGAACTAGATCTTTTCTTTGATGCTTATTATCTGTGTTATCATGAGAATGATAACACATTTTTGAGGTTCATTTTCTGAACCTCAACATCCTCATCTGTAAAATGGGGATAATATCTAAAATATATATCTCATTAATTGTTTCAAGACTCACATAAGATAATGTAGTCAACTTTACAACACTATATAAGTGCCAATTATTGCTATTTACTATCATGCTCCCTCATCATGGCCACAAGATCCCCAAACTAAATGATGAATTCCCTGAAAGCTCCTCCATGGAAACAGTGTTATCCATAGTGACTCCTTGGTTCTGTCAACCACAAGATTGTTGCTAGGGCAAATATCTATAATTTGTATCACAATGTAGGATACTTAGATACTACTATGGAGTCTGGCTCAGTTTCTCAGAAGTAGGGGAGGGACTGCAGAGGGGGCAGGCAGGGAAGGAGTAGAACTGTCCAGCAGCAGGGATTGAATGAGGGATTGAATGAACACTTCCTAGCTGTGTGACCCTGGGCAAGTCACTTAACTCCAATTGCCTCAGGGGAAATATATATTATATAATACACACACACACACATACACACATCGATAATTTTCAATATTCACCCTTGCAAAACCGTGTGCTCCAAATTTTTTCCCTCCTTTTCTCTCTCCCCCCTCTCCTGGACAGCAAGTAATCCAGTATATGGTAAATATGAGCAATTCTTCTATACATTTTCCCACAATTTTGATTAAGATCTTATTCTACATCAAGCACTTCCTTTTGTTTTATAGATGGAGAAACTGAGGCCCTAGCTGATGAAGTGTCTTGTCTAAAAGCCTTATTAGGTAATGAATGGCAGAGCTGAAATTTAAAATCAGGTCTTCAGACTCCAAATCCAGCATTCTTTCCATTGTGTACATGCTCCTTAACTGGAGAAGAAAGAAGAGGGAGGTGTCCCCAGTTTGGGTACTGGGCCCAAAAAGATGGCTGGATTTTTATCAGTCTAGTCAGGGCGTCCCTGGCACGGGAATACTAGGACCACAAAGGTCCAGAGATGGAACTCTGAGTGAGCCTGCTGGGGATTTGGGAGCAGAGTAGAACAGGAATTAATGTTTTCAATAGGAGAAGGTTGTATAAAAGGGGTGGACATTGTATACCAGGATGGAAAATGTGGATATGACCTGATACATTCCTGAATAGGGGATTTTGTTTCTCTCGCAGGCAAAATAGAAGGATTATAGTGGAATAATAGGACAGATATTTATTAGACTCCTGTTGAATTCAGAGTCCTGTTCTATTCTAGGGGAGAGATGTAACAGAAAGTTTAGATAAGACAGTTCCTGCTCCTGTAGCACATAGCCTAATAGAGAGATAAGACACATAAACACAGACGGCTATATATCCACAATGATGAGATATGTAAAATGCTTTGCATATTTAAATAGCATATAAATGTCAATGATGATGATGATTGCATCAGAGTATTTTGTACAATGATCAATGAACAGGATTACCCATAAGCAGAGTTTTTAGTTTGACCCCAGCACTTCCTAACAGTAACTGCTAGCAGTAAGTAGTGAGCTCCTTATCATTGAAGGTATCAGAGATCAGATCATTTCTTGTGAGGATTACACTTGAAGAATTTCCTATATCAGGTGAGAAGTTGAATTCAAAGGCTCTCTGAAGACCTTTCTCTGTCTGGAATTCTAGTTTTTTTGTGTGTTAAAAGCAAAATTTCAGAAAGAATAACTTTGGCAGTGGGTTCAGGGAAACTGAGGAGCCAGGTGTTGTGCTGGACCCAATTCTTCTCTCAATACAGCCTAAGGCTATATTAGATTTTTGGTCTTGATATCACATGGTTGACTCATTGATTTGGGTGTCCACCGAGACCCCAGATTTTCTTTAAAAGCACTGCTATAAAGCATTATCTGTAAGGAAGATAAGCTAGAAGCTTTCCCAATAAGATTAGGAATGAAACACAGATAGCCCTTATCACCTCTATTATTCAGTATTGTACTAGATATGTTAGTTTTAGCAATAAGAGAAGAAAAGAAAATTAAAAGCATGAGACTGGGCAAAGAGGAACTATCACTCTTTAGATGATATGATGGTATACTTAGAGAATTCTAGAGAATTAATTAGAAGAACTGTTGTCTGGCTAGTCCTCTCCCATCTTTTCCTTGTGACATTTATTCTTGCTCTTCACCTTTCCATTTTTTTCACAAAAATATCATAAGAAAAATTGTCAAATGCTTCACTAAAAACTGCAACACTCCCTTAAGTCATTAAGAGAGTAAACTTGTTATATAAGGAAATAAAGTTTGGCTTGACTTGTGCTTGGTGAAGTTATATTAACTCTTTGGGATCACTGCTTCCTTTTCTGGATGTTCACTAACCATCCCTCTAATAATCCATTCTAGAATTTTGCCAGGAACCAAGATCAAGCTCACTCGTAGCTTAAAGAGTGGATTCTAATATTATTTTTTTAATTGGGATTATATACATCTTTATCTTTTTTTTCCCTCTCCCATTCTTCATGATTTTTCAAAGGTTATATCCATGATGGACAATGAGTTACCAGTCAAATTCGCTAATTCTTTTTGAACTAAAAGAGTTAATTTAGCTGGGCTTAGTATTTTTATATCCTTCAAATGCAGCTAGATGCTCACTTTTGTACCAACCCCCAGCTATCAATTCTTTATTGGTTCATTCTGTTCTGTTCTCTCCAGTCCAAAGATCACTCTTCTTGGTAGGCACAACAGATGAAAAATTGGAGTTAGGGGAGAGAGGGAGGAAGACTTGGGGAAATATGATGGGGTATAAGGCAGGCTCTGTATAGAAATGTATATCTAAAATGCTTCCAACACACAGGGATTTCCTTGCTTTCTACCAGGTTTCTATTTTCAGGGTAGCATTTCTAGAAGCTAAAATGAATGGATCAGAGAAACATTTCCCTGGAACTTTTGCTAACTGGGATTTTTTTTTCTTATTTTGACCCTTGAATGGGACTGAGTTCTAATAACAGTTCAAATCTCAGGGGCACGTTAGTCTAATAAAGTAATTGGATAAACAGGACAGTAGGGGAATGATTACACTACTTTAAGAGTTTTGAAAATCTCCTAACTGGTCACTCAGTCTCCAGTAGCTCTCTATTGCAAGCTACCCTTCACAGCATCATCCAAGAAATTCATACTGAACACTTACAGCTGGGGCTTTACCTCATCCTTGCATTCAAGGCTCTTTATCATCTGGCTCCAACCTGTTTATCCTTAACACAGTCTAGTCCCCTTTACTCCTTCTGGATGCCAGCCAAAGTGCACTACTCCCTGCTTCTGTTTTTCTGCTGCCCTGCCCCATTTCTGTGAATTTGCTCCTGCTGCTTTCCTATCCCAATTGATTACAATTTACTCTTGTCTTCAGGGCCCAGGCCCATGAAGCTTTGCCTTCTCACCCCTACTGAAAATGTTCTTTGCACTTTATCTGGACTTCTCCTTTGTACTTGGGGGACACCACAGAACAGTAGTTAGAATCCTGGACTTAAGGTTTGGGGGTATGGTGGTATTTGCTTTCCAGTCCCATTTTAATAGCTTTGTGACCATGGGCAAATTCCTTCTGGGAACCTCAGTTTTCTCACCTGTGAAATGGGAATAATCCATGCAGTATCTAATTCTCAGGAAAAAGCTTTGCAAAATTTAAAGTCTATAAAACATGGATTGTCATTTATCAATACTACCCTTGGACTTATGTCACTCTTCCTTGTATTATTATTCTCATTTACATACCAGTTTCATCTTTCTAATCATAAATGCCTTGAGGGCAGAGGATATGATTTCTTTCAGTGCCTTGTTATGGAAGCATTTAATAAATGTTTGAAGATTTGTACTGAAATCTCTTTCAGTACTTGGAACAACCAATTTACATAAATTATAATTTGCTAATTTAAAGTAGGATATTAAAGCAGACCCCTTAAAACCTGATTTACTGCAAACGACAACAATTACTCCTGGTGCTCAGGGGACTGTGTAGGTATATGTTTAACAACGGGCTGGGGGTAAGGGGTGGGGAAAGTACCCACTACAGACACTTGGTTAAGTTTAATCAGCATTTTAAACATTTTCTCCATCTCTTTCTTAAGTCTAGACAATCAATGAAACAATAAAGCCAGCCCTGATTTGGTGCATTCACCAATTTTCAAGATAATAAATATACATACTTAACATTTTACAGTCAACATGAATGGGGCAAACTGTTTGGAATTGGCTCCTGCTCACTCCTGTTTTCCAGGCCCCTTCACACAATATAGTAGAGCTGAAAAAATGAAAGGGACCACCCATTTCAACCTCTTCATTTACAGCTTTACAGAGAATTGAGATCCTAACAGGTTGTGACTTTCACTCATTCCAGGAACAGGTTTTGAGTGCCTTCTACGATGTTCTAAGCTATCATCGCTTAGTAGGTATAATCTAAATGCTAGCTATTTTATTAAATAACTGTACATAGCTGGAAATTATGAGACTATCTTTATTTTTTTATTTATTTTTATTTTATTTTTTATTTAATAGCCTTTTATTTACAGGTTATATGTATGGGTAACTTTACAGCATTAACAATTGCCAAACCTCTTGTTCTAATTTTTCCCCTCCTTCCCCCACCCCCTCCCCCAGATGGCAGGATGACCACTAGATGTTAAATATATTAAAATATAAATTAGATACACAATAAGTATACATGACCAAACCGTTATTTTGCTGTACAAAAGGAATCAGATTCTGAAATATTGTACAATTAGCTTGTGAAGGAAATCAAAAATGCAGGTGGGCATAAATATAGGGATTGGGAATTCAATGTAATCCCAGAGTTCTTTCTTTGGGCATAGCTGGTTCAGTTCATTACTGCTCCATTGGAAATGATTTGGTTGATCTATGAGACTATCTTTAAAGCATTCTTTAATTCAGTGTTCTTTTTCTTTCCCATGTATACCTCTCTTTCTGAGGTATTCCATGCTATTCTATACCTCTCAATAACTTTATTTCCTTTGTTATAGGGTACTAGGAAGCCAGTGTGATGGCCATATTTCTCACTCATTGTGGAGTTGATAAGAGAAGCGGATATGGGCTGTGATGGGTGGAAATCCCTGGGCTTTCAAATACTACTTGTTTATCAAAGAGTGAGAAGAGAAAAATATTTTGCAGGCGTTTCTGGGTGTGTCACCTTGTCTGCCCAACATTGACTGGGCTCTCCAAGCGCCAAGGTGTGGCTAGCCTTGCTCATTTGGCTATGAGGATTGGGAAGGGGGATTGAATGAGATAAATGAATTCTAAGCTTCCACATAGTTTTGAAAGGTTGAGATCCTAGATACTAAATTGCTGCTCTCCACTCTGCTTTCCCCTCCAGTTCGTTTTTAACACTGAAGAATTGATGTACATATTGGCAGCTAATGCCAAAGGATCTAGCTCTGGAAAGGAGCTCAGAAAGCATCCCACTCACTTAATCCCTTTATTTGTCACAAAATGACATTTAAGTACTTACATTGTACCAAGGGGAGCTTCTAGGAGGTGGATAGAGGACTCATCTTCTTGATTTCCTCACTCAGACCTATCCTAGCTGTGTGACCCCGAGCAGGTAACCTACGCAAATTTGCTTCAGTTTCCTCATCTGTAGAAGAAGGAGAAGGAAATGGCAAACCACTCCAGTATCTTTGCTAATAAAACCCCAAAAGGAGTCACGAAGAGTTGGATATGACTGAAAACTGACTGAACACCAACATTATGCTGAACACTGGGGATATAAAGACAAATGAAACAGTACCTGCCTTCAAGGAGCTTCCATTCCACTGGGGGGAAATATGGATGCACATAAAATCAAGAGGGAAATTATCCAAAATAAGTGCAAAATGAGAGAAAGGCACCAGCACTAGAAATGGATCAGGATAAGTTTTCTTAGGAGGTGACACTTGGGGAAAGGAGTTAGGGAATCAAAAATGTGGAAATGAGGAGGGAGTGGATTTGATTTGTTGGGCAAATGTGAGCAAGCCATTTAACTGCTGTTTGCCTCAGTTTCTTCATCTGTAAGAATAGCACTACTTCCCAGAGTTGTTAAAAGATCACATGAGATCTTGTTTATAGAGTGCTTTACAAACATTAAAATACTATATGAATTTGGGTTGTTGTTATTACTCGGGGGAGACAGCTTGCAAGGTGCGGCAAAGAATGTCAGGGATGGGAGAAGCAATACACAGGCTCATTTGTCTGGAATATTCTAGGTGTGTGAAGGAAAGTAATATAATTAACTCTAGAGAAATAGATTGAGCCAGATTGTGAAGAGCTTTCAGATTCATCCACACAGAAGAGTTTGTAATTTGTCCCTAAGGTAATAGGGGGCCTCTGAAGCTTCTTGAGCAGGGGGAGTGATCTCAGAATAATACTTTGGCAGCTGTGAGAAGATTGAATTGGAAAGGGGAAGACCTGAATAAAGGGAATCTAATTAGGAGAATTCCACAGTAGTTCAGGGGAGAAGCCCAAGGAAGACTGGTGGCTGGCTAGAGAGAAGAGAATAGTTTAGAGCACCTGATCAGATACAAGATGAAGCAACTCAGTGACTTTTGGAAAGTCACACATTGACCAGGAATAGTTGAGCTGAGAATTGGATCGCCATTCTCTGCCCCTAAATCCAGTGTTCTTTCCATGCCCCATATGGCCTCTTAGATTATTCCTGCCCTGTGAGAAGCTAAACCCTTCTTGGGCTCCCGTGGTCTTCCTGGTACTTACAGTAACTCCTCCCTGAATATTTGCACAGGGCTTTACTGTGACAAAGCCCTTTCCCACCTATGATCTCATTTGATCACATGCTCAGAAATATTTCCATTTGGTAACGTACGTCAGTGAGACAATCACATGCCAGTATACATGGAATCTTGCCACGCTTGGTATTTCAGGACTGTCACTTTTAGGAATGCTCCTTTCATCAGGTCATAGAATCCAGAACTGGAAGGGACCTTACCAGCTCTCCTGTCAGACCCTCTCATCTTTCAGGTGAGGAAACTGAGACCCAGAGAGAAGCTGTGTGGCTTGTCCAGCATTCCACAGGATGTAATTAAAAGATTTGCAATTTGAACCCAGAACTCACAGAATTTCAAAACAAGCAGGGACCACAGAGACTGCCCAGGCCAATTCCTACCTGAAAAAGAATCCCTTCTCCAACAAAAGGCTGTAGACCTAGAGTAGGAAAAGACTTCAGAGATCATTTAGTAGTCTTAGCCAGCTTACTAAAGATATCTAAAGATTATCTAAAGATAGGGAAACTGAGGCCCAAGGAGGCAAATGATTTACCCAGAGTCACTCTGTTAGTACCATATTTGAGGCTCTAGCTCCAGAGCTCACTGTGGTTCCCTGCCTTCTCTCATCCTTGCCAAGTGACCATCCACTTTTTGTCTGAAGCCTTCCAGTGTGCTTTCCTTTCTACCTGTAGAGAACACTAATGGCTTGAAATAGAATACTATTACTTGTGGTAATAACAATAGATCACCTTAACATAGTAATTTGAAGTTTGCAAAGCACTTTATATCATTATCTTCTTTGATCCTCATGTTAACCCTGGGAGGTAGAGTTTATTATTACCCCTTCTCCCCCCATTTTACAGATGAAAAAACTGGAACTGAGAGTGGTTAAATACCTTATCCAGGATCTCAGAGCTGTTATGTATCTGAGGCAGGATTTGAACTCCAGTTTTTTCCATGTTCATTGCTCTATATCCAAAGAAGTTTGATGTGTAGAAAGAGTAACATATATGGATGTTCTAGGTTTGAGTTCTAGGTCTAAGAGTTGGCCTCATAAAAGCTATGTGACCTTGACCAAGTATTTTCCTCTCCTAAAATGACTGCCATCTTTTCTCCTATTCCTCTCCCCAAACAGGAATAGCCTACTTGGATTTATTTTAACTATACAAAATATGGACAAAATAATTTCCCTGGTTGGACACCGTGCTTGTCCTAAGAGCACAAAACCAAAAAAATATATAAACTCCTTGAGGGCAGGGACTAATTCACATGTCTTTCTAATATGTTCCCAGTATTAGTAGGCTTGATAAATGGTTACTTATCAAATGCCTAGATGCCAGAGATCTTCCATTTCTTCCCAACCACATCCTCTGTCTTGTATTATACTTAGCTGGCTATTTTATAGCCTCCCCTTTTTCCTCCTCTCCAACAGAATGTAAACTTGACAGATCATAGATTTAGAACCACAGGGGACCTTAGGGGCAGTTTAGTCCACTGTCCTTATTCTTTAGATTGGAAATCAGAGAGTTGTAGTTACCTGTTCAGGATTATATGGGTAGTAAATGGAAAGATTCAGATTGGGATCCAACCTTCAGTTCATCTGTCCAAGTACCATTGTAGGGAGAGGATGGTTTGGTTTTCTCTCCATATTCTAGATACCCAGCACTCTGCACTTTATACCTACTAGACACTTAAGTGATTGCTAAATTCAACTAAGACCTTATATCTGAAAGCTACTTTAGGGTCCAAGAGGTGGAGGAAGGGAAGAGTACTTCCCAGAGTGCTTTGGTTGGACAGCCCATGAAGCATTCTGGGTCTGGGACTGGTCTATATTTCAGCTGATACTCCCTTCGAGTAGAACATATGGATGACAGCAGCACACAGGAGCTATTCACTGTTTCACAGAAGGAAGTCCCAGGTCTGAGCCCTATTTGCAAATGTCAACATTTAGTCCAATAGGGACTCTTGAATTGTTGAGTGGTGGAGCCGGAAAGGTGGTTGGCAAGGAGAAGGTCCTGTGAGTCAGTGGAGAATTGGTGATAACAGGTGTTTGGTTTTAAAGGGAGATGAAAACAGTAGACTTGTCTTTAATTACTTCAATAAAAAAGACCAGAGTTTTGTAAACTGGGCAGAGCCGTCCCTCCCTCTTCTTATTAACAAGGTGTTTTGTTTTGTGTTGGTGGCTGGAGTCACCCACTAGGGCCAGGATTTAGAAGAGACAACAGGTTTCTTCCCCAAATAGAGGTCAGCTGGGGTGGAGGGTTGGAGCATAAACCATTCAATCTGCTCTAGATATAAACCTGTGAAGTTAGTGCTCAGAGTAATAAGGGCTGTGGATGTGGCAGGAAGTTTGCAGTGTCTGAGAAGGTTCTCAGGACCATTAAGGAGATTCTGTGTAAATACTTCTGATCAGGAGAAGCATAACCTTGGGAAGCAGTCTGTTATGTAGTGAGATAGTTAAAGCCTCTCCTGAAATCTATGATCCTATAACTTCCCCATTAATTTTTCCTTAACCAAGGACATAGGCTATACAGAGTTGTTTTTAACTTAAAAAAATTGATACCTTTTGTTTTTACATGACTACATTTTCAAGTATATTCCTCCCCTTTCTCCTGCCCAATGAACCATCCCTTATCTCCAAAAAAAAAAGAAAGAAGGAGAAAAAAAGGAAGAGAAGATGAGAAGAAAAGGAGAAGGAGAAGAAAGGAAGGAGGAGGAGGAGAAGAAAAGGAGAGGAAAAGAAGGAGGAGAAGAAAAAGAAGAGGAGGAAGAGAAAAGAAGAAGAAAAGGAGAAAGGAGGAAGAAGAAGAGAAAGGGAAGGAGGAAGAGGAAGAGGAGGAAAGGAAGGGAGGAGAAGGAGAAGAAGAAGAAGAGGAAGAAAAAGGAGAATAAGAACAAGAACAACAACCAGAACAACAACAACAACATGATGATGACATTCAGTTCATTGAATCCATGCACCAGCCAGTCTAGGCACTTGATCCAATGTAGGACCTGGGTTTGAATGCTTGCTCTGCTGATTACCTGGGGATCTTGCTCAAATAGCTGTCTTTTTCAACTTTAGTTCTTAAGGAGATGGGACTAGATAATCTCTGAAATTCTTTACAGTACAAAATCTAGCTCCTAGTCCTGGATGTCTCCTAGGAGACATCCTAGTCTCCCGCCTTGGCAAAGCAGGGGAGAACAATGTGCAAAGTTTGTAAAGTTGGTCAATGTCACACACTCTCAGTGATGGAGCAGCTTCTGTCCCCAAGGTTCCTGCCTGAGACCTATGCCTACTTCCCATTAGGTGGCCATGGAGAACTTGTGCAGATGAAGTTTTCCTTTTTCCTCAGAAGTGTCGTTGCAGTGGAAAGAACATGAAGTTTGGAAGAGGGGACCTGACTAAACCCCAAACTTGAATGCCATGCATTAACTATATGGCATTGAGCAAATGACATATTGTCTCTGGGACTCTGAGTGGGATGATCTGTGAGGGTACTTTTAGCTTTCTAGCAGATCCATTAAAATTGAAGTTCATGGGGAAGCTAGGTGGTACAGTGGGTAGAACATCAGCCCTGAAGTCAGAAGGACCTGAATTCAAATCCAATCTCAGACACGTAACATTTCCTAGCTGTGTGACCCTGGGCAAGTCACTTAACCTCTATTGTCTCAGGAAAAAAAATGTTGAAGCTACCATTTTCAGTTCCTTCAGCCAGTCTTGTGTATGACATGATCTATACTGCCTTTCCTATACTGATCACTCTTTTCTGGGCCTCTACTATATGCAGATGATGGGATCAGGTCCTGGGGAGACTCAGATAATAAGGTCTCTTGCTCTCCTGAAGCTCACAGGCTGGTGGGAGGAGGGCTCTACGACAGGATAAGAGTCGTCTTCATGTACCATTCTGTAGGTGAAGTGCCCATTCAAGGGCAGAGAAGGGAGAGGACCTGAATTAGTCTCCCTCAGGAGGTGTAGTTGTGATTTGCTGGTTCTCCAGATTGGTGGCAATTAATTACAAACTCAGGAAGGGGACTTAGGAAGAGAAGACAGAGAAAATCCTCCATTCCTCTGAGGAAATTGTGCTGGGAAGGAAAAGGTTATAAAAGAGTTTCTTTGGGGCTGCTGTTCCTGTGGACATGAGAAGAGGCTTCTCTTTAAAGATGGGGAATGGTGGCCATAAACCGATGGGTGTTGGTAGCAGGGCTCTGACCATTGAACTCCCTCCTTGAAAATATTCAGTGGTTCCCTATTAGCTCTAGGAGAGGATGCAAAACCTTCAGTTTGGTGTTTAAAATTTTGGGCAATCTGGCTTTTCCACCTATTTTTACTTTATTTTAAAAAGAGTACTATCATAGAAACATAGATTTAGGGAATGAGATCTCAGGGGAAAAAAAAAGGAAGGAATATATGTTGATGTAGTACCTACTGTGTGTCAGGCACTATGGTGAGCCCTTTTTCAATTATTATGTCTTTTGATCCTTACAACAACCCTGTGAGAGGGAGGCTATTATTATCCATATTTTACAGTCAAACAAACTGAGGCAGCCAAAAGTTAAGGTGCTTAGGATCACACAGCTGGTAAATGTCTAAAGCTAGAATTGAATTCAGGTCTCCTGACTCCAGGCCCAGTATTCTATCCAGTGCAACCCCTGGCTTCCTTGGTTTCCTATCCTGTCCAGATGGGGAAAAGTGGTCAAACTCCATGTTTCCCAAGGACCTTTCCAGCTCCTTTCGAATATGACCCCATTTATCTGTAGCCTCTTACAGTCTCCTTTGGGAAGTTAGTTGTTACATGGTCTTTGCCTATGGAGCTTGTGAAGAGCAGCCAGTCCTGTGGGCTGTCCTGCTCTGGTTCAGGGCTTTTTTTGATGGGATATTTGTGTTAAGGGAAGAGAGAAGAGGCCGGAACACTTCCCTCCATGGCATCTGGAGTGGGAAGCCTGGGAGAGTTTCTTGCAGCTGGGTAGTGAGACATACTGTGGCACTTCTTTCTTTCCAGTTTGCCCTCTGGCATAGCAAATTCTGGGGAGCTGGCTTCTGAGAAGTAACTCTTCCTTTGAACAAAAGTGAATTTGGAGACCTGGGGAAAGTTCACCTTGGCATTCAATCTTGAGCAGTACTAACAGAAGCCTGGGATAGTCTTCTAGGGGCCTGGAAGACTTCTTAGCTGCTTGAAACCTGTGCTTTGACCACCACCCCATTCTATACCATAGTGGGTAAAGAAGCCCCCAAATGGAACTCAGGAAACTTTCTTCTGCCCAGGGTAGCCCCCATCCTCCATCCATTGCTTAACCTGCTACCTTGTAATCCCCCTGTACTAATTACATAATATGAGCTGAGGACTCTGCTGGGGTTGGTTTGGTTTTAACAAGCTGGCAGATTCTGGCAACTGAGTGTTTTATCTTTCTCTACTTAAGTTGTGGTAAAGAGATCATAAGGCAATGTGCATAAAGACCTGAGTTCTAGTCTCAGCTCTTCCTTAAACTGTGATTTTCTTTTTTTAATTAAAAATATTGAAATTCAATTTCATTTTTTAAATGAATAAACATCTGCTTCCTCTTCTTTCCCCTCTCTCCCATTGGGGAAAAAAAGAAAGACAAAGCTCTTGTAACAAAAATGCATAGTCAAAGAAAATGAATTCTTGCCTTGGCCACATCCTTTGGCAAAGTGGTTGGTCATTTTGAGCTGGCATTTTTATAGATCTGGTCATGATATTCCTTTGCTCACAAACCCTCAGTGACTCTTTGTGTGCCTTTCGATGAAGCTTTTCACTTTTCTTTGGGCCATGGTCAGAAAATCATAGGTCTACAAGGACATAGAAGTAGCGATAGCCATGAATACTGCTGGTGACGACGTCAAAGGATGTTGGTTTGAATCCTGCTTACTCAGGTGCTCATCTTGTGGCACCTGGGCCAAGTCACTTAACTTACTGACCTCAGTTTCCCCAGTTGTAAAATAAGGGTGCGGGACTAGATATTCTCAGAAGTCCCTTCTAGCTGTGGATTTAGGCTCTGAGAGCTAACCCAGTTCCTCTGACTCTTAAAATCCAGCTCATTTCCTCTCAAATTTGTGGGTCTCAGATTTTTAAGTCATAGGCAGGGCTGTGCTCTGGGAAATGTTTAACAACTGGTCCTCTTAAAAAAAAAGTGCCCATAAACATTTTAAAATTTAATCTGTATTACTAATGTTTTCTCCATCATTTTTTTTTTTCAAAAGTCCAGCCCTGACCTGCCAGTTTCCAAGGTATAAATGTTCATCCTGAAAGTTTAACAATCATTGGAGCTGCTTTGAGCCTGCTCCAATGCACTGCTGATTGAAGATCCTTTACACTCTTAAACATTATTGAGAACGGGGCAGCTAGATGGTGTAGTGAATAGAGTATTGGCTGTGGAGCCAGGAGAACCATTGGCCTCAGATACTTAACACTTAACTAGTTGTGTGACTGCGCAAGTCACTTAATCTCAATTGCCTTGCAAAAAAAGAAAAAAACAAAACAAATTTTAAAAAATTATCAAGAACCCTCCAAAGAGCTTTTGGTTTTCTTGGTTTTATATCTGTTTATATTAATTCTATTAGAAATTAAAATGAATTGATTCATTTAACATTATAGTAATTACATGTTAATGTAAATGCTATTTTTTATGAAAAATAATTATATTTTCCAAAACAAAGAAAATGAGAAGAGTGGGTTGTTTTCCATATTTGCAAATCAATTTAATGTCTGACTTACTAGGAGACAGTTGGATTCTACTATCTGCTTCTGCTTTCAATTTGTTACATTATGTTGTTTTGGTTAAAATTTATGAAGAAAAGCTGGCTTCACACAGATAAGTAGTTGAAAAAGAGACATACTTTAATAAGCAAATAATGTTTTAACAATATTATGAAAATCATTTTGGCCTTGGGGATCTGTGAAAGTTTCAGAGACCCCAAAGGGTCTGTGGATCACTTTAAAAAAAAATTAATTAATTAATTTTAATAGCCTTTTATTTACAGGTTATATGTATGAGTAACTTTACAGCATTGACAATTGCCAAACTTCTTGTTCCAATTTTCCCCCTCCTTTCCTGCACCTCCCCCCAGATGGTAGGATGACCAGTAGATGTTAAATATATTAAAATATAAATTAGATACACAATAAGTATACATAACCAAACCGTTATTTTGCTGTACAAAAAGAATTGGACTCTGAAATATTGTACAATTAGCCTGTGAAGGAAATCCAAAATGCAGGTGGGCAAAAACATAGGGATTGGGAATTCATTGTAATGGTTTTTAGTCATCTCCAAGAGTTCTTTCGCTGGGTGTAGCTGGTTCAGTTCATTACTGCTCCATTGGAACTGATTTGGTTGATCTCATTGCTGAGGATGGCCAGGTCCATCAGAATTGGTCATCATATAGTATTGTTGTCAAAGTATATAATGATCTCTTGGCCCTGCTTGTTTCATTCAGCATCAGTTCATGTAAGTCTCTCCAGGCCTTTCTGAAATCATCCTGTTGGTCATTTCTTACAGAACAATAATATTCGATAATATTCATATATGGGGATCACATTTTGAGAAGCACTGGTTTACTCCATATTGCCTGATTTAACTTATAGAGGTCAGAAATGAGCTTACATGGCCAAATCACCTAACCTCTCTGAGTCTCCATTTCCTCATTAAGAAGATAATGAAAGGAAGCCCCAGAGTTTTGAAAGATCTCTGACTTTGAGGGGGAGGACCTGGTTTTGTATCTCAGCTCTGATCCTTATTTTTGTGACTCATCTGTCACATAAGGGGGTGGTTTCTAAAGGACTTTCTGAGGCTTCTTTGGCTATTTAAAGTCTCTTACCTGTCAGTTTCTTTATAGAACATGCCTTTTGGTAAAGTGCCTTCCTTGTCTTCTCTTTCCCATTGTAGTGTGCCCAAGTATGGACATTCGGAATAACCTCACACAGTTGAACATGTTGGAGCACTGTTCTGTGATTGAAGGCAACTTACAGATACTGCTTATGTTTAAGACAAAGCCTGAAGATTTCCGGGACCTCAGTTTCCCCAAACTTACCATGATCACAGAGTACTTACTACTCTTTCGAGTGTATGGACTTGAGAGCCTCAAGGACCTTTTCCCTAACTTGACGGTCATTCGTGGATCCCGCCTATTTTTCAACTATGCTCTGGTCATCTTCGAGATGGTCCACCTCAAGGAGATTGGCCTCCACAGCCTGATGAACATCACCCGTGGGGCTGTGCGCATCGAGAAGAATAATGAGCTGTGTTACTTGTCAACCATCGATTGGTCTCAGATTCTAGACTCAGTGGAAGACAACTACATTGTGGATAACAAAGATGACAAAGAAGAATGTGGGGATGTCTGCCCAGGCGCAGTGAAGGGAGTCAACAGCTGCAAATCTACGGTGATCAATGGCCAGTTTATTGAGCGGTGCTGGACCCACAACCATTGTCAGAAAGGTAGGAACCAGGGTCGAGTTCTTTATTGTTATTCTTGAAGGGTGGTGTGGTGAAAGCAGAACCAGCCTTGGACTTGGGAGTTGGCTCAAAACCTATGACTGCTATTTATAGACTTGGATATTCTTTGATTTAAGTTCCCTCTCTTCCCTCCAGCTCTGATGTCCTAAGTTCTAAGAGCCTTCCTAGCTCTGACCTCCTGGGTTCTAAGGACCCTCCCAGCTCTAATATCCCATGTTCTTTTTTTTTATCTTCATTTCTAAATATTTCTCTCCATGATTCTTTTCTTTCTTTCTTTCTTTTTTATTTTTTTAATTAACTTTTTATTGCCAGAACCCATGCCAGAGTAATTTTTTACAACATTATCCCTTGCACTCACTTCTGTTCTGATTTTTCCCCTCCCTCCCTCCACCCCCTCCCCCAGATGGCAAGCAGTCCTATACATAACATCCCATGTTCTAAGGGCCCTTCCAGCTCTAACATCCTCTATTCTAAGGGTCCTCTCAGCTCTGACATCCTGTGTTCTAAAGGTCTTCCCAACTCTGACATCCTTAGTTTTAAGAACTTTCCCAGCTCTGACTTTCTGTGTTCTAAGGACTCTCCTAGCACTCTTATTTCATATGCTATAGATTATAATCTGACAAAATCTTCTCTTTCTCAGGAGTATTTGTGACTTAGTGGGAAGAGTGTTGGACTTGGATCAGGAGAAACCTGAGTTTGAAAGCCAAATTAATCTTAGCAGTAATGGGAAGTTTGTTATTTCCTTATTTTGTCCCTTTGTAAAATGCCTGTGATAATAGTTGGAATGCCAGTCACTCAGGGCTGAGAATGTACAATGAGCTGATTTATGAAAGGCGATTTACAAATCTTAAATCAGTACTTTATCTGAGTGAGTCATTGTTACTATAACTTTGGCCAGTCTTGTGAGTGCATCAATAAATCCAGCATATTCAATCAGTATTATTATTAAGTACCTACTGGTTGGAGCTAGAGTAATCCAGAAGACCTGAGTTCAAATTCTGCCTTTGACACATCCTCTTGGCTTGATGCCCTTGAGCAAATGATGTAATCTCAGTGCTACAGGCAGTTCTTCTAAAATCATTGTTATTGAGGAGATGCTAACTCAAAGTATAGAGGGATTCCTCTTACTGAGAGCTCTTTGTACCAGTGAAATCACAAATCCAACCAACCTTTCACCTTTCCCTTTTAACCCATTTATTTGTTGCTGGGAGACAAGTGCAGAGATGATAAATTCTATAATCCTTCCCCTCAGGGAGTTTACAATCTAATTGCTGAGGGGAGGGATTGGGGGAAATACAGAATAAATAGGATACAGACCAAAGAATCATCCAATATGCTCTTGGGAAATTTCAGGAGAGAGAAGGAAGAACCTCATTTTCTCCAGCTGAGATTCCCAGGAAGAGGTAATAGCTGAGCTGAGAGAGGAGGTTTATAGCAACACCCAAAGAATAGTGAGTAGACTAATTCAAAAATTCAGAAATCTAGAGGAAGATCAGGAGGCAGTACCAAATGCAGGTGGGCTGGATTTTAGTAATATAGAATCAGGCTGGGGAAAGAGAGATGGTGGCTGGATTCTGGAGGACATTTAATATTGGGATAAGAAATTCCTGTTTTCTCTCAGGGGAAACTGGGAGCTACTGAAGGTGCTTTAAACAGAACAGACTTGTATGTGAGGAAGATTATTTTTTGATGGTTGTTTACAGGCTAGATTGGAGAGGGTAGAAGCTGGAGGTGGGGAGGCCAGTCAGATGGAAGCCTCAAATGGACTCAATCATCCTTTCAGCAAATATTTATTGATGCCAGCTGGGATGCAAATTTTTATTGGCTTCAAAGATATGGGAGGTACCCTTCTCTCTAGGGACTTGTTGAGAATTATCCTGGCACATATCCTCTGGGGGCAAAAAAGTCTGTTCCTACTTAAAGGGGTGGTGTGAGGGCAATGGAGTCCCTTGGCCAAGACTAAGGACGCCACAGCACTAGTCCCACAATCAACACATAAGGCCCCAAGACCTTAGTTAAGACTTTGGGTTTTGTTGTTTTGTTTTTCTGGATGTCAGTTTCCTCTTTTTAAAATGGAGATATAGGCTGTACTGAATGATCTAGAAGGCCCAGTCTCTGAATTCCGTGATCCCAACTTAACAAGAAGGTGTTGTGGAAGGGTGAGAGGATGAGGTATTTTTGTTTTTCTTTTTACCCTTAATGTTTAGCATGGGACCTGGAACTAAGTACTGAGTGCTTAATAAATGCTTATTGTTTGTCAGTATGAGGGTGTGATTGGGTATGGTGTGTGTGTGTGTGTGTGTGTGCATGAGCATGTGCTGGGACGAGTCAGCAATTTCAAGCACAAACTAAAAGCATAGGATTTGGTGTCTTGAAAAGGGATTCTATCTGTTGATTTGGGTTTTTAAAAAGAGTTTTTCTTTTGCTGGGATTCTCCAAGGTGATTGTGTAATAGATTTAACATTGAAAAAATTCTGAAAAATAAAATACTAAATACATAATTAAAAAAAAAGAAAAGAAAGAAAATCCCCCAAACTGTGAACATAGTAGAGGTTAGGGAGTAAGTAAAGGGGCACTGAAGATTTGCGGTTTACTCTTTAAGAAATGCAATTATTATAATTTTAAAAGTAGTTTTCTACTTTTAAAATTTTAAAAACTTTGAAAACTTTAAAAAAAGTTTTCAGTAGACCTCTATGCTTCTTGGGGAAAAAATTACTAAACTCTTTAGCTTAGCCCTTAAAGCCTTTCACAATTTGGTTCTAGCTACTTTTCCAAGCATATTTAACATCATTCCCTTTTATGAATTCGATACTTGAACCAAACTGGTTTCTTCTGAGCTCAACATTCTGTGCCCCAACTCCATGTTTTTTGCATAGCTAGCTCTCTGTTGTTGCCTTAAATGCCTTCATTGCACTCCTTCACCTTTCCTTAAAGGCTCAGCTCTTGGGGGGCCTTTCTATGAGATAGCTTTCCTGGGATAGCCTTTTCCTTTGTTCTCATGCTCTGTTTTTTCTATCCTGGGCTCCCCCCAGCAGGCTCTTTGGAGGGCAGGACTCTTTTAGCTTTTGGTCAGCCTCTCCAGCACCTAGGACAGTTCTTGTTCAGGTGTGATAAAAGGCCTGTTGGGTTGGATTAAAAAGGAAAGTTGGATTTTCTGATGATTCTTTTACTATTTACTGAAGATCAGTGTGGACTTATATGTGGTCTAGTGGCCAGAGATGACTCTGGGGGTTCCTAGCTCCAGCCACCTGTACCCCTCAATCAGCCACTGAATGAGCCCTTGAAAGGACTTCTGGCTGAGGCATGGGGAGATGTGACTGTGTTTCTTGCCAGGTTTTGTTTGTCACTGATTTAGTTAATCGACAGACATTTATTAAGTGCCTCATGTGTACCAGGTTATGTGCCATGTGCTGAGGATACCAAGAAAGGCAAAAGATCCTTGTCCTCAAAGAGCTCCAAGTCAAGAATCTTCAAGGGTTTTGTTGTGTTTCTCATTGCCTCTCTTCATCACAACTAAGAATCCGTTTGTTTGTTTTGTCTGAGTCAGAGAGTTTATTTGTAGAGGAAGCTCATGTTGAAATTCCTCTCATGGATCAAGTTCTGCAGTTCATCTGTAACATTATTCCTTGGAATTAAGTGACTTGCCCAGAGTCACACAGCCAGTATGTCTCTGAGACAGAACTTGAACCCAGGTTTTCCTACTCTCGGGTCCAATTCTACATCTTCTTCTCTATGCTGCCTCTCAACCATTTAAAAAAATTGTCTCTTTTTCCTTTCAGTTCTCTTGCTTTGGGGATTGGCAGTATTAGTCTGGGGTTTGAAAAATGCCCCTGGCATTTTATATTTGCTTATCTAATCTTGGCTTCTGAGAATATGGTCTGTTTTCCTCTGAGCTCAGAACACACGTCTGTGAATTGTTACGGAAGAGCATGGGCATGCACACACTTGAGTGTCCCTTGAACACCTGCTCAGGCTCCTCAGGCTCTGTTGGGAAGCTTGGTTGTTTTAGATTTGTTCAGAAGTTGTGTGTATGTGTGTGTCTGTGTACATGTGTGCATGCATGTGCAAGTGTATTGGGTGAAAGGAGTGTTGGGACTGTCAGTCTCCTGGAACTAGATAGTGGAAGATAGCTGTTCTTTCCTGAGCCTACTTGGTAAGTCTTTTAACCTATATCTCCTGGCCCTTGGGTGCCCAACCTTCCAGTTGAAGTTTTGAAAGACTCTAGACATCCCTGACCTTTTACCCCAAGCTAAGCTAAACTGGGTCTCGAGATCCACTCAGTCCTCATATGAGTAGGACTTGAAAGTTTATAGAACATTTGCCAGCACTGGAAAATTCATTGTGTGCTTATTGGTTCACTCTCTAGAATATAAACTCCTTCAAGTCAGGAACTGTTTCCTTTTTTTGGTCTTTTCATCTCCAGTGTCTTTCAAATATCAAATGACTGGGAGAGTGCTGAAATGCCTTATTATTTGCCAGTTAGTGTGAAAGACACTGGGGATACAAAGACAAAAATGTCCTGCCCTCAAGGAGCTTATATTCTACTAGAGGATTTGGTATCTTGTATATGTACACAAATAAGTATAGTACAAGGAAAACTGAGGTGGAAAAGATTGCACTCACTGTTAGATGTGGAGGAAACAGAAATCAGGGTAAAATTCCTGGAGGTGACCCCATTGCAGAGGAAGATTTAAGTTTACTTTAAAGACAAACTTCCTAAAATAAGACCTCTTAAAAAGTGGAATGGTTCCCCTTCCTAGATAATGAGTTTTCCAGGACTGAAGGTGTTTAAGTAGAGACTGGATGAATTTTTTTAGTGGGGGAGAAGGGAGATTGTAGACTGAATTCTTGTTGGGTTCGAGTTGAACTGAATTTCCTCAGAGGTTTTTCCAACTTTTTTTTTTCTTTATTAAAGCTTTATTTTTTAAAAACATATGCATGGATAATTATTTTGCCCAAATCTGAAGATTCCATTGTATGCTGTGGGTAAAGGAAAGTGAGAGTTTCTCGATTGTTATGTCAAAAGGGAGCATCAAAGGGAGATTGATGATGAGAGAGTGTCTTAATCTCTGGGTGATACATAGGTTAAGTATAGTTGGTGATTATGTGGATGGGTGTGTGCAGAGCAGCCGGGGCCAGGCTAGGGTCATGGTGACTGCCCAGTTGGACCGAAGGTGTGGCATAGATGTTAAGGGTGGAATGGGACAAACCCAAAAGCTAAACTGACCCTGAACCAGAGTTAGAAGAGGATTCTGGGAAAGTGCAAAGGGATTCTGGGAAAGAGGAGTAGAATTCCAGTGGGATGCTGGAGGAGGGGAAGTCACACAGCAGCAACTCTCAGCCCAAGATGACACTTGGGTCATGTGGTGTGAGTTGATCCTTAGAGAAACAAGGTTGATTGACTCAGTAAACAAAAAGTCAGCCAATGAGTCTCCTTATCAGACTTTCTTTACTCTAAAGATTTGGTCTAACCTTTGTGTACTCAAATTAGAGAGGCAACTAGGTAACACAGTGGGTGGTATGCTGATCTGGAGTCAGACCTGAATTCAGATCCCACTTCTGACACTCATTACCTGTGTGACCCCAGACAAATTATTTCCTCATGTGTAAAATGGGATTAATGATAATAGCCACTTCTACAATTGTGACACTCAAATGAGTCAGTATGTACAGAATTTTAAAGTAATAGGTATCAATGATACTATTGTTTTTATTGCTTACCAATTTGGGGAAATTTTTAATGGATTAGTTTTTCTTTTTTTTTTCAGAAAAATGTTTTAAAATATTTCAACAATAGCTTTCTATTTTCAAAATACATGCAAGGATAGTTTTCAACATTCACTCTTGCAAAACCTTGTGTTCCCAGTTTTTCTCCTTTTTTTCCCCTTTCACCCTCCCCTAGATAGCAAGTAATTCAATATATGTTAAACTTGTGCAATTCTTGTATATATATTTCCACATTTATCATGCTGCACAAAAACAATCAGATCCAAAGGGAAAGGAATAAGAAAAGAGAACGCAAGTAATTAAGAAAAGAGAAAGGAAAAATAAACCTAAAAACGTGAAAATACTCTGTTGTAATCCACATTTAATCCCCAAGGTCCTCTCTCTGGGTGCAGATGGCTCTCTCCATCACAAATCTATTGGAATTGGCCTGAATCACCTCATTGCTGAAAAGAGCCAAGAATGGATTATTTTTTTCTCTGTGAATAGATGTCCTTTTTATAAAGTTTACTAGGAGATAAGAGTATAGAGCAAAGAGAGAGGGAAGGTGGAAGCTACAATCAGAATTGATGGCAATCATTTGAAAGTCCAGGAATAGATATCTGAGTGGGAATAGTCGAGAAGGCTCTTCTTCCTCACCGCTTCATATAAGCAGAATTCTAGCTTTTCTAAGAATGATTTTGAGATGGCACAGTGAGTAGAGTATGAGTCTCCAAATTAGGAGAACCCAAGTTCAAATCTGGTCTCAGACACTTAACACTTACTAACTCTGTGACCCTGGGCAGATTACGCAACTCCAACTGCCTTGCAAAGCAAAATTTAAAAAAAAATGATTTTGATAGAATAAGTTAACTTGACATATAAAGAAAGAGGCTTTCTGCATCCAAAGAAAGAACTAATAAATAGAAGTATGTATAAAATAATTTTACATATATATGTGTCTGATACATGTGTGTGTATACATATATATATATATATATGTATATGTATACACACACACACACACGCACACAGACATTCACACCTATTTGTATTTAATGGTAGCCATCTCCAGGGTGAGGAGAGGAAGAGAAGAAAAAAGGGGGAAAAAGAAATTTGGACAACTTTATTATATATTTAAGAGGAATAGTAATAGGTACATAATAGATTTGCAGTTGTATGTGCAATCATCTTTTCTTATTATACTGCTATGGAAATGCTTGTTTTATTCCATAAATTAAAAAATAAATGAATTTTAAAGTTTCCTTTGGGCTCAGTTCCTACTGGAACTCTATCCTGATCTTTCCCACCCTCTCCCATCCTATTGATTTTAAATATCTTTAAATTTCCCTTAGGTACATATCTGTGATTCCCCCTCTCCCCCCCCCCTCCATAGACTGTAAACAGTTCTCTTTTTGTTTGTGTCTCCATTGCCTAGTGTGGTACATAGTAGGCACTCAATAAATGCCTTTTGAATGCCTTGATGAATGAATGTCTCTGACTCTCAGGCCAGCAGAGCCCAGGGAGGCCAGCTTTTTGGCTGGGGCTCAGGGCCATGTCCTTATGCTCATGTTGGCCCTTCATCTTTACTCAGAGATTTGATTACTCAGAAGGGGTTTAATAAAGCAGAATGACGACTGATTTTATTTTGAGGAAATGGCTTTAATTTCTCAGTGAGTGGACTCTGGCGTCCTCCTGTTTTGATTTTCTTCCTGCCCTAGCACCCTGCCTTATGGTACCATGGAATTAACTTGGCCTGAGCCCTGTGGAATTTGTGACCCTTTGAATCTGGGCTGGGCTGGGTGCACATTTACCTTTGTACTGTTTATGAAGGGTTTGCAAAGTAAATGAATGCGTGAGCTACTTACTGGGGCTTGTTGAGAAAGTGAGTTTGCAGGTGTAATTACCAGGACTGTTTGCCTCGCTCCCCACCTTTGCTCTGCTGTGTTCCCCTTGGACAGGCGAGTTTCTGTGTTTTACCTATTAGTTTTTTCTCTACCAACCTCATAAAACCTCAGCTTTCCCACTTCTAGAGAAAGAGACCCGTTTTCTTCCCTTTCTCTCTGGTCTGTGCTATTGCTGAGGCTGAATCTTGGATGGAAGGGATCTGGGTGATTCCCTCTCAGAATCATATTAAAAGCACTGAAATAAAACACAAAGAATTATAAAGGGAACCATCTTATATTAAAATCAACATTATCAAAATATTAAAAAAAAAACAAGTTTGTAGAGCCAGGTTAAGAAGCCCTGCTTTGGATCCTTAAAAACAAAGTGGATAGAGCACCAGTTCTGAAGTCAGGAGGACCTGAATTCAAATATGACCTCAGTCACTTAATAAGTCTTGACTGTGTGACCCTGGGCAAATCAACCCCAATTGCTTCAGCAAAACAAATAAAACAGTAGAAAGAAGATGCTTCAGAAATCTACAATCAATTGTCTTTAGAATTTTCTCTCTTTTTTATTATAACTTTTTATTGACAGAACATATGCCTGGGTAATTTTTTACATTATCCCTTGCACTCACTTCTGTTCCAATTTTTCCCTTCCCTCCCTTTACCCCGTCCCCCAGATGGCAAGCAGTCCTATACATGTTAAATATGTCACAGTATATCCTAGATACAACATATGTGTGCAGAACCGAACAGTTCTCTTGTTGCACAGGGAAAATTGGATTCACAAGGTAAAAATAACCCGGGAAGAAAAACAAAAATGCAAGTAGTCCACATTCATTTCCCAGTGTTCCTTCTCTGGGTATAACTGATTCTGTCTATCATTGATCGATTGGAACTGAGTTAGATCTTATCTTTGTCGAAGAAATCCACTTCTATCAGAATAAATCCTCATACAGTATTGTTGTTGAAGTGTATAATGATCTCCTGGTTCTGCTCATTTCACTCAGCATCAGTTCGTGTAAGTCTTTCCAAGCCTCTCTGTATTCATCCTGCTGGTCATTTCTTACAGAACAATAATAGGGAATCCATCTTAAAAATTTTTTTTTATTGACATCTTTTTATTTTTTAAATCAGCTATATATTTCTCATTCAATTTCTCTTATCTCCTCCTTCTCAAAGAACTGACCCTTATAATAAAAAATAAAAAGAGCAGGCAAATGTAGCAAAACCAACACATGGAAAAATTCTGACATATGCAGTGTTTTATATCCATAATCCCCCGCTTCAGCAGAGGAGTGAAAGAAGTACCTTTTCCTGTATGTAGGGGCCAAGAAAATGAGATGCAAAATGATTGTATTGTAAGAAGTGATGAGTACAAATGGTATCTACAGAGAAACAGGGAAAGGTCTCTATGAATTGATACTGAGTGAAGGAAGTAAAATCAGGAAAACAATGTAATCAGCAACTGCAACAATGTAAATGAAAAAAATAAAAGAAATGGGATAGTTTGTAATACTAATGATGCAGCTCCCCCTGAAGAAGAAAGGGAAGAATGTTCCTACCTCTTGTCTTTCTTTGTCTGATGCGGAACTATGGATCTGGAACATTTCACCAACTTCAGTTGGGATGTTGGTTAATTTTGCTTTTTTTTTTTTTTTCTTAAATTTTTTTTTTTTGTTACCATGGGTGGCTTTTTAGGGAAGTAGAAGGATGTATTCAGGAAAAAAAAATAACATAAAACCAAAACATATCAGTAATTTTTTTATAAATGATATGACAGGGCAACTAGGTGGTCCAGTGGATAGAGCACCAGCCCTGAAGTCGGGAGAACCTGAGTTCAAATATGGTCTCAGACACTTAACATTTCTTATCTGTGTGATCCTGGGCAAGTCACTTAACCCCAATTGCCTCAGCAAAAATAATAATTATGATAATGATGATGATGATGATGATTTGAATTAGATTGTCTCTTTATCTTCTTCTAGCTCTAAACTCCTATGATCTGTGAGGTTTTATGGGAATGAAGGAACACGGATGAGGATAAGAGATCAGAGAATCACAGAATTTGAGAGCTGCAAGCATCCTCTGCCATTTAGAACAATTTATACTTGAAAAGAATCCACCCCATCACATAGCCAACAAATGCTCTCATTGCGGCTTTTGCATGAAGACCTTTGATGAAGGGGAGCTCACCAGAAGCAGTGAGCTTCCGGCACTAGCCCATTTCTACTTTTGAACAGCTCCCATCTTTGGGAAAATTCTCCTCACCTTTGAGTCTAAATTGGCTTCTTTACAAACCCTCTGCTACTGGTTCTGCCCTCGGGGGATAAATTGAACAAGCCTAATCCCTCCTTGTATTTACAAAGAGGAATTAGGAATTTTTGAATGTTTCCATCCACCTGTGTTAGAGCAAAATCATACTATCCTAGAATTGAGTATTTCAAGTACCTCAGAGTTTATCTGATCTGACTTTGCCCTGTGTTTTTTTTTTTTAGAAATGGGGAAGCAGTTTGCTCAAGGTGAGTCATACAGGTAGTGTGGAGCAGAGCTGGGATTGGAGTCCATACCTTCTGATTTCCAAACCTGTGTTTTTGCTGTGCCATTTAATTCTATCCCAAGGATATCAGCGTTAGTCCCTTTTACTCATTCTGTAGAGAATCATCAACTTGAAAGGAAGCAGAAATCTCCAATCCCAAGCAGCCTTCGTGACTTTAAAAGTTACAAGGTCCTCTGGGGCTACCGTGGGAAAAGTGAGGTTGGGGAAGCTGTCCCATACCCAGCATGCCGTGGACGTCAGCCTGTTCTGTGACTCACAGCTGCCATGGCCCAGTGGGATTATCAGTTGTATTCTTGGGTAAACAGTGAAGGAGCCGGCCAGTACTTCCATATGGAAAGCCCCAGGTTTCCCTGGAGGTTAGTTATTCACCCTTCAGGGAGTTCTGTCATCTTCATGTAAACCTTCTGAGGAGGAGATTCCCTCACCTGGATTATAAGCCTTTAGCCTCTGTCCAGGGTAGTATTGGAAAATTGGAAGAGACAGATGTTCTTTGTTTTCTTTTTTGGAGGTAATGAGGATTAAGTGACTTGTCCAGGGTCACACAGCTAAATACGTATCTGGGGCTGGATTTGAACTCAAATCCTCCTAATTCTAGGACCAGTACCCTATCCAGTGCACCACCATATGTCCCCAAGAGATGGATTTGCTAGTTTATTCACATCCATCAAATAATCAGCAGACATTTATAAAATGCCTTCTGTGTGCATGGCATTGTGCTAATCTCTGGGGTACACAGAAATGAAGCAGACCTTGACTTTGCCCTCAAAAAGTTTCCATTTTATTGGAATGGAAACTCCACAAATCTACAAATATAAGTATTTACAAAGACAGATACATGGTAATTTGAGGGCAGTAGGAAAAGGTGATAGGAGACAGAGGACTCAGGATTGGAGTCTCATGTACAAGGAGGCTCTTGAGAACCAAATATTCTCACATCTGTGTCAGAGGGACTATGTCTTCTCTCTCACTATAGGCTCAGAAAATGGAAGGATTGAAATTATAGTAGACTTCATTATTAATAAAAATAGTAATGAATAGCTCACATTTTTTCTGTGCTTCAGGGTTTACAAACCAGTTTGCCTCTAATGATCTCCATAAGGTAAGTAAGGTTTCTTCCATTTTATAGATAATAAACAAATGATTTATGCAAGTTCACAAAGCTAATTAGTATCAGAGCCAAATTTCAAATCCAGATTTTCTGAAACTAATTCTTGAGTTTGTTCCATGACAAGACAGGTAGGTGGTGTAGTGGATAGGGCATTGGCTCTGGAGTCAGAGACCTGAATTCAAATCCTGCTTCAGATACTTAACTGTGTGACCCTGAGATCTTTTAACCTCTCAGCTGATTGTGAACTGGAAGATCTTCAGAAATTAGACTCTAGTCTACATTTGAAGTGCCATAACCCAGCAAATATGGGGGCCGGGGAGAGAAGCTATCCTTTCTTCCATGAGCATGAGATAGTTGTGGTCCCTGCTCCTTGTAGGAAGGATTTATCCAAACTTGAGCTTAATTTTTTCCCAGGGAAGGTTTCCCTCCCCTACATCCCACCTTGCCCCATTTCAGATAATAGTGAGGGCCTCTGGGTAAGGTGTGGAGCAGCTTCCTGTCTCAAAATTTAGGAAACTGGGGAATTCTTACTTTTATTCAATATTCTCATATCACAGATGGGAAAACTGCTACACAGTGAGAAGGAAGGGACGTGTCCAATGTCACACAGTAAGCTTGTGGCAGGTATAAAATCATACAATTCCAGATCTGGAAAACAACTCAAGACCGAACGGTTCGTCTAAATCCTTTCATCTTACTGATTGATAAATTGAAGCCCAGTGAAATGAGGAGATTGACCTGAGGTCATTGAATGAGTCCATGGCAGAGCAGGGGCCAAAAGTTGGATCTCTCTCTCTCTCTCAGTCCAGGATGATATCCCCCATCCTGTGAAAGGGAGTTTCTGAGGAATCGGAGAAAGGCAGACGTACAGTGTTCATGGGAGGGTCCCCCAGTCCTGCCCTGCCTGGTGAGGGGGCCTTACACTTTGGACCTTGGGCCTTTTGTATCTCACCAGCCCACTTGGCTGTATTCCCAAGGAGGCTCGAAGATTCTGCAGTGAGTGTTCACACCCCACCCCCCCATACACACCCTGTCATTTGCTTGTGGGTTTGTCCCAGGGAGTCGGCAGCGCAGGCTGTGCCAGGACTAAAGTCGATGGGCGGTTTGACCTGCTGCACGAGCCCTGGCATGGACTTTCTGGCTGCATTTCCGGCCCTCGTTCAGAAGCTGACAGATGCTTCTGGATGTCTAGGAGGCAGCGTGGGGCAGGGCTCAGGAAGTTGGGATAGGAGCCCCACTTCTGCTACTGACTCCCCAGAATGATCTTGGACAAGTCATAAATGGAAGGAAGAGACCTTGAAGCAGTATAGGCCAACCGGTTCCTGGGCAAGATTTTGCTCTGCTACATCCCTGATAAGTAGTGGTCCAATCTTTGCTTAAGATTCTCCAGTATGCAGGAGCCCGCCCCCTCCCAAGGAAGGCAGCCCATTCCGCTGCTGGACAGCACCAATTGTTAGTAAGTTTTTTCTTTATATTGAGCTGAAATCTGGCCCCCTGCCATTTATACCCATTTCTTCCATTTTTGCCCTTGGAGGCCAAGCAGAATGAGTCTAATCTCTCTTCTCCAGCCCTTCAAAAGCTTGAAGACAGCTATCGGGTTCCTTCTATCCACGCCCAATGTCCCAAGCAGGTCTTCTCTAGGCTAAATGTGTTATGTCAATAAGTATTTACTAACTGCCCATTGTGTACCAGGCATGGTGCTAACCACTGAAGAAAAAAAAATAACTTCCTCAGTTTCTTCAGATTTTATTTATAGGGCATAATCTTGGGGCCCTCCACCATCCTGTTTTCTCTTCTCTGTTTGCTTTCTAGCTTATCATTGCCCTTCCTAGAAATGGCCTTCAGAATTGAGCGCTACTCTCAAGATATGGTCTGGCTAGGAGAGAGGACTTTCCCATCCCTCTGACGATACCCTCCTGGCGGGGAGAGATAGCTGTGGCCCCTGCTTTGGGAAGGCCGACCATACATGCAGCTTACCTGAGGTGATCCTTGCCAGGTGGTGAGCCAGTGCTCCTTGCAGAATGATTGGAGTTAGCCCTACAGGTCCATTCTTTACTGTAGTCTCTTACCCACAGGACACTGGAAATGTCAGAACTGGATCAGATCACCTTCATTTTATGACAGCAAACATAAGATTCAGAGAGAAGATATTTCCTTAGGGTCATAGCTAGAAATAGGGACTATAATCCAGGATTCCTATAATTCCGGGCTCTTTTCATTATACCCTATGTGTTTGCCCTACCTTCTTCCACTCTATCAGGGAATCCTCACATGGGTGTTAAGTAGTTGTTGAACAAATTGAAGCAGACCAATTAGTAGGGTGGAATAGCCAGGGCTTTGCCTTGACTGCACAATTTAGAGGGTATTTGAAGTTCTCTGCATTGGACAAACAACAGAAATTGTTAGCGCTTAGTTCATAGTATAGTTCCTAAGTGATGGGTTGAAGTGAGTTTTCCCTGTGCTCAAAGGATAATGCCTCCAGCAGCATCAACCTTGTTCTTGTGATTTAGTGTCTGTTGTGTGGTGCTTTGTAGCTTGCCCAAGGCACAAAGTTTTCTTGTTAAAGCTCTGAATGGATCCACATATTGGTTTTTTTCCCCAAGGATATCTCTCTGTCTCTACTTCCCAACTCTTATTACCTTTGCTATGCCTGCTTTCCTTGCTTGGCCTGATTGTATCAAAGGTTTAATTTTCACCTTCCACTCTCCAGCCCCTACTGTGGGGCTGTTCCTCTGTCCTGTGGCCACAAATTTGACTCCTACCAAGTGTTCTCTGGCCCTGTGACGTTGTCAGAGCGTTGACCTCATGGGCATTAGGGGAGTGATACATTAGTTCATATCACAGAATCTCAGAGCCTGAAGAGTTCCATCTAGCTCAAATGGAACACCAAAAAAAAAAATCCCCCGTGTACAACATACCTGAAAAGTCTTTTTTTGGGAAGTCTCTTAGATGGAAGGTGTGAATGACTCTTCCAGGGGAAACCAGCCCAACATTCCACATGGATTACCCATCCATCAGCACACCCTTCATCTGTTTTCCTCTCCATCTTCTCACCTATTCTGTATAGAATGAAGTACTTGGACTTTCTCCTGCCACCCAGTGATCAAACAGTCAGATCTGGCAGTTAGTTTGGACCCTTAAAATAGAATGTTAAAAAGGTAATATATAAAAAAACTGCATATACGCTTTGATCCAATGGTAAATATTAGATCTATTTCCCAAGTCAATTGGGGGGAAAGGATCTATATGTTCTAAAATATTTATAGCATCTCTCTTTGTGATAAGAAAGAACTGGAAATTGCAGGAATGCTCATCAGTTGGGAAACGGCTAACCAAGTTGTGCTATATGATTGTGATGGAATATTATTGTGCTATAAAAAATGAGTAAGGTGGTGTAGTGGATAGAACACCAGCCTTGAAGTCAAGAGGACCTGAGTTCAAATCTGGTCTCAGACACATAACACTTCCTAGCTGTGTGACCCTGGGCAAGTCACTTTACCCTAATTGCCTCAGCCAAAAAAATAATAATGAGTAGGTTGATTTTAGAAAAAAACTTGGAAAGACTTGTATGAAATAATGAAAAGTAAAATGAAGGCAATCAAGAGAATGTTGTCTACAGTGACAGCAAAACCAAGAACAACTGAACAGCCAAGTTATTCTGAGTATTATAAAGCTGAAATCACCTGCAAAGGACCTATGAAGGAAGATGTTATCTACCTTTAGAGAAATAACTGATAAATAGAAGTTTGTACAATATGGTTTTACTTCTATTTATTAAATTTTCTGTAGTGAGGGATGAGAGGGAGAGGACAGACAGTCTGAAATTTTTCCCCTTATTTTTGTTGTTTGCATTTTTTCCTCTTTTTTTCTTTCACTTTTTGATCTTATTTTTCTTGCACAGCATGACAAACATGGAAATATGTTTAGAATTGCATATGTTTAACCTATGTTGGATTTTTTTGATGTCTATGAAAGGGGTTGGAGGGAAGGGAGGGAGAAAAATTTGGACCTTGCAGAGGTGAATATTGACAACTATCTTTGCATGTATTTGGTAAGATAAAAAGTTATAAAAATAAAAAAAAAATCTAAACCAATTCCTTCATTGTACATATAGAGAAACTGAGGCTCATAGAAAGGAAGGATTTGTCTTCTTACGGCTACTTTTTAAGGAGCAGGGCCAGGACTATAAAACCCACATCTCTCAACCCTAGTGCTGAGATTTGTTCCCTTTCTCTCACCCCTCTCCTAAGGCTTCTCAGTATAAATAACTATTCCATTCCCTTTTATCCTGGTCTCAGTGGGCATCCCTTCATTAAGGCCCTTCATCAGTGGGCTCTCTTTGTTTGAAGACCAAGATGTTTGTTCCCATCCATCCCCTGGGCCCACTGATTACCTTGAGAACTAGTCCCTTTTGCTGAAGGTCTGAGCAGCTGGCAGCCACTTTAATGTTTCCTCTGGAAGGAATAGATTTTGGCAAGGGGTAATTTTGTAAATATACTCTTCAAAGTGCAATTTATGATGTAAGAAAGCCCATTGTAAGGGGCTGTTTCCATGCCTCCCCCCCCCCCATTCCCCTCAGCTTTTGGGAGGAAAAGTACTTGGTAAGTGGAGTCTATTATTAGTGGAATTGTTTAGGGAGCTCTTAGCTACATTATGAAGTTTGTAGAGGAACTCATTGTGTCCTAGAGGAAATTGTACCAAGCCCTTCTCAGTTCCTAACAATAGCTGGTCAGAAGGTCATTGACTGAATTTCCTAATAATCTCCTCTTTTTGTGTGGTAGCTCCCACTAGACTAGTGAATGAGCTAGTGAGTAGACCTCGGGTGGGGTTGGGGGGGTGGCTGGGTCATTGATATGAATCTTCTGGGCATGAGACAGTCTGAGGATTGGAACTGCTCCATGCCGAGTTGTAGTGGATAGGACACAGCATCAGGAGTCGGGAGGATTGGGCTGGAGGACCAGTTCTGCTATCTGTTTGCTCTGTAACCTTGGACTTGACACCCACCTTTTGTGGATCTCAGTTTGTCCTTTCTAAAGTACTGAGATTGAACTCGTATCAGGAATTCTCATGCTGGGTTAGATTTATTTCAGAGGATTTGTAAATTTGGAAGGGAAATAAGTTCCATCTTTATTTTCAATTTAACATTTTCTTTAATTATTTAAAAAAGATTGTTTTCAGCAGGAGTCATTCTATTCTTCAAGATTGAGGATGCACACAAAAGTCAAGAACTTTTAGACTTAAATTATCTATAAAATGAAAGAGTGGAACAAGATGACCTCTGAAATCCCTTTTAATTTTTATTTTTTTTGTAAGGCAATTTGGAGTTAGTTTTGTAAGGTAATTGGAGAGCTAGTTAAGAATCTGAGGTGCGATTTGAACTCAGATCCTCCTGACTTCAAGGCTGGGGCTCTATCTACTGTGCCATCTAGCTTCCCTATCTTTCAGCTCTTTATCTAGGATCTGATGCCCTGGTAAATAGAGTACCTGATAATAGAAAACCTTAGTTTCTTTCTCTGTAAAATGAGAAAAAGAATAACTGCAGTATCTCTGGCAATAAGCATTTCTTAAACACCTATTGTATACCAAGACAAAATATGGGTCTTGCCCTTAAAGAGTTCCTATTCCAACTGGAAAGAACACATACAAACTCCATCCCCCCCAAAACAAAAATATACATTCAAGATTGTTGTTCAGTTGCTTTTGATCACGTCCTACTCTTTATGACTCCATTTGTAGTTTTCTTGGCAAAGATATCAGAGTAGTTTGCCATTTCCTTGTCCAACTCATTTTTACAGATGAGGAAACTGAAGCAAACAGGATTGAGTGATTTGCCCAGGGTCATTTGACTAGTAAGTATCAATTCTTCCCAAGTCCAAGCCCAACACTTTATACACTGCTCCACCTAGCTATCCCACAGTTAAGATACAAACACATTAATGTCCATAGGAAGGCACTAGCAATGGGGGTGACCAGGCCAGGCCTCCTGTCTGAAGGTAAGGTTTGAGTTGAGTCTTGCAGGAGACAGAGAAGCCCAGAAGCAGGGATGAGGAGAGAGAGAAGAAATAAGGAGAGAGCCAGAAGTCCCCTGTGCTTTTTAAAGGGTACAAATGTCAGTTTTGGGAACAAGTGGCTTACACAGATTTATTTCTTTGCCTCTCTGGGGAATCAATTTCTTCCTCTGTAAAATTAGGGGCTTGAATTAGTTGCCTCTAAGGTCCCTTTTAAGCTCCAAGTCTATGAGTCTTTGATTCTAGTCCAAATCCCTACATTTTATGGTTGAGGAATCTGGCTTGGCTTCCTTGTAATATGACTGTGTAAACCCCAAAGTGTCCTCCAAAGGTCAGCTGTCATTATTATTGAGGCAATGTGGACATACTACTTGACTCTGACACTGGCTGTGTGACCACCACATGTCACCTAAACTTTATGCTACTCTCCAAGACCATCAATTATCAGTGGATCATGAGCTCCCATGGAAGGAATTGTCCCATTGACAGTCATGTATGTGCCTTTGATATATCAACTCTTTTGTTATCATTGCCTTATGAAATCAATAGCATCTCCAGGCCTTTGTAAAATGCAGGTGATAATCCTTGCCCCAGTGGGATTCTGAGGAAGCTCCAGGGGAGATCACTGGATAAGAAAAGCTTTTCAGAGTCGGAGAAATGGGAGGAATTATTATTACTATGACTATGGAAATTGAGAATGGTTCACATTATTCTGTGTGCTAAAGTTTATAGAAAACATAAAAGATAACAAAAAAAGAAAAGTTTGTTCCTATCAAGAGCCCTGCCAGTGAGGTAAACACATTAATCTCCTTATTTACAGATGAGGAATTGAGAGAGTCATAAACTAGTTGTCAGAGCAGAGACTTTCTGATTCTCTCTGCTCATGAAAACTATAGGCAAATGCGGTACAGGGCGTAGCTCATTTTTATTGCTCTTCACTTTATTATATTTTGCAGATATGCCTTTTTTTTTTTTTTTAACAAAGTGAAGATTTATGGCAATCTTGTGTTGAGCAAATCCATGGGTGCCATTTTTCCAATAGCATGTGCTCACACCCATGTCTCTATCACATTTCAGGTTTGTAATATTTCAAACTTTTTTATTATTATCTTACCAGTTATGAAGATCTATGATCACTAATCTTTGATGTTACTATTTTGGGTGCCATAATCCCACCCATATAAAATGGTGAACTTAATGAATAAATATTGCTACGTTCTCACTGCTTCATTGACCTGCTCTGGTCTCTTTGCCTTTCCTTGGACCGTCCTATTCCCTGAGACATAACAATATTGAAATTAGGCCAGTTGATAACCCTATAATGGTCTCAGTGTTCAAATGAAAGGAAGAGTCAGAGTTTTGTTTTTTTGTTTTTTGGCAAATTTCACTGCTTTCTTAGTTTTTCAAATCGCCACAGCCACCCTAGCTTTCAGCAGAAACTGTCACCCCTGATCAGTTAGTAGCTATCAGCGTTGAGGCAAGACCCTCCACCAGCAAAAACACAATTCAGATGATGGTTAACTGCTTTTTTTTTTTTTTTAAGCAATAAAGTATTTTTTATTAGGGTATGTACATTGGTTTTTTTAGATATAATATTATTGCACACTTAATATTGTAGATGTAACTTTTATATGCCCTGGGAAGACAAAAAAATTGTGTGACTTGCTTTCTTGTGATATTCACTTGATTGTGGTGATCTGAAACTAACCTAGCAGTATCTCTGAGATATGTCCATACAGATTCTATTATGGTAAGAAAAGCAGAGGGTGTTAGGAGATCAGGTGAGAAAAAGAGCACTTTTTAAAAAAAAGATTTTGAAAGAAAAGTAAGAAATTTGTAGCAGGAAATAAATAAGCAGTACAGATTGGTGAGTGGGGCAATGGTTAGATAAAAGCAGCATTTGAGGAAGATTGATTTGTACAACATGAGACCAGTGATCAGGAAAGGTAGGATTTAGATCACTGGTGCTGAAATGTAGGGAAAGAGGAATGGATGCCAGTGGAGGGCGTGTTTTGGAGACAGAATTTGGCTAGAGTGGTAAAGGGCTCTGTCAGTGAAGGGAGGAGGAAGTAAGCATTTATATAGGTGCCAGCCACATTGCTAAGTGCTTTACAAATGTCATTTCATTTGACTCTCACAGCAGCCCTGGGAGATAGGTATTACCAAGAAGCCCATTTTCTAGTTGTAGAAACTGACACTTATTAGCCTCAGATGGATCCTAGGCAAATCACTCCAATCTCCTTCAGCCTCAGCTTCCTCATCTGTAAAATGAGAATAATGATGTATCTATCTTACAGTATTGGAGACAAAATGTGATAATATGTGTAAAATATTTTTTTAAACCTTAAGAAATCATCATCAACATCATTGTTATTATCCTCATAATCTAGGGATCTAGGTAAAGAATGTTGGGTTGGAGTCAGGGGCTTGGTTTCAAATCTTGCCTCTGCTATTTGTGTAACTAACTTCTCTCAGATTCCATTTCCTCATCTGTAAAATGAGGTACTTGGGCTCTCTAAGGTCCTTTCTAAATTTAAACCTACAATCCTGTGTTTCCCTGATGATGCCAGGATTGAGCTTCCATAGATCACAGAGTGAATAAATGATCAGTGTGGGACTGGAAGGGGCTTTCTCAGTCTGGCTGGGCTTCCCCTCCTCCCCTTCTCTCTGTGACCCCTTCAATTTCCTTCAGGGATTTTGATGCTTAATTTAAATCCAGGATATAGCTGTTCTTCCTTTCTCTCCATTTCCCTTCCCATCACTGGGGGGAAACTCTCCCCATACCAGCTGCCAGGACTGATGTTAAGTGGGGGGCGGGGGGGATGATGACTCTCCAGGAAATCCAGGTTCCCTTAGATTAGCTTTAAGTTGTGGCCTGAGAAAACCGTATTGACATTGACCTCTTCACCAAAGGAAAGCACTACCATTTTTGAGCCTCATTTCCAGGCAATTTTGGAAGATTCCTGTGATAGTCTTACTAATTTGAGAATGAGCCCATTTCCCAGAAATTGCTCTGTAATAATTGGCTTAGAGCTTCCTCCTATGCCAGTGGGATGAGACTCTCTTCCCTAGAATGGTGTGTTTTTATAGAATCATAGAATTATAACCAGGAAGGAACCCTAGAAGTCATCTAGTCCTGTCATTTTATAAGCGGGGTAAACAGAATTCCACAAAGGAAAAAAGATTCACTCAAATTAATTCAGGTATTATGGGGCTGAACTGGAATTTGGTTCTCTACTTCCAAATCCAGTGCTCTTTGCTTTATCCCGCACTGACTGGCTAGATCTTTACGCCAACATTTTGGCCTTTCTCAGGCCAAAGTATGTAGCAAAACTTGCTGCTTACTTTTCTGAAAGAGCTGGAAGTCACCTTTCCCAGTGGAAAGTTTCTAAACATTCATTCTCCATACAGTTCACTGATCTCCGGTGGTCCAGGTAACATGTAACATGTGTATTAAGTTGTTCACAATGCTTAATGATCTTTTTCATCTCAAGCCATGAATTGGATACTTTCTGCATGGAGTGCAGATTACAGAATGGTGATTGGGTAACTTTTCAGGCATACTATAGCTTTTTCAGAGCAAAACAGAACCCTTAAATATATCTTTTTAAATTGAATTCATTTTATTGATACATTTAAATCACAATTTTGAAGGGAGAAAAAAATTCCCCCAAAAGACTGAATCCTCCTTTATAATAAAGATTTTCACTTGATACAATGTCTGCCTATGACACCGTTCGTAACATTTTATCTACCTCTCTGCTGTCAGGAAGGAGGTTCACATCAATATCCTTTCTCTGGGGCCGTCATAAATGGTTTAATTTCCTTCGTATTTATTGTAACTTTTCTTTTGTTTCTTATTTTCCTTTATATCAGTTCATTCACAGGCTTTCTGTGGCTCTCGGATTCCCTCCTATTCATAATTTCCTACTGCATGATAACATTCATATATCATTTTTTAAGCCATTACCCACTTAGCTGTTATTTGTGACTCTGTTTCTTTGTTCCCACAAAAAAAGTGCTGCTATGGCTATCTGAGGATATAATGGATCTTTATCTTTGCTTTTTAAAGCCGGACTTTATTATTTTATGTAGATATCAATGATGAACATATATTAATTATAGATGGTTTCTTCTGCAACTTAGAATCTTAGAATTGTATATAGTGAGTTTGGGCACTGAGAGTGACCTGTTCAGGGTAGAACTTAAACTTGGGAAGGCTGGTTTTTTATCTACTATGCTATGTCTCTTCCCTGAAATATTTTTAAATGGGCATCTCCATTTCTCTGTATCTCTGAGCTAATGTGTTGTCTCTTCTCAGAACTTCCTCATTTTAAAATGACATAAACATGTAACCCTTGTCCTAGTAGGATTCATTGGCTATCGATGTGTTGTTCAGAAGAGATTCAGGAAAGACCTTTTGTCTTGAAAGCTTTGATAGATCTGGGAGCTCATGATGGATATATTTTCTCCATCAGGATAGGGCCTTGCCATTCCTGTGTGATTCATATTCACACTTCCATAATCTCCTAGGGGATCATCCCTATGTGTCAGAGGCTTTTAAAAAAATACTTTTTTATTATTGTTTTCTATTTTCTGGTACATAATTTTTTAAAATGCTTATTTCTCTATGAATCATATTGGGAGAGAAAAATCAGAACAAAGGGAAAACTCACAAGAGAGAAAAAAAAAACAGAAGAAAAAGAAAAAAAGTGAACATGACATGTGTTGATTTACATTCATTCTTCATAGTTCTCTCTCTGGATGCAGATGGAATTTTCTATCCAAATTTTATTGGAATTGCTCTGGAAGTTTATTGGGATTACCTTGGATGTCAAAAGTTTTAATAAATAGTCTGTATATCTTAGAGTCAGGAAGACCTGAATTCAAATCCAACCTTAGGCACATACTAACTGTGTGACTCTGAGCAAGTCACTTAACTCTGATTGTCACCAAAAAACCCAAAATAAAACAACAACAACAAAATAAACAGTATATGTAGCCCTTGGCCTCTTCCTCTGTCTTTCCTCATGCTTTCTCTGTATATATTATAGGATCATAGACTTAGAGCTGCAAGGGACCTTGGTGATCATTTCATCTCTTTTACAGATGAGTTAATTGAGGCTCAGAAAAACTCACCCAAAATCATTTTAAATGTCAGAATCCAGTTTCTATGATTGAAAAGAGAATGAGCTTCACTCCTAAGAAAGAAATTCATTCTCTTTTCAATCATAGAAACTGGATTCCTAAGAAAGAGACCTTTGGAAAGTCATAATGGTGGGAGAACAAGGTTAGGGTATCCCTGCTTGTTTTCATTCTACATTGAGGTGTGTTTTTTTGGGGGGGGGAGGGAATAAGGCAATTGGGGTTAAATGACTTGCCCAGGATCACACAGCTAATAAGTGTCTGAGATCGGATTTAAACTCGGATCCTCCTGACTCCAGGGCTGGTGCTCTATCCACTGAGCCACCTAGCTGCCCTACATCAGGAGTTCTTAACAGAGGTAGAGGGAGGAAGAATATTTGCAAATCTGATTTTAATTTTTTAAGATGTTTTGCTATTTTAATTCAATTGGTTTTCTTTGTACTTTTACATGTTTTATTTTATGCACTTAAAAAAATAAGATCTGATGAGTCCATGACATAGAAAAGGTTGAGAACTCCCCTATTCTCTACTGTGATTTTTAAAATATGGGATTTGGCTGCTATTTTGGAAATTTGCCACCATTCTCATACATGATCTTGGGACTTCAGGGTCCTCTAACTTAAACCTACCCTGGGATCATAGAGTTATAGATTTAGGGCCAGAAGGAACCCCATTCTCATTCGACGCCTTCTCTTAAAAATCAATACTTAGTGGCCCAAGAATATTAAGTGATTTATTTGTCTAGTATGAGATTCAAACCCAGAATGTCTGACTAGAGGATAATTTCTTTTTATACTGTAATTTGTTAGCCCCCTGGAAATAAAAATATCCTTTAAAATTGTAGAAGAACAAATTCTATTGGGATAGGTTACTATTAACCAGAAAGCCTGAGCTCAGTTTATGTGAGGCAGGGGTTGATTGCAAGCTTACTATGAGTCAACAGTAGGATTTGGCAGACAAAAAAGCTCCTATTCTCCTGGGTCCCATTGAGAGAGGCAGGGTCCAGAAGGAGGAAGGTGAATTCTGCCTTACTCGGGTCACATCTGCTTAACTCGGGTTATCCTCTTCTGTCCTGGGAACTGCCTTTTGGGAAGAACATAGACAAGCTGGAAGTTGGCCAGAACAGGATGCCTATATTCTATATGTTAATTTTATATTTAGGCTGAAAATATTTTCTATCTGACGTTGTTGTCTTCTCTCTCCATTAGATTATAAACTCTTTGCTTGAGTGGGGATTGTTTCTTTCATTGTACTTGTATTTCCGACTCCATAGCCTAGTGTCTGGTACGTAGTAGGTGCTTAATAAATACTTAGTGATGAATTAATTGATTGCTTCCCCCACCGGAATGTAATTCTCTTGTGAACAGGGCTTGTTTTGTTCTTTGTACTTGTAGCTGTAGCAACTAGCACAGGGTGGACACATAATGTGCTTAATAAATACTTGATTGATGGAGAATGAACTGGTAATGATGGCACATGGGAGTTGCTTGAAGGAACTTACAAAAAGAAATCTCAGGGAACACATACTATTAGGTATTTGAAGGGTTATTGGGTAAAGGAGGGATCAGCTTTTCTTTATTGAGCCCCTGGCAGGCACAGCCAAGAACAGTGAGTTACAGAGGCTTCATATATGGAAAAGCTTCCTAATAATTGTTGTGGTGGAGTTTCTTTTCAGTTATGTCTGATTATTTATGACTTTATTTGAGGTTTTCTTGGCAAAGATACTGCAGTGGTTTGCCATTTCTTTCTTCATCTCATTTTTACAGATAAGGAAACTGAAGCAGACAGGGCTGAGTGACTTACTCAGGGTCACACAGCTAGTAAGTGTCTGAGGCTGGATTTGAACTCAGAAAAAGGAGTCTTCCTGACTCTAGACCTGGCACCCTAACCACTGGACTACCTAGTTAATAATAACCCTCCTAATAATTAAAACTATTTAGAAACATAAAGGACTGTCTTGAGGAGGCAGTGAGGGACCCCTCACTGAAAGCTGTCAAGCAAAGGCTGGTCAAAGTGTTAGATCCAAAAGGACCATCAAGACCTTTGAGCTCAGCCCTCTCATTTTTCATATAAGAAAACCAAGATCCAGGTTAAACAAAGTGCTGATGATCATTCAGGAAGTAAGATATAAATCCAGGCATTTTTTCCATTGTACTACATGAGGATGTCAAGCACAGTGTCTGGTGGCAAAATAGCCTTAGAATCATATGATCATAAATTTAGAGCTGTACTGGATCTCTTGAACCCATTCCTCTTATTTTAAAGATAAGGAAACTGAGAGATTTCTTAAAGGTTAAGCAGTATTATACAGGAAATAGTGTCTGAGACAGGATTCAAATTTAGGTATTCCCAGCTCCAGGTCCAGCACTCTATCCACTGAGCCCAAGTAGCTTACTCTGAGAATCTTGAGGGCAACTAGGATAACTGGGAAAGTGGATTCTGTTTTCTGGACTGAGTGGATAAGGACAGATTCTCGAGGTCCATGGCTTTTCCTTCAAATTGGCTCTTGAATCCTTGTTGTTTAGTCTTGCTGCCATGTTTGATGGGGTAACTCTTGTGAAACCGTGAGGGCGAGTTGCAATAAGTGGTCCTGGGGCCCACTTGGTGAAAGGGGAGCTTGGAGGAAAAACTTGCCCAGGGCTTTGTTTGCTAACAGCCCAAACTAGAACAAATACATTTCTTGGAAACCATTGGGAACAACAGATGCAGGAGAATTTGCAAGTGGGGCTTGGCTCATTTTTACCATCTCCCTTATCCTCAGATACTTGTTCTCCAAAACCCAAAACCCATTCACTGATGGTTCGTCCCTCATTGTAAACTGGAGACAACCAGGCAGGTCTGTTGACATTGTTTACTCCCAGGAGGGCAAAGGGCGGAAGCAACTGACGCTCAGGCGAGCCACGAGGGGACGTGATTTCGCGTCACTGGGATGTGTTGCCAACTTTGCTCTTTTCTGAGTTATCTCTAAGGTGGAAAGGACGTTGAGCCAGTGATCTTCTGACCAACATTTTCAGTTCCCAAACCTGAGAGAGTGCCTGGGAAAGCCTCCCAGAAGCAGGGGAAAGATACATGTTCCAATGACAGATTTTTATTTTGGATTTTTGTAGTTTTAGAAGGCACAGTTTGGAAGAGGTAGAGTGAGAGGGAAGGAGTTAAACAGGATTTTCTTCTTAGGATATACTCTTTCAGACCTTGTTACAGTGCTCAGATGTCTTTGGACAGATTTTTAACAACAACAACAGTGGAAAGAGAGCAGTGGTATGGAATTAGAAAACTAGGATTTGGATCCTACTTCTTTTAATTAATTTAATTAAATTAAAATTTTAATCTCTGACCTTGAGAAAGTTAATCCCCTTCTTTGGGCCTCTGTTTCTCCTTCTGTCAAATAAAAATTGAATTAAATGGACGTTAAAGTTTCTTTCTGTGATCATATAGGGTCAGCTAGGTGGTCATAGTGGATAAAGACTGGAATAAGACCTGAGTTCAAATCTAGCCTCAGATACTTCCTAGTTGTGTGACCCTGGGCAATTAACTTAACCCTGTGTGCCTCAGTTTCCTCATCTGCAAAATAAGCTGGAAAAGGAAATGGTAAGACTACCCCAGTATTCTGCCAAGAAAAACTCAGAGTCATGAAGAGTCAGATACCACGGAACAAGAAGACACTCCTGTTACCTTCCAGAGTTGCTGTGAATGAGAGACCATGCAGATAGCTGGAGATAGACCCAGGACACAAGCTGACTGTCTCGTCGTACCATCTTGCCACCTTAAGTTGCCTGCTCTACAGCAGGGCAAGTTCTGGGCTTTTGGCTCTGGCTTCAGAGGCAGAAAGACATGGAGCATGGTTAGCATTTCATCTTTTGGTTCTACTTGGCTCTCTTTCACCATGAAATTGGCGTTGGGCTGCTCCCATGGGCTGCTTTGGTTGAGAGACAGTGATTTAGCCTGTCACTGGATGCTTGCTGGATGTCAAGGTCTGGATTTCTGCAAATTAAAGCAGATGGTTGACAGCTTTATTTGTTTTTGGCCATTTGTAATACCCTCTGAGTCTTTGCCTGACCTCGTGCTTTTGCAGACTGAATACCTTCAGCAAGCGATAAGCCTTTTCAAACTCTTCATTTGAGTTTAGAGCTTATAGCCATGGGGTCCCATGGAGCTTTGATGAGGCAGGATGACTTTCTTTTTTCTGTCACAAAACCTTGTGCTCTGCTGGTTCCCACCCTCTCCCTGCCACCTTTTTTTTTTTTTTTTTTTTTTTTAAATACACAGAAGAGAGTTGAAGGATTAAAATTAAATAGGACAGTTATATTAGTTATAATTGTTTTTTAGTCATTTCTTTTTGTTGTGTCTGACTCTCTGTGACCCCATTTGGAATTTTTTTGATAGAGATACTGGAGCAATTTGCCATTTTCTTCTCCAGCTCATTTTTCAGATGAGGAAACTGAGGCAAATAGGGTTAAGTGACTTTTAAGTGCTTGAGGCTAGATTTGAACTAATGAAGATTGAGTTTTCCTGATTCCTCAATACTCTGTCCACTATACCACCTATCCCTGGCTCTCCCTTTCCAACTTGTTTCTTCCTGGATTTACATGTCTCTACTGTCCAGGAAAGTGACTTTTCAAGATCCCATTTTAAAATTTTACTTGAATTTATATAAAAGTGCCCCCCTCTTTCTCCCTCACTCTCTTAATCTCTTTATTCTTTTCTCTGTCTCCCCTATTTGTCTGTATCTCTGTGTGTGTGTGTGTTTCTCTATCTTTCTCTGTTTTTTTTCTCTGTGTCTGTCTCTGTCTTTCCCTCTCCTTGTCTCTGTCTTGCTCCCTTCTTCTCTCTCTCTCTTTGTCTCTGCCTCTGTCTGTCTGTCTTTTAGTCTCTGTCCCTGTCTTTGTTTCTCTGTCTCTTCCTCATTCTGTCTCAGTGTCTCTCTTTTCCCCTCCCTCCTTCTCTGTCTCTGTCTTTGTCTCTATCTCTCTTTCCCTCTCACCTTCTCCCCTTCGATCTTTCTCCCTCTCTCTTTCTCATCAGGGAATCTGGATTCAAATCTTGTCTCTGCTACTTACTGCTTGTGTTCCCTTTGACAATCAGTTCATGTCCAGGATTTCTTTTTTCCTCATTTGTAAACAGAGATAACTGGGCTGGACTGCTTTTGAGGTCTCTTTCCCCTGCAGATCTATAATCTTGGCTTTGCCCTGATAGCATGTGCACAGGTTGATGCATAGAATAAAGAAGTGATATGAGATAAAGCTAGAAAGGAAGGGTGGGCCAGTGAAGGCCTTGAATGTCAGATAAAATGTATTATGCATCATTTCCACTGAGGATTAGGGGAAGGGGAGTTTGGCCCCATCTAGGGAAGAGTTAAGTACCTTTACTTAGATTGCCCCAATTTTTCCATTCTCCTGCAAGTGAACCCCCAAGGTGCCATCTCTAAGTGACCTGGGGCCAGTGTGTGAAGCTCTGTACTTCTACTTATAATGGGGAGATAAGGACAATTTGAGTGCCAAGGCATAACTAGTTCTGGGAATTAGGAGTCCAGGATTCTGATCTTGGCTCTGCAGCTCACTTGTTATGTTACTTTGGGCACATCTTTACCTGTGTCTGGGAATCATTGTGCCTATTAACCATTCCTAGCACCTGAAGAACCAAAAATCTTTTTGTTGCCCTACAGGACATTCAGCTGTGTCAGACCAGGTTGCTGCTTATTTTTTCATCTCTAAAATACTTAAGTCATTTTCCCTTATTGATCAAACAAAATTATAACTACACATTATTGCTCAAGAATTTTGTAAATATGTTTTTAGCTGCAGAATAGCGCTCATCAAAGTTTGGTAGTTCTCTTCTCACTCTTGATGGCCATGAAGATAATTCTCATGAAGATTTTGTAAAAAAGGGGAAAGTAGACACATAGGTTGGTAGTTATTCATGTTTTTCTAATACATTTTGGGGATGGGGGTAATATTAATATGTTATTTTCTCCCCAGGATTTTATGTTCTTTCAAATATCTTGGAATTGATTCCTAAGTACTTTCAAAATTACCATCTCCCTTATGTGTACTTAATCTAGTGCATCTGCTATCTCCCTCTTTTCTTTGGTGCTTTGTTTGTTTGAAGAAGGGTCTTGAACAGAGACAAGATTGTCTTGGGACCCAGGTAATCCAGTGGAAAGAATGGCAAATTTCAGAGTGGTAGAACCTGGGTTAAAATTCTTCTACTCTGTGAATTGGGATAAGTTATTAATCTCTCTAGGTTTCACTTAATCTCTTCAAATTTGCATTCAAATCATCTTCCTTCCTCTTACCGAACTTTAGATTTTATGATTTTACAACCCAGATATGGCAGCTCCATTGTCATTGAAAAGAAGTTTCCTATAGAAATCTTGACAGATCTTTTCCATTTTATCTATTCATTTTCCTTCTTCCAGGTTCATGCTAAAATACTTTTTAACATGACCTTATTTCTTTGGGTCTTTCACCAAGCATTCTTGCTGCCTTAAGTGATACTACTCATAATTTTCAATTTTATAGATGTTAACTGTTATTGTTATTGTTATCATTTGACTATGGGTCAGCCCTGAAGTTTTCTCTAAAAGTGGAAGTGAGGAAACAACGTAGTTGTAATAACTTTTTTTCATAAAAAAAAAATTCTTAGATTGGACACTTTTTCCCTTTATTAGTTTTGAACCAGTTTCTGGGCCTTGTCCTTGGAAGTTTAAAAACTTGAGATTCCCTTTGCTCAGATGCTGAGCTCAAGTTGGTTTTTAAAATAAGGATAGACACTGGATATATCCTTATCTTTCTCCATTGATTGGTACCGAGCTGAGGTTTACAAATGGGATTTGATCAAGTTTTGTGGTCTTGGGGGCTTTCCTTACTTTTTTTAATAATAATTTTTACTCCTTTTTTTTACTATTAATTTTTTTATTACTCTTTAAAAAATTTTTACTCAATAATTTTAATTTTTAATTTTATATTTTAAAATATGTTATATATATAATTTATATATAATATAATTTTTATTAATTTAATGTCTAAATAATTATAGAATTAAAGAATCTTAGAAGAGATTCTGACTCATTTAGCCCAGCCTGTCCATGACTAAGAATCCCTTGTACCAGATTTCTGACAAGTACCTGTCCAGCTTTTGTTTTCTCATGGGTACAGTTCAGGAATGTGCTTGAACCAATCATTATATTTTCAGCATGAGTAAACCTCAGAAGTTAGTAAATCCCACAAATCCGGGCTTGATTCATTTTATTGGTTATCAAGAATTCCATGATGGAGCAAATGTTTATAATTCATTTAAAATTTTAATGATGATTTAAAAATGTGTTTCACTAATTCTTTCCCCTAGGGAGCCAGTTGTTAAACATTTACAAGTACATTCCCATCCAGACACCACTTTCTCAGAGCATCTTCTTTCAGACAGCTCTAATTGTTAGGAAGTTTTTCACTTTACTCTTTTTGTAGCTTTTCCTCTCTTGGTTTTATCTTTCCCTATGGGGCCAAGCAGAATCAATCTTCAGTTCATGCTAGGAGTGCAACAATGTTGTCATAAGTTTACTTTGAAATGAAAATTTTCTTCCTACTATTTCTATTTCCTTTCCCTTATGCTTTTTTTTTTTTTTTTTAAAAAAAAATGAACAATGTTAATTGACTCAGCTTGGTTCTTCAAGGTATTCTTAAATCTGGTCCATTTATTAATTGCCTACTGTATGCAAAGTATTGGAGAGATAAGGGCAAAGCTGGAACACTATCTTCAAGTTTCTTACTTTTTGCTTGGGAGGAATCTAATTCATCTTCTACATGACAGCCCGCAAATGATTGAAAATAGCTCTTGTGTCTTGCCCGAGATCCCTGTTCTCCTAACTGTGACCGTTCCTCTAACCTTTAAGGTTTGCCAAAGCACTCTCCCCTCTCTTGCAAAGGAAAATGTAAACTAATAAAGGTCAGGGACTCTTTTATTTTGTTTTGATATTTCTTTGAGAAATGTAAACTATAAAAACTATCCTGTTTTGCACGAAGTAGGTATTTAACTCAACTATTGAGTTGAATTGAATTGAAAACCCAGAATAGAATAGAATATGTAGTATTATTATGTCCACTCACAGGAGGGAAGTGACTTGGCCAATGTCACACAGCTACTAAGTGGCAGAATTAGGATTTATCTGTTTATTAGATTGGTTGGGTAGACATTAGAAAATGGGGTTGCGGGGTGGTAGACAGGACTTTAGAGATCAAGTAGCATAACCCTTCACTGCACAAATGTGACAGATTGAGGTTTGTCCAAAATCACACAGTGGGTATGAGAGCCACTCTTTACATCCGTGCCAAATTGGTACTTTTTCTATTAGTGAGGGTACCTGCCATGGCCCCTTCCCCCCAATCCCTGGTTATCTGTTAGGTCACCGGGTAATTAATTGACTGGAGATGCATGGATCTCACCATAGTGGTTAGAGTTTTGGACCTGGGATTAGGAAGACTTGAATTCAAATGTGGCTTCACATACTTGCCACCCTGGGCAAAACACTTCTATCTGCCTCAGTTTCATCATCTGTAAAATGCTTCATTTTTTTTCCGTCTGAGGCAATTGGTGTAAAGTGACTTGTCCAGGGTCACACAGCTAGGAAGTTTTAGGTATCTGAGGTCAGATTTGAACTCAGGTCCTCCTGACTTCAGGGCTGGTCCTCTACCCATTGCACTACCTAGCTACCCCTGTAAAATGCTTCTAATAATAGTATCAACCTCCTAGAGTTGTTGTGAGGATCAAATGAGAATATCTTTTAAATGCTTTGCAAACACTAAAGCTATAGAAATGCTGTTATCATTATTATGATGTCTAGTTCATTGTTACAAATTGCATTTTGTAGATCCCAAGCCTAAAAAGTCATACCTGTTTTTTAATTATTGGGAATTCCCTTTCTACATGTGCTGCTAGATCATCCAGTTCACCTTTGGTGACCCAGTGACATTCACTCCTCCCCTTCCTGAAATCCTGCAGGAAACATAGCATCATGGTTCTTAAAATAATTGTGAAGGATGGCCTCCTCCCTCTGTGCCCTCCCTCCCCAGGGTGTTAGAGGAGGGAGAGAAATCCCTTCCTAAGGAAGGGGGCACATGGGCCAGGGTCACATGCTTCATGTTCTCACTTGACTTCTAGTGAGGGAGCTGGGTTTGGGCTCGGGCCCACTGGCCGGTGGGGAATCCCAGCCTGGCTCTCTCTCCTTCCCTCCCTCTGCTTGCCTCTGGCCCTCCTACCCCTGCCTAGTTTGGTATATCCTTAGAGATGGGCCATAGGTGAGATTTCAGCCTTAATTCAAGCAAAACACCGGCCAGATTGAGGCAGATTCTAGCCCCTCCATCCCTAACCGAGCAGGTGGCAGGAAATCTGAGGGGTGGGTGATGGAGGGAGCCCTGGATTTGGTGGCAAAGGTCCCGAGTTTGAAAATTCTGGCTTTCCCATTTACCAACTGCCACCACCACAGTGGGGTTCAGCATCTGCTCCGTAAGGAGAGGAGGTTGGGTGTGACATCTGAACCAGGTGATCTCCCAGTTCTCCCAACTCCCACAGTCTGGGATCTGGGCGTTTTATTCCAGGAGAAGTCTTGCCTCTCCCAAGGAATGTCCTTGTAGCTGATGGCTCTGGCTGCCTTCTTTTGCTCAGGACTCTGGCAGCATTCCCTCAGTGTCACGTGGATTCCTGGGCTGGCCTGGGAACCTCACCTGCCAGGTAGCACATTCACTGCCTATGGGGAAACAAACAGCAGCCCTGAGTTCCAAACAACCGACTCAGTACAAACGGAACTTGGGAACATGCTGTCTTTGCCAGCTAGGGATGGCCCGTGCTTCCCACAATCAGTCCTGGAAGGAGACTTCCAGGTTGGAAGGAAAGGGATTTCCTCTCATCCTTCTCTCCTTTTCCCTGCCTGCTCACCACTTGGGGCGGGGGATGGGAACTGGCTCATCCTCTGCTCCCCTGACCAGCGAAGGGACAGTAGGGAGCTGACCCAGACTTCACCTGGTCCTGGTAATAAAAATACAAACTCCTATTTCTAAAGTGCCTAAAAGCTTACTTATAAAGCACTCTCTCATAGCGCCATGGAAGGAACATTGGAGTTTTGGCCAACCTGCTATTCCTTGTACGTGACCCACCATTTCCCATCTCCCTGCCTTTGTACACACAGGCTGGGCCCCCAAGCTTGGAATGTGCTCCCTCTTCACTTAGGCTGCTTAAAGCCTCTGCTCCCCTTGAAAAAATTAATTAAAGTACTATCTGCTCTAGGAAGGCTTCCTTAACACTCCCAACCCTTACTTTCATGCTAGTACCTCCCACTGAAATTTTACCTTATATTGATCCTGTATATGCTTTATAGCACGAAGCTAGGTGATACAGTAGTCAGAAATCCAGCTTCCAAGACTAGTGATTTTGGGAAACTTCTTTCTGGCTCAGTTTCCTCATCTGTGGAATGGAGATAATAATAGCATCTAATGTTCAGGGTTCTTTTAAGGACTAAATAAGATAATATTTGTAAAGCACTTGGCAAACTGTAAAATGGTATGTAAATGTTGTTGTTATTACTCCATTTCCCCCTAATCCTTTGTTTCCTCAAGTATAAAGTGGGTGAGGGTTGGACTTGATGGTTGTTAAGGTCCCTTCCAAATCTGATGTTCTTTCATTTTGGCTGGTTTCTCACGGGAGGACTGATAAAAGGTGAAACCTGCTTCACTGCTTAGTTTCCTTTCAAATCACAGAATCAGATTGTTCCACATGTAAAAACCTTAGAGATCGTGGGTCCAAGAACCTAATTTTGTAGATGGAGAAATGTATGTTAAAAGGAAAACATTTTATCCGCTGTTAGATTTTCTCTTTGTGTGTGTGTGTGTATGTGTGTGTGTGTGTGTGTGTGTGTGTGTGTGTGTGAGAGAGAGAGAGGGAGAGAGAGAGAGAGAGACACAGAGACAGAGACAGAGAGAGACTGAGACAGAGACAGAGAGAGACTGAGACAGAGACAGAGAGAGACTGAGACAGAGACAGAGACAGAGAGAGACTGAGACAGAGACAGAGAGAGACTGAGACAGAGACAGAGAGAGACTGAGACAGAGACAGACAGAGAGAGACTGAGACAGAGACAGACAGAGAGAGACTGAGACAGAGACAGACAGAGAGAGACTGAGACAGAGACAGACAGAGAGAGACTGAGACAGAGACAGACAGAGAGAGACTGAGACAGAGACAGACAGAGACAGAGAGAGACTGAGACAGAGAGAGACTGAGACAGAGACAGACAGAGACTGAGACAGAGACAGACAGAGACTGAGACAGAGACAGAGAGAGACTGAGACAGAGACAGAGAGAGACTGAGAAGACAGAGAGAGACTGAGACAGAGACAGAGAGAGACTGAGACAGAGACAGAGAGAGACTGAGACAGAGACAGAGAGAAACTGAGACAGAGAGAGACACAGACAGAGAGAGACACAGACAGACAGAGACAGACAGACAGAGAGAGACAGACAGAGAGAGACTGAGACAGACAGAGACAGACGGGGTGGGGCGGGCAGAGAGATAGAGACAGAGAGAGCTGCAAACAGACAGAAACAAAGAGACGGAGACAAAGAGAGAGCCAGGCAGGCAGGCAGGCAAGTAGACAGGCAGACAGATGGATGGGAGAGAGACAGACTGGTAGGCAGATGGATCTTCTACAATAAGTGCAGAATACCTTTAGACAGCCTCATGAATGGGGGTTTAAGCTTTCTTTGATCAGGCATTGGGATTATATACCTTTAAGCAGAGTCCCTGGATGCCTCTGATGGAAGCCTCCCCCATCCCCATATTTATCCCTTAATGATTCTAATTCACCTCTTTTCTTATTATGCTTTATGTTCAAATACAACCAACAGCATTTTCCCCATTTATTTCCAATTAGAGAGCATTTATTTTTTGCTTCTTCTATATCAGTTGAAGAATTGAAGAAAGAAAAGATAAATCCACATAATACATATAATTGCTTTTGTTCAGAAATATATTCTGCACCTTAAGTCTACTTCCCAAGCCCAGTAGAAGATGGGGAGCAAAGGTCATTTCCATCCTCTGCAGTCAGAGTTTGTCATTTCAATCAGAGTTCTCAGGTCTTTCAAAGCTATTTTTCTCTATAATGTTATTGTCATTACAACAGTGTCTTCTGTAATTTATAGTTTCTACCAGTTTATGATAGCTTCTGCAAGTGCTAGAAAATGATATTAAAATAGTTATATAGATATACGTATGTATGCATACACCCACCACCACCCCACATATATATATGAGTAGTCTCCCTATCTCTCCCCAGCTGGAAATGTAGGGGCTCCCCCCAGGCCTCCTGATCACCCAGGAAGTTCCAAGAGCCACCCCAAGGCTTTCTTCTGTAGAAGGTGTTGTCTCTTGGGTCTAATGGTAATGGCTAACTACCATACTTCCTTGTCTGGAGCGCATTACAAAGTGCTTTTTGTATTCTCCATTTCACCCAGGAGGAAACTGAGGCTTGAGGTAGGGGAAACATCTTGACCAAGGTCACACAGCTAGTGACTTTTGGAGTCAGAATCCCAACGTTGTCTAGTGAACTCTTGTTGTTCTGGCTCCAAGACTGGCCTTTGTGCTGCACCAAGCTGCCTTCTAATTTAATATTAAACGCACCCTGGGGAGCTCACTCCAAGCTGTTGTTAGCAACACAGAAGGAGGCTTAAGGTTTGAATGGTAATAAAGTGGGTGGTTTGAATGGGCTGCGTCCCAAGCTCTCTGTTCCGAGTGAGCACTTCTAGGTGTGGAGAATAAGTGAGGGGCCAGCCAGCACATAGTCTGTGGGGCAATAATAAACTTTCTGGGTTCCTCTGGGCTAGGACCAGATAGCTGGGAATTGCTGTAGGATAAATGGATTTTCTTCTTCTTCTTCTTTACCCCCCTCCCCAAGTGTCTGAGCCAAAGAATTAAGGCCAGCCAAACAAAACAACACATTTTCACAGGATCCCAGATTCTCTGTCCGCTTTCTCTAGTTTCTACATGGTTGTTTGCCTGTTGTTTCTCCCATTAGATTGGAAGCTATATGAGGGCAGTGACGATCTTTTGCCCCATTCTTGTAACTCCAGAGCTTAACACAGTACTTGGCACATCATAAATGCTTGATTTGAGTTTATTGACTGATTCTGTGCTGAAAGAACCTCAAAAGGAGTAACACACCCCCTCTCCCACTTCCGGTGTCACTTAGTTCACCTACATGACTTTTGCTCGTTAGTAAATTGAAAGGATGACTTGAAAAGTCCCTTGCTCCAAATCCTTCCATCTTATTCCACTTTAGAGCCACATAAGCATAGCTCTTTATTGAGGGCTATTCTCTTTAAACTTTGAAAAAATAACTGTCCAAAGAGTCTTCTTCCTGTGTGTGACTTGTTTCAACAGTCTATTTAGAAAGTGTGAACTTGCTTCTTCCCTAAGAGCTTTCCTAAGAGCCCCATTCCCCAGTTGGTCTTTGTTTGGGTCCCGACTGAGTTAGATTGAATGTCGATTGCAATTATTTTTGTTTTCGCCAGAAATCCTGAGGGTCTTCCTCTTCTAGATTGGACTCTCTCTGTTTCTGTCTGTGCCTGTCTCTTTCTGTCTCTGTCTGTCTTTTCTGTCTTTCTGTCTCCCTCCCTCTTTCCTTGTTCTCTTTCCTTCCTTCTTCCTTCTTTCCTCCCTCTCTTCTTTCCTTCTTCTCTTCTTCCTTCCTCCCTCCCTTTCTTCCTCCCTTCCTCCTTTATTCTTCCCTCTTCCTTCCTTTCTTCCCTCTCTTTTTCCCTTTCTTCTTTCTTCCTCCTCCTTCCTCCCCTCCTTTCCCTTCTTTCCTTCTCTCCATCCCTCCTTACATCTCAGATCATCTCCAGATGTCCTGATTTATATGTGGCCATTAGATCCATATGGCTTTGGAGGGAAAATTGAGGCAGGTGACCTTGCCCAGTCCTCCCTCACTCAAATCTGACTCACTTGTATGTTCATAGCATCACCTCCCTGATGACATTGTCTCTTCTAAGGACAACTAACAACAACAAGCCCCCTTCTGGCTGGGAAGCCTGTAAACTAATTCAGAGGTGCAAAGTGCATGTCTTGTTGACAATGCAGAGCATCCTTGCTCAGGTATGATTGGACTAAGATGGCTGATGAGGCAATTCCTTACAGTGGAAACAGCATGGCCCATGTGTCAAGAGGACTTGCATCCAAAACTTTCCTGATCTCTATCAGCCTCACTTCTCCCCTTTGTAAAATGAAAGAATTGGATTGGATGAGATCTCCTCAGACTCTAGATCTTTGATTCTAATAATCCCTTCCATCAGCACAGTTCTGGGATTCTCCAAGTCCAACATTCCCCCAATGCTAGAGTTGATTGGGTCTTTGGTGATCATCACCATGCCCTTTGTTCCACGGAGAGGGAAACTGAAGCCCAGAATGGGGAAGAGGACTGCCCCATTCAGTTCATCTACTTTGCACTATTTAAAAGAAGAATTAATTGAAATGAAAACCATAAACATCTTTTTTAGTTACCAGATACTTAATCATGATGGTGTGCATTTCTGTATTGCTCTAAGGCTCATGTGCTTTACTCTCAACGAGAAGTGCGATCTGGAGATCCGTGGCTTTTCTCCAGTGCTGGAGATATAATTCCTGCTGACCCATCCTCTGCACCTCCTGTCTCCCACCAAGGGACTTCTTCTGCCATTTCATCTTAGGCAGCAGAGAGAACAATCTTTTAAGAATTGGACTGTCCTAGGGTTACCTGGTTTCTGGAGGTTTTCTAGGGCCCAGGCTATCCCAGGGGCTTCCATCTCTCTAGAGATCTTTCAGGGCAGGATGGATTGGGGAAAGGTCCCAAGATTGGGAGTTGAGAAAGACCACAGGACGCAGCCTCCTGTTTTTGTTTTTTCAGAGGACTGACACTCAGAGTTAGCAGGGCCGGGGAGAAGGGGCTTGCTCTAGGTTACTTAGAGAAGTAGGGGAGCAGGGATTTGGACCCTAGTCCTCCACCTCCTGAAGCAGAGTTCCTCTTTCCATTGAAGCCGATTGCTACTTGGTAGGGTTTGGCCTGGACATCCCTGAGGGGCCTCTTGGCTCTAGGAGTCTGTTCAGCTAAGCCAAATGTTGCTTCTGACCAGGAAGATCTCTGACTTACAGAGGCCTGTGTGGGATGGTGGCTGTGCCCAGTTTGGCACAAGGAGGCACCTCAGTTCTGGAGTGAGGGCTGGTTTGGGGAGGGAGTACCCGACTGAGGCTTTGCTTTGCTCTGAGGAAGTAAGATTCCCCTTCGTTGTTAAGCCTATGAAACATTGAGCAAGGATTGGGCAAAATTGAGTATCACCCCCTCCCCTTTCTGGATTCCTGGGGCCATTGGTTTCCTGGCCCAGAGCTCACATTCACCTCTTGATCCCTGTGGCTTGCTCATGAATAAATGAATAAAAAAAACCCATTTCTTAAGTACTTCCTATGTGTCAGGCATTAACAGGGTTAGCGCTCAGCTAAGAGGACAGAAGACAAAGACTGGAAACAGAGATAGAGAGACAGAAAGAAAGAGACAGAGACAGACAAAGAAATAGAGAGAAAAACAGAGGGAGAGACATAGAGAAAACAACAGAAACAGATGGAGAGACAGAAATTGAGAACAAGAAAGAGAGATAGAAACAGAGATGGAGAGGTAAACAAAGAGACAGAGAGACTGAAGAGAGACATAAATTGAGAAATAAGAGAAAGCCAAAAAATAAGAGAGATAGGCGGAAAGATTCAGACACAGTGACCGAGCAAGACAGAAGAGAGAGTTTGTTACAGAGAGACCAAAAGAGAAACAGGGGGACAGATAGAAAAACAGAGAGAGATTAAGACAAAGAGAGACAGAGAGACAGAGAAACCAAGAGAGAGATAGAGAGAGAAACAGACAAGGACAGACAGACAGAGCTAATTTTGCCATTCCTGGACAGGATGACAAGTGTTTAAGAAGGAAGATTGGAAATAGACTTAGGATGAAAAATGCCATCTGCATCCAAAGAGAGAACTTTGGAGACTGAATGTAGATCAAAGCATAGAATTTTCACTTTTTTGTTTGTTTGCTTGCTTACTTTTTTCCCCCTTGATTTTTTTCCCTTTTGGTCTGATATTTCTTGTACAATATGACAATATATTTAAAATGATTGTAGATCTTTAATCTATATGATATTGCTTGCTGACTTGGGGAGGAGGAAGATAAGGGAGAGAGGGAAAAATTGGAACTCAAAAAAATTTTACAAAAATGAATGTTATAAATTATCTTTACATGTATTTGGAAAAATAAAATAATCTTGGGGCTAGAGGTTCAGCAGTTGGGATTCATCTGTGTGTCCTCAAAGGCCATTAGCACAGGTAGCAATGGTGACCTTTCTGATCTGCCAAGGCTGCAGTTCCTGACAAGTACGGAAATCCTGTCTGTGGAAGTCAGTCTACTTGTATAGTCCTAATGAAGTAGGTTGTTGTGGTCCCTTTAAGAAACTATTTCCTATTGATCTGTGATCCCTTTCAGATTCTCAGCTCCTCCTGGGGAACGCATATCCTCCCCAGATAAGTTATCTTTCCAGGATGCCTGGGCCTAATTCAATTAGAAATCCTGGTCAAAAAACATCCCTTTGAAGTGTTGTGAATTCCAATAGGAGATCCAGACGGTCCCAGCCCCCACTGGGTCTGACCTACTTGAGCTGTCCCAGCCCCGACTAAGACCCAATATAACAGCTTCTTTCAAGGAAGGTCTTTTGCAGATGGACCTCGGTAGCTCACTCAGCTGCCAGGACTTTGTTATAGAAGTCAATCTCTTGGTAAACTAATTTTTGTCCAACAATAAACTTTAATTTCGCAACTAATATTCGGGAATGAGTGAATTCCTTCACTCCTAGAACCTGTGGCCGTTTTAAAGGGGATTCTTAACAACTCTCTTATAGCCACTAACCTCTAGACCACCGGGAATCTAGACCACCAGGCAAACCGCATCACTAGGATCATCCATCTACAGCTAGGAGATGAGGAACCTGAAGTCTAGAGTCCAAATGACTTGACTAGCCAGGATTCACATTTGGGTCTTTAGCTCCCAAGAAACTCCCATGGGGGATTCTCTGGGGCCCTTGGAAACTTTTCCAGACCCTACGTCTGAAATGTGATCCAGGGTATTTTGCATCAAAGAGCATTGGGCCCTCTGGCTAGCACACACGAATCCTTGGCTTGTGATCCAAGGTCTTTAAAGAAGAGAAGTTGCCCAGATGACCTTCCCAGCAGCCTCTTGTGTGGCCTATACAGTTACAGGTGCTCCTCCAGACACTTTTCCCCAAACCTGACCTTGCCTCTCACCAGCTGCAGGGCTAGGCAGGGGTGGGCTGGGAGTTTGCCTCTGCCTTCAGTAGTTCTGGGACTGTGACTGGGCCATGCACACCTGCCAGCCTTCCCTCTGAAGGCACCAGCTTCTCTACTCACTTTGTGTTAATTAAAAGTGCTCCAAAGAATAGGGCATTTCATTATGGGGTTTTAATGGATGGTTAAGGTTCTTCATTTTTTTCTCTTTGTTTAGTAAGGGAGATCATGCTTGTAAATAATAGTTGGTACTATTAAGACCCTAGATTTAAAGCTAAAAGTGTTCTTAGAGACTTTCTAGACTAATCCCTTTATTTTACAGATGGGAAAACTGAGGCCCAGGGAAAACAAGGGCCTTGTTCAAGATCAGACTGGAATAGTACCTGGCAGAATTGAGATTCAAATCCCCGTCTTCTGACCTTCATACTGCCTCCCAAGACTTCCTTGCCTTTGTTAAAGATCATCTAGCTTGATATCTTTTGTTACCTGCCCCCTTCCCCAAACTACTCTCTTCTTTCTGAAGTTACTAACCTTGGACACTGTCACTTTACAATTTGTTTTCACATTAATTTTCATGTCCTACCTAGATCAGGGAGTCTTAATGTAGGAAATTGAAACTTCTAAAAAATACATTTAGAAAACTGCATTCCAATACAATTGGTTCCCTTGTACTCTTGTGTATTTTATTTTATGCATTTAAAAACATTATTGTGAGAAGGCATCCATAATTTTCATCATGTCACGTATTCTCTGTTGACCATGAACAACTAATTCCCTTTTGACTTTCTGCTCCAGCTTCTTTCTCTGTATTAAAAAAAAAAAAAAAAAAAAAAAAAGTTCTTGGACGAGATAGTGAGTGATATCCCTTCTGACTCAGATTTGATAATGATAAAGATGATAATAATAATTCCCAAGTCTGTAATGCTTTGTTTTTGGAGGCAATTAGGGTTAAGTGACTTGTCCATGGTCACGCAGCTAGTAAGTGTCAAGTATCTGAGACAGGACTTGAACTCGGATCTTCCTGACTCCAGGATTGTCATTCTATCCACTGCACCATCTAGCTGCTCTGTAATACTTTGTAAAAACTATTATTGTGCAGCCCAATTTTGCTGAGGATGGGAGAACTCTCAGGGTTAGTAAGTTTTGGATCTGAGATTTGGACCCCAGGGCTCCAGTGCTTTTTCCAAGATACCACATTGCTTTGCCTTGATAATGAGTTTTTGATCGGTGATGTCATGGATTCTTGGAAAGGGACAGGATGCTGGCTTTCTGGTTTGTTTTTTAAAATCTCTGAACCTCCCCTGTCCTCTCTGTCTGTGTCTCTGTCTCTCTCTGCCTCCTCCTCCTTTCTTCTCTGGCCCTTCTCTCTCCCTCTTCTCCTCCTTCTCCTCCACCTTCTTTTTCTTCTCTCTCCATTCCCTTCTTTCTCCTCCTCTTCCCTCCTCCTCCTTCTCCTTTCTCTCTCTCCCCCTCCCTCTTTCTCCTCCTCCTTCTTCTCCTCCACCTTGTTTTTCTTCTCTCCATTCCCTTCTTTCTCCTCCTTCCTCCTCCTTCTCCTCCTTTCTTTCTCTCTCCCCTTCCTCTTTTTCCTCCTCCTCCTTCTCCTCCACCTTTTTCTTCTGTCAACATTCCCTTCTTTCTCCTCCTTTCTCCTCCTTCCTCCTCCTCCTTCTCCTCCTTTCTCTCTCTCTCCCTTCCCCTCTTTCTCCTCCCCCTCCTTTTCCTTCTCCCCCTCCTTTTCCTTCTCCTTCTTCCTCTCTTTTCCTCTTTCTCCTTATTGGTAGGACTCCCCTCCCCCAACATACAGCAGTAAATACAATTCTAGGCATGTGGTAGGACTCAGGTACTTGCTGAATAAATGCTGAAGTGTCAAGTGTTTAATTTTAACCCCTTCTTTAAAAGGATGATAATGATGGGGAAGGATTATTGCTGTCCCCACCGATACAGCTTTGTCCAATGTTCTTGGAGCAAATTAGATTATAACATAGGCGAGTGAGGTGGCTCAGTAGGTAGAGTATTGGACTTTCAGTAAGCTTTGTGAACCTGGCAAATCACTTAACTGTCTGCCTCAGTTTCCTCATCCATAAAATGAGCTAGAGAAGGAACTACAAACCACTCCAGTATCTGCCAAGGAAACCCCATATGGGATTACAACATCAATAACAGGTGACAACTCCCTGAGTCTCAGGTTCCTTACTTGTAAAACAGGATTAATAATGCTGATATCACCCCTCTCATAGTGGGATTTAGAAGAAAGAATTTTGCCAACCTTATAACAGCATAGGAATTGGACTTAAACATCAAGGTGGGGGAAGGCTAAATGCTAAGTTGCATGAAGTTGGGGCTTGTTTATTACAGATTTTCCTCGGGATCTCTGTTGGCCCATGGGCTATTTGTCAAGTGTTTCCAGGCGGTACCAGCCACAGTGCCTTGTGCCAGGCATTATTACCAAAGAGCTCTTTGTTCAAGCCCCAGTTTTTGTGTCCTCTGTGACCCCGGGAAGGTGCTTTCCCTGTTTGGGTCTTGGTTTCTTCATCTATAAAATAAGGACATTAGTCTGTATGAACTTGTGAAATTCCCTTTCGATTCTTAATTTCTGTGATCCTTCTTGCACAGTCTCAGAACAGGATTTGCAAAAGGGAAATCCTCTTTTCCACTGGATCTGTGATTTCCTGAGCACGGGGAGCTTCCAGTGTGAAAAATCTCTACTGAAAAGAGACCTGGCCTCCTATGGTCCTCCTAGGCTTAATTGTCCTGAGGTTCAGGGACCTTTCCACAGTCATACATCTCAATTGTTAGGGGCAAGACTTCCTTTCATGCAGGGCTAGCTCTCCTTGTGGAAATCCATAGGAGACAATAGTTCATTAGAAAGAAAATGGGAATTAAAACCAAGGGATCTGAATTTCCATCCCAGGTCTGCCGCATAAGATCCAGACTTTTTACCCGTCTGTGCTGTAAACAAGAGGGTTGGACTCATGGCTTCTAAGGATCCTTGCAACTCTCGATTATCCTGTGATCTGTCCTGATTCTCCTTAGTCTTTCTCATTAAATCTTACTAATGATTTCAGAGGTGCCGGTGGTAACTCCTTTAGCTCCGTGTCACTACTGGCCTGCTGGCTTTGGTGATGAATAGGTTGTTGGTGATCTCTGGAAGGAGAGGGACATTTTGAAATCTGGAGTTGAGGAATGAGTGGATAGGAGGAGGAGGTAGGAAGGCAGGACTGGGAGACAGATGGTATTCTGGTTAGTGACTTGCTCTGTGGGCTTAATTAAGACCATTTTCCTCTTTAGGCTACTGATGGGACTAGGTTAAATGACCCTCTAAGGGAGCATTGAGGTGAAGGTGTTGGGGACAAAGACTTGGGTCTAACATCAGCCAAATGTTCCGACCAATAAAGCTGTCCCTGAGTGGGATGTGCTTCTTTGGCCAGACGACCATTTGTCCTTGGATAGCTTAGCAGTTGTAGAGGGGATTATTGTTCAGGTTTGGGACCAGGATAGATGGTGTCTGAAAATCTGGGATTTTGTGGCTCTCTATGGACCAGTCACTGAACTGGGTAGAAGTCAAGTGATCCAATTCTACTTGAGGTTCTGCCATATAAACTGGAGAGTACTAGATGACAATTATCACAGCTCCTGTTTCTCTAGCAAAGGTTTACAAAAAGTTCGCAAAGTCCTTTCTTCACCAAAATCATCTGAGCTAAGAAGCGTAAAGATGATTATGACTATTTTACAGATAAGGAAATTGAGGCTGAAGGGAAATTCCAAGCCTGGCAAGTGGCTGGGCCTTAATCTGCAGCCAGGGGTCTTCTGTCTAGTCTGGCTGGCTTTCTTTTTCAAGTTTGGGGCAATCCACAGTTAGCCACAATGATGTACCTTTAACGTGTTAGGAGCAGCACCACAACTCTGGGCAATCCCCTTCCTCCTGCTGCTTGTTCTGGCTTTAATTGCTTGGGAACTTTTCAGTTGTCCTGATTTGGAAAATGTGTCGCAATCTGTGCAACGTATGCAGAAAGTCCTCTGCCAGAATTGATGCACAGCTGGGCAGGGAAGGAAGTGTTTGCTAAGGACACACAGGCTTTGCTCTCTTCTTCTTCTCCTTTTGCTCTTCTTTCCTCCCTTTCTTTTTTCTTCCTTTTCTTCTCTTCCTCATTTCTCCCTCTCTTAGTTTTTTATTCCCTTTCTTTCCATTCTCTTCCTCTCCTTTTTCTTTTACCTTCCTTGTTGCTTCTTTCTCTCATCTATTTTCTGTTCTCTCTCTCCCCTTTCCTCTCCTTCCTTCCTTCCTTCCTTCCTTCCTTCCTTCCTTCCTTCCTTCCTTCCTTCCTTCCTTCCTTCCTTCCTTCTTTCCTCTCTCCCTTCCTCCCTCCCTCCCTCAGTTGGGTTAAGTGACTTGTCTAGGGTCAGACAGCTAGCTTGTGTCAAATTCTAGATCTGAACTCATATCCTCTTGACTCCAGTATTGTTGCCTTCTGCTCCACCTAGTTTCCCCTCTCCTCCACTTTGGTTTTTTTCCTCTCTTCCTCATCTCTTCCTTTTTTCCTCTCTCTTCTCTCCTTCCTTCCATTCCTTTTCTCACCTTTCCCTGTTTCTTCTTCCCAATTATTTGCCCAAATACTTTCTTAACCCAGGTTTTTTTTTAAAAGGTTAGATTTAGAATCCAGTACATTATTCTTTCACTGACAGTTTTCACAGCAAGCCCATTGAGCTATGACTCACAAACACTTCCAGGCTATAACTGTGGTTGATATGAAACACTCTGTTAATGATAATAATAAACAATAATAATAGCATCTCCAACAGTTTAGTGGATATCTGGAACTAGATGTCCCGCAGATGTCTTTAACTGAATATGTCCAAAACTGTACTCCTTATCATTCATCCCAAACTCTTCCTCTCTTCCTAACTTTCCTATTACTGTGTCAAAGTACCGTCATCCAGTAACCAGGCTCATGGTTTAGACAGATCATCTTAAGCTCTTTCTTTTTCCTGCCTCCCTCCCTACACACACCCCATAACCAATCTGTTGCCAGGTCTTGTAGATTTTGCCTTCATGGCATCTCATCTATGTATCTTTTTGTCCCAGGGCCACAGCCCTGATGCAGGCCCTCGTCACCTTGCACTGGACCACTGAGATGGCCTCCTGGTCTGTGCTTCCAGTATCTCTCCACTCTAGACCACCCTCCACTCAGTTGTTATATTGCTGTTCCTTCAGCCCGCATCTGACTATGACACACTTACCCCCATTCATTAAGCTCTGGAGGCTCCCTATCACTCCCAGAATTAAATAGAAAATTCTTGTTGATTGACTAAAACCCTCTGTTTGGTACTAAAAGCCCTCTGTAACCTAGTCTCTTCCTATCTTACCTCCCTCTCTTGTCCACAATCTGTGATCCAAGGACTCCGATCTCCTCCTTCCTCCAAGAACAAGACCCTCATCTCATAACTGGGCACTTCCTGGCTGTCCTCCATATCTGGCAGACTCTCTCTCCTCAGCTCCGTTCCTTCCCCCCTTGCTTCCCTTAAGTCAATTTCAAGGGCTTCAACAGGCTCTTCTCAACCCCCTTTTAATTCTAATCCTTCCCTATTTTGATGATTTCTGATTTGTCCTGTCTCTAAATTGTACATAATTGTTTACTCCTTGTCTCTCCCTCATTAAACTGTGAACTCTTTAAGGTCAGGGAATGTCTTTTTTTTTTTTTTTAAACCTTTTTTTTTGTTTTTTTTTTGTTTTACCTTTCTTTGTACTTGACGTATAGTAGGTTCTTAATAAGAGCTTATTGACTGATTAAATAATAACAGCTCACATTTCTATAGGATTTTATGGTTACTGGCTGCTACATATATACTCTAGAATTTAATAAGCCTGTTCTAGAACTTAACAGGTCAGCCTTTAATAAGGACTACCAGTTAGCTCCATTTTCCAGTGGAGCAGACTAGGTCCTCAGGGAGATCAGCAGGGATTTGTCCAAGGTCGCACACCTGATAATAATGATAGCTCCTATTTATCAAGCATTTAGTTAGATAAAATATTATCAACCCCACCATCCAGTAACCTTGATGATGGGAAGGTATAATAATAATGACTATAGACAACATTTAATATTTTCAGGGGTGCTTTACATATATATTATATGTGTATATATGTATGTATTTATGTTTATTTGTATATATTTACACATTTACATGTGTGTTTACATATATTTCTCATGTTTGTATTTCTATGTGTGTGTATATATATATATATATATATATTTACACATATTATGGCAGTTGGGGGCCGGTAGAGTGGATAGAGCAATGGGCCTGGACTCAGGAAGATTCATCTGAGATTCATCCTGAGTTCAAATCCAGTCCAACTGTATGCCTGGGCAAGCCACTTAATCCTGTTTGCCTCAGTTTCCTCACCTGTAACATGAACTGAAGAAGGAATTAGCAAACCACTCCAATATATTTGCTAAAAAAAAAAAAAAAATTTAAATAACAAACCCTAAACCCAAATGAAGTCGTTAAGTATCTGACATGGCTCGACAACAATTGCATATATTAATTTATCTCGTCTGATCCGTACCACAATCTTGTGAGGTAGGTGCTATTTCTCTTCCTTTTTATAGGTGAGGAAACTGGGACTCTGAGAAGCTAAGGGAATTTGTTGCCCGTGATCATTCAGCTAGCTAAGAGATGCCTGAGGGGAGTTTTGAACTCAGGACTTCTCCACTCCAAGTCCAGTTCTCTCTCCACTACTCCCTTTTACTGTCTCCGTGGGTTACCTATGCATAGCTTGTAAGTGCAGAGTCTAGATCTTGAACCTGCCTCTCCTGACTTTGAATCCAACTCTCATCCCATCATACTCTGCTGCTAATAATGAGTGACTAGCAAAAACCCAGCTCTCTTTAACTTCTAAGCCAGCCTGCTTTGTTCCATGTTCCACTGCTTCCCACATGCGTACTCTCTTTCTCTCTCTGGATTAATAGAGATACAATCAACTTGGGCCTTCATCCCAGACAAAAATACTACAAAGCTTTGTTTTTTGAAAAGGAAGGGGACCTTGGGAATTGAGCAGATAAGAGTTGTGATGTTTTAAGCCACATGTCCGATGGAACGAGTTGCCAACTTTAAAACAAAACATTTCCCCCCACACACCCTCACCCCTCAATGCTGTCACTAGACACATACACCCAAACAGAGAGCCTGGTTGCTTGGGAAATGGGGAAAATGTCTGCTTCTGGGAAGGGAGGCACCTGCTCAGTTAATTTTATCTGTTCCCGTGTAAATAAGGTTCTTAAGAATTTCCATCTCGGCTCCTTAGGGTGAGGGCATCTCAGACTTCATTGTTCCCTGCTGTGGGGAAATGGAATTCTTTGCTAAGAATAGAAGTTTGAACTTTTTGATCACTCAAGGAAACTCTGAGACTGAACCTGCGTCCCTTTGCAAAGCCTGTTCTACCCCTGCTGAGAACCTGGCCAGAAGGAAAGAGCTGGGGAGACACAGCAGGTTATTAGAAACTTTCTGGAGAATTAAATTAACAAATGTACCGTCTGAGCTGTTGGGCCAAAGGAACTGGGTTTTCCTCCTAATGATTTGAACATGTCTGGGACAATGGACATTGTGGTCCAGAATCATGCAGATAATTTTCAAAGTGCTCCACCCTCTGTGTCTGATCCAGGTACCTGGGGAGAGCCATGTACCACTGGGACTTTGGAGATCTGGGTCCTAGGTCTAGTTCTATTAGCTGGGTGACCTTGAACAACTCCCTTTCATTTTTTGCAATTCATTTCCCCATTTGTATAATAATAGATTGGAAATGATTTACAAGGGTCTTACAGTTCTAACATTCTGATTTCTAAGGCCCCTCTCAGTTCTGATATTTCAGTTCTAGAGGTCCTCCTGTCTGGCAGTATATGTTCCAAGATCCCTTCTGGATCTGACATTTATGTTCTAAGGGCACTCTCAGCTCCAACATCCTGGGTTCTAAGGGGCCTCCCAGCCCTGACATCCTGGGTTCTAAGGGCCCTCCCAGCTCTGACATCCTGGGTTCTAAGGGCCCTCCCGGCTCTGACCTCCTGTGTTCTAAGGGCCCTTTTGGCTCTGACAACCTGGGTTCTAAGGGCCCTTCCATAATGCTCTATGTTCTTTGTTCTAAAATCCCTTCTGCTTAGAGATTTTGTTCTGTTATTACGTCCAAGATCTGACTTGACAAGTCCTGACTCTTACTCACAAAGACCTGGCTTTAAGTCCCGTCTCAAACGCGCACCAGCTGGGTAACTGGTGTCAAGGTTTTTGACCCTCTCTGAGCTCTCTATCCCCATAACTTAAGAGACTGATACTAGAAATGCCAAATGAGATCCATTTCAGCCAAGCCGGGGGATAAAGGCTTGGGGAGTCCAGTGTGCCTATAATATCTGCCCCAAGAGTTTTGTAGGAAGAAGCCCAGATTGAGGGGAGTTGGGGCTCTTCCATGTTGCTCGAGTCTGTGAGATCACTGGGAGCCAGCTGGTCATTTGCAAATACCTTCTGTCCTCAGACTCCCTGGGCCAAACTATACATGGAGAAGCTTGCAGCTTGGGGAGAGGTTAGGGGTGGGAGGGGAGACATTCCGGATTCTTTTCCAGACTCTGTATGGACTTTTGCCCCTTGATCGGCACGTGTGCAGCTCTGAAGCCTCATCCTGTGATCTGGCCGGCTGCCATGCCTTCTCTGTCTCTGGGTCTCTGCAGTGGGGAGGGGGGGGGTCATGGAGATGGGTCATCAACTTTCTGAATACTCTGTACCTCCTGTCCCCAAGGTCTTATGGACTCACAGCTCCAGCCATACTTTCCTCAGCTTTCCCAAGTGTGTGTGTGTGTGTGTGTGTGTGTGTGTGTGTGTGTGTGTGATCAGGATGCAACCTGGGTGTCTTCCATAAAGACCAGGGCCCACAGGCTGACCTTCATCTGAATTATCTGAGTCCTGAAGGGAGGGAGAATCTTTATACTTAAAAAAAATAATAATTCTTCATATTTTCATTTCAAATGATACATGGTTTGGCTTAGAGACAAATACTGAGGCTAAGATTTAATTTTCGATCTAAATAACAAATAATTAGGCTGAGAGGGAGTGTTTGCATGACTGACTACAGGGTCCTGCTTTTAGGTTCAGAAAAGGCCTTAAAAATTATCTAGTTTAAGCCCCCCCCCCCCCCGATTTGTTTTTTGTTGTTGTTGTTTTTAGCAGATGATAGGATTTTAGAACTGGAAAGGACCTAAAACCTCATAGGGAGAAAACTCAGAAGCTATCTAATCCAGTCTCCTGATTTTAAGAATGAAAAAGGGTGCATCCAGTGTCTTTCCTGGTGAAGGAAATGAGCATCTATTAAGCGCCTACTACAGGTCAAGCACACGCTGAGCACTTTACTTTGATTTGTACTTTGATCCTCACAAGTGACTTGCCCAGGATCACACCGCTTGTAAGTATCTGAGGCAGGACTCTAATTCAGGTCTTGCCCCCAGGCCTGTTGCTGTACCTACTGTGCCATCCAGCTGCCAAGGAAAGCAAGAAGGCAGCCTTCCCAGCTTCTTCACAGGCTGTGACACATGAGAGCCAGAGAGACATCATCAAACATCCTCAATTTATCATTAGAGACACTAAGATTCAGAGTGCAAAGGAACGCACTCAGAGCTTTGCTTTTAATGAGAGGTTGGTTTTTGAAACCCAGGTTCATTACTCCATGTCATCTTTCAGAACCAGGGTTACTTCTCCTTACTGGGAAGCAAGGGGGGAAGGATGGTGATGGTGGAGACACACATTTATGTTGGAAAGTTTATAAAGGGCCCCAGGCCTGTGGCAAGAAGGCCGGCTTTGCAATCTGGATTCAGATTTCAGCTCTGACACTTAGGACCCGTGTGATACAGGGCAGGTGCCTTAAGCTCTCTGGCTTTAGATTCCGGGCTGCAAAATGAAGGGGATTTGAATTATCTGCTGTTCTCAAGCCTTTTCTAGCGCTAAATGTGTGATACTATAATCATCTCCCTCTCTCTATCTGTCTCTGTCTTTTTTTCTGTGTCTCTCATCTCTCTGTCTCTGCCCTCTCTCCCCCAACCTCATCTCTATCTCTTTCTCTCATTTTCTCTGTCTCTTTCTCTGACTATCTCTTTCTCTCCTCTGTCTCTATCTCCCATCTCTCTCTCTCCTTCTCCCATCTCTCTGTCTCTTCTTCTCTCTCTATTTCTCCTCTCTTTGTCTGTGTGTGTGTGTGTGTCTCTCTCTGTCTCTGTGTCTCTTTGTCTCTCTCTCTCTCTCTGTCTCTCTCTCTCATACACACAGAGAGAGAGAGAGAGAGAGGAGAGAGGAGAGAGGAGAGAGATGTTTTCCCTGACCTGTCCAGGCCATGAGGATTGTTTTGTCTTGGACTTCTAAAGTAGAGTTTTCTGTGGGCCACGGGCCGTTCATGTTTCCCAGGATGCTTGTGGTTGTGGTCAGAGGTAGGGGCTCTGAGCCCGTGGAGTCCCAGTCCTCATTCTGGCCCAGAGGAAGTGGCCTTCAAGAAGCTCACAGCGGAGGATCAGTGACCCAGACCACCCCAGACACACAGAACTCCATCCCAGAGCGGAGACAGAACCTTTGGCCTGAGGATTTCCAAATGTTTGCCAACTGCACGGGCAGGGAAGACGACAAGCAGTAGTCCCAGAAGCGGGGTGGCTGGGACCAAATGGGGAAGCCTGAATTCCCCATTCTGTGACTTGGTCTCCGAGAGGCCACATGTCAGAGAGCAGAGAAATCCTGCACTTGTAGCTGGGTCCAGAAGCGGGCTTGTCCTTCTCTGTACAGCAAGCAGAGTAGTGGGAGTTTTTCAGTTAGTCACCCTAGGGAGCTTACAGAGATTATTATTGTTTTTATCTCATGTTTCTCATCTCTTTGATGGAGTTCAGATAGAACAAGTCACAATCATGTTGTTATTCTTTATATTTAGAGCTCTGCAATCTTGCACAAGGAGTTATAATTATCCTGACTATTATTGTTAATTAGCACATGTTTCTGTAATGCTTCAACAATGCTTTGCTCTCAACCATCCCTTGAGGCTTTAAAGAAAGAGAGGGAGCAAGCAATTATTAAGCACCACCTATGTGCTAATGCAGGTTACAAAGATAGTTTCATTTATTCTCATTTCTGCTGGTAGGGTTATGGACTGGATCTGTGTTCTCCTTCATATAGGAAACTCCCAGGTGAGGAAATTCTCTGTGAGTGCAGATCACACCTTCTCTGAAACTTAGCCTTAGAGAGCTGCCAGAGCATGGAGGAGTTAATTGCTTTCACCAGGGTCATGTAGCCAGAGTAGAGGCTTGAGCTCCAAGGCAATAGCTTGCTGCCTCCCAGTTCCCTTTTTAACAGATTAAGAAACTTAAAGTTCAGAGATTTAAAAAAAAAATGACTTGCCTAAGTTCACATTGTAAATGTCAGTATTAGGCTCCCTGCCCAGTGGTCTTCCCCCTTCCACCTCACCTGCCTCTCAGCACTTGGAAAAGCCAGGGAAGGAGAGAGGTTGTCCCTTCCCCACCTTTCTTCATGTTTTTCACCTTACCCATCCCCTCCACATGGAAGAACTCAGCCTGGGTATCTGGAATATATCTCGGAGGAGATAGAATCTTCGATCTGGGAGGGACTTCAAAGTCGTAATCTTTTAGCCCCATTCTCTTGACAATAAGTCTGGGCAAGTAGTCATAGGGTCATATCCAAAAAGATGGAGATCACTAATTTTTGGAGTCACCCTGTTAGACAGCTCTGATTATCAAGCTCTGATTCCTTAGGTTAGGCTGTAATCTGTCTCCCTTTTGCTTTTGCCTTTGGAAGGAGAATAAACATGTATTAAGCACCTACTATGTGCCAAGCATTCTGCTATGTGCTTTACAAATATTTTACTTGATTCCCATAATTGCCCAGGGAGGTGTTATTATTTCCCCCATCTTACAGTTAAGGAAACTGAGGCAGACAGAAATTAAGTGACTTGCTCAATATCACACAGTTATTATATATGAGACTAAATTTGAATGTTTTAAATCCAGGGCTTCCAGAATCCTGTTTCAGCTTTCTCTGACTATTAGGACACTTAGTTAGTTGCCTTTGAAGTTAGCTCTGCCTTTTGGGTGGGCAGCTCACAGACTTTTCCACATGAAAATCTACTCTGGGAGTAACCAAGTGGTGGAGTCAGAAAGACTAGCAAGCCTCAAACACTTATTGACACTTAACCCTGATTGCCTCAAAAACAAACAAACAGAAAAGAAAATCCACATTGTATTTGAAATTGGTGACCCAACCTGCTTCCCCCCCCCCTTACTTGAGTATTCTCTTTAAAATGTAAACTTTTCCAATTTACTAGTAGTTGTAAGGGGGGGATGGAGAAGAGCTAGATTGGAAACACTAGAATCTTGATTCAAATCTCCAGATGCCAACTGGTGACTGGGTAAATCATTTAACCCCTCTGAGACTCAGTTTCCTGACCTGTAAAATGAGAGTAAGGTGGATGGAGTTGCTGATCTTCAAATAATATAATTTTCAGATCCCTCTTCATCCTGATAGACTCTTCAGACCCTCAAGACCTTTTTTGTAGGAACTGTTGAATCATGGCTGCTCCATCCTGTAACTGCAAGGTTTTTAAATGGCTGATTGCCCTGGGTTACTAGAATGTAACTGAATGCCATTTATAAATGTTTTCCACCCCAAATTTATATATAATCCTAACTTTGTCATTTTGAGAAGGTAATAAAAGAATTTAATATGTGATTTATGCTGTTTTAGAAGTTCAAGATGACTAAAGAAGGCATGGCGCACTGGTCATGGTTCAGATATTTAGAGAGCAGCTTATGAAGAGTTCAGAGGTCCCACAGACTGAGACCCTCAAAAGAAAGACATCCTGAATGGGAGAGACATTTCTGATGAATGAAACTGCCCAAGTGGTAGTGATAGAAAGAAAAGGGAGGAGAATAGCATTATGGTATATTGGAGGTCCTTGATAAGATAGTGTATGATAATGGAAAGAGCCCCAGCTTTGTAATAGGAAGGCTGGGGTTCAGGTCCTAAGTTAAAACTATGTGGTTTGTCACTACTGAGCCTGTTTCAGCTGGGATAGCAAAGTTCTTCCTCTTAGCAGTGTTATGAGATTACCTGGAATGGCCTGTGATAGTATTCTATGCCTATGTTGTGTATAACACCATGGGAAATGAGAAGAGAGTCAGGCTTCGAGTTGGGATTGATCTGAGTTGAGCACGAGTCAGAAATCTGGTACACACTTTGTGCTACCATGTGCAAGTATTTTTAACCTTTCTGGGCCTGTTACCTCATCTACAAAATAGGTATAATAATATCTGCAGCATTTCACAGTTGTTCGCCTGTTGAAACAATATAAAGAACATGAAGTACTTTGGAAAGTTTAACGTGCTGTATAAATGTTAGCTGATAATTATTTAAGGTGATTCAATCTAGGGAGAGTGTGTGGATGCATAGGGTACTCTCTGAGCTAAAAGGAGGTCTGCACCAGAAGACAATGAGCATATACAACAAAAGACACAGAAAGTGGGTATAATCCTTGAAGAATGGTACCAAGAAATCTAAAAGCCCGAGAAAACTGAGACTCATGAAGAATGCTGGAGGGAAGAAAAAAATATAAGGTTTTGTTGGGGACAAGAAAAAGTACACTGGGACACATTTGGTGTTTGTAGCAGGCAGGCTGTAATGATAACAGATGGTAGGGAAAGCTGGGCTGCTCGCTTCCTATTTTGTTTTCATCTTGTTTATTAAGATCCATGATTTTCATCCTGGGAAAGATTAAAAAATAAACAAACATGGTTAAAAGAGAATAGGAACTGGAACTGAAAATTAGTGCCAGTGAGGAAAGAGCAAGAGAGGAAGAAGCCTTTGAAATGAGACTGAGCCCTCTGATTCAGGTGAGCCAAGCCCCAAAGGCCTGAAAGATTGTCTGGATGGGATTTCTGAACTGAAATCCACCTGGAGAGCTGTGGAAATTAGGAAGTGCTTTGGAGGTATAGAATTTTTTTAAGAGAGGAAACTGTGGATTCTAAAAACATAAATGCTACTTCATCCCTAACAAAGTGCCAGAGCAGACTGTCAAATGAATGATGGGCTTACAAGGGGTGATGGTGATTACTAAGAGCCAGCCTAGGTAGAATAAGAAGAAATCAGATTTTTGTGCAGCAAGATAGTTGTACAAATATGTCTACATATATTGGATTTAACATATATTTTAACATGTGTAACATATATTGGATTACCCATCTAGGGGAGAGGGTGGGGAGGAGGGGAAAATTTGGAAAACAAGGTTATGCAAGGATCACTGTTGAAAAATTATCTGTGCATATGTTTTTTAAAATAAAAGGCTTTAATAATAATAACAATAATAAGAGATTGGGCAAGACAAGCTTTTACTTTTGGGTCAAGATTACTAGATTGGTACATGAAGAATGTTTGTAGGTACCTAATATATCAGGATTGCTCAAGACATTGGACAAAAGTCTTTCAAGAAATCCTTGTTGATAAAGGGGAAAGGTATACACCGGGGGAAAGAAAGCACAATGGAGTTATAGCTGGTTGGAAGAACAGCTATTGATGTATGGAGGAGAATATATGCAAGTATCTTTCAAATTATGCCAGAGGGCTTCATCTCAGTCTGACCTGTTCAAATCAGAGCTGCTGCTGCTGCTAACTATCATTTATATGACTCTCTAAGGTCTGCAAAGCATTTTCTTATTATCTCATTTTTATCCTCACAACAACCTTAAGAAGTAGGTGCAGACTTTATGATTTTTATTTTATAGACAAGGAAACTGAGGGAGACAGAACTTGCCCAGGGTCACACAACTAGTAAGTGTCAGGGGCTGGATTTGAATTTGGATCTTCATGATTCCAAGCCCAGAGCTCTAGGCATTGTACCATCTGTGTATATTTATTAGTTTTTTTGCTAGGATCCAAACTGGGAGGGATATGCTGGAGGAGAAAATCAGCATGTGGAAGGGATTTCCATTTTACTCTGATAATTGCATCTGTTAAGGAGGAAGAAAAGTACCTTCTCATAATTTCAGGTAATAATGTATCACCTGTTTTGCTACTTAATGTCTTGGGGGGAATGGTTCTCTCTCTCTGTATCTTCCTGAACTGGAGTTAATATTCACACATTGGGTTTTCACGCTGGGGAAAGACGACTTAGGCATTTTAGTCACAGTTGCCTGTTTGAAGAGTTTGGTGAAATTCAAGCTTTCAGAACTAAGTAAAAATAAAAAGGTTTAAGACTAAAGATTTCAGGTGGCCCTGGTGTTCTCAAAGGTGATCTATTGTTGGGGAAAATGTGTGATGTTGGACAAATCACATTCACTTATCTCTGTACCTCAATTTGGGGGTTGGACCAGATGGTTTCTGAGGTCCTGTCTCCTCCAGGTCTGTCATCCCAACTTGTAAAAACTGTTTCAGCTGTTTCAGGTTCAGGAACCTGAAAATTAAATTTTCTGCAGTTTTTTTTTTAATTTCTTTATTGGATTTAGTTTTTAAAAGGTAAACTTAAACTCCAAGACTGTCAAGTCAGTTTGTATTTATTAAGTGCTTATTGGTGTGCCTAGCACTGTGCTTAAGCACTGGAAATAGACAAAAATTAGTCCCTGTGTTTTGTAGCTCACCATCTAATGGGGGAGACAACATTTTAAAACTACATGAGAACAAGACAGGATAAATTGGAGATAATTTCAGAAGGACAGCCTTGATATTTAGGAGGACTGGGAAAGACTTCTTGTAAAAGGTAGGGCCTAAGCTGAGACTTCAAGGAAATCAGAGAAGCCAGACTGGGTGTTTGGAAATAATTGGTTTTTGTGTGACCCTGGACAAGTCAACCCCAATTGCTTGTCAAAAAAAAAAAAAAAAAAGAAAGAAAGATTAAAAAATAGATTTTTCTATGGGTCAGTTAGAAATGATTTCACATAGTATTTGGTATAAGATTCTTAGTTTTAAAGATCAGGTTGGGAGGTCAGAGAATGGCAGAGCATGTGCTTAGGCCTGACTCTCAGAGCTTAGAACCACAATGAAGGTGAACATAGACTATCGGAGGTTGAACTTTAGAACAAATATGGCCCTGTTGAGTCAGGTTGAGGCGCCTTAGAACAGAGAATGTTAGAGCTGGAAGGGCCTTGAGAATAGGAGTTCTCAGAGCTGAGAGCTAGTTTTTAAAGATCATCTAATCCAACTCCCTCATTCTACAGAGGAAAAAAGAGGCCCGCAGAGGGAAAGGAATTTTCTGAGGGTCATATCGATAGCTCAGCTGGGACTCAAATTCAGATCTTCTGACTCCAAATCCGGGCCTCTCTTCCCTCCACCACACTCCCCAAAGCACCCCACAGAAGCCAGCCTCAGGCTGGGCCCTAACACATCTGTGTACACACATCAGCTTCCAGACCTCTCTGTGTGGGCTGTGCTACAGTATTTTCCTTTAGGAGATGAAGACTATTGCCTCTAGGATCAAATACAAACTTCTCTGGTTAGCACTGAAAGCCCTGAACGATGTGGTTCCAGCCCATCGTTCCAGCTTGATTTCACATTACTTCCTTTCATATAGTCCAGTCCCTACCAAACTAGCCAACTTGCTGGTCCCTGGAGTTAGTCTTCCATCAGCAAGTGGAAGGCCTTTGCATTTAACTGCCATAATCACATTAAAAAAAAATAATAATAGCTTTTTATTTTTCAAAATACATGCAAAGATAGTTTTCATCATCCACCCCTGCAAAACCTTAGTTCCAAAATTTTCTTCTTCCCTCCCTTCCTTCTCTAAACAGCAAGCAATCCAATATAGGTTAAACATGGATAATCACATCTATTAAGAAGGAATGAAACTACCACCTCCCAGTTTTTAGCTCTTGCTTTGATCCTGCACCTTCTTAAATTGGAAATAATATTCACATGTTGGGTAATATTCACTTACTTGCCACCTTGCATTTGCCCAATGTTGTACATTATGCACAAGCTCCAGACCTGGGATTGGGAAGCCCTGAATTCAGATGTGGCCCCAGACACTTATTAGCTGTGTGATCCTGGCCAAGTCATTTTATCTCTGGTCTGTCTCAGTTTCCTCATCTGGGAAATGAAGATAATAATAGCACCAACCTTATAGGGTTTTGTGAGGATGGAATAAGATAATAATTGTAAAACGCTTAGCACATAATAAGCCTTATATATCCTTGTGCTTTCTCCGTCTTCAAATTAGCTTGTATTTTTATGTTTACATATTTATTATCCCTCCGGTTATTGATGCATATTAATATAATTTCCAGCTTATGTCCAGTAGGTGCTTAATACATGTTTGTGGGTAGAGGCATCCTATCCTGATCGACCACCTTTCGTTGGGAAGGCCCAGAGCCAAGTCCCACCCAACGCAGCTCTCTAAGACTGTAAATAGCTGAACAGGTGCTGACCTGCATTAGTAAAGGCTGTTTCCCCCCCAGGAGTTCACTATACCAATGAAATCATAGGTCGCGTTTGTTGGATTGGATTTGGGGGGAGGAGGGAGCTTTAACACTGGCAGTCAGGAGCCCGGCAGGGTTCTGGGAGGGGGGACTTCGTTTGGCGTTCAGGGACCTGGCTTCATAGCCTAGTTCTTGTACTTCCTAAGGGAGGGGCTCGGCCCAAATGGCCTCCAAGGCCCCTTCCTGCTCAATCCATGACCCGATCATCATCTGCCCCTTCTTTTTGGACGGCCTTGAACCGATCCTTTCACCTCTACTTGCCCCTTTCAGCCTCAGTTTCCTCCCCTGAAGGATGATCGCTCGCCCCTGTTACGGGCCACAAATGCTACTGGGAGTGAGAACTGCTCTTTAGGGGCGCTGTCTGTTGAACAAGAAAGGGATTTGCCCCAGATGACCCCGGGACTCAGCGCCTGGGCCGGGGACTCGAACCCAGAACCGCTGTTCCTTGCGCACAGGCGACACCCTTCGGGACTCTGGCTTCAGGTGCTTTGGGCTGCGGCTTCCCGGTCCCCGGCTAGGAGGTGCGATCGGGTGCTTGGGGCGGCCCCTTTCCGAAGGGCACAGTGTTTGGGTCTGCGCGCCCGGACCTGGAGCGGGCAGCTGATGCCCTGCGCGCCGGGGCGGGTTCCCGGCCCAGCCAGCTCGGCCAGCGCGGGGTTAAGCTGGGGCTGCTCCCTCCGCCCCGCGGGGCGCTCAGTGGCTCCGGGCTCCAGGCCCTGCTGGCATTGGCTCCGGGGGAGGGCGGTTCTCCGGCCGTCCATCTTTCCCGGCCTGGATTCGGGAGTTTGCGGACTGGGCAGAGCAGGCGAAGAGAGGAGGAGTGGGGAGAGGAGGGGAGGAGAGAGGAGGAGAGGGGAGGGAATCGGGCTAACGCAGCTCAGCCTCCGGGACCGCGGGGGCGGGGGAGGCTCTGCTCCCAGCCGGGGCCCCAGCGCCGGAGCCAGCCTCTTTGCCCCTTTGCAGGGAAGAGGAGTAGGACCTTTCTCCTCGAGATCGGGCCCTCCTCCGGTCTCCTTGAGGGCCCCTGCTCGGTCCTAGCCGATCGGGGCCCGTCCCGATCGCATATACCTAGGGCTTGAGTTTGCCTGCTCGGGGTGGGACCGTGGCTCTGCCGAGACAGGACCCTAGCCCCCTTCCAAATACAGTATAAGCCGCTGGGCTGGAGAGAGTAACTGCAGGAACTTCACGTGGAAAACAGAAACTCACGCAGGACTTTGAAATCCTATGTGCTCACCTCTGGTTCCTGATCCCTCAAGCGTTTTTCTCTCCCTTCTTCTCTCTTTCCCACCCTGCCTTCTCCCTCCCTTCTTTTCTTCTCCTCCCTCCCCTTTTCTTCTTGGAATCGTAGATTAAGATCTGAAAGGGAGCTCCGAGGCTATTTGAGCCACACTCATTTCATAGATGAGGAGCCTCGGCAAGGTCAAGTGACTGCACGGTGTCTCTTGGCCGTCGGTGGGATTCTTGCCCAAGGAGCATGGGGCGATTCTGCAGCCACAAGTGCATCCCTGCTGCCTCTTTTCCTTCTCTTACCTCCTCAGCTTTTCTTCCTCCTTCCAAGCCTCTGTTTCCACCGCCTCAGTGTTCTCAGTTCTTTATAACGACCAAATGAGAATGGAAAGATAACAGAGAGATGAAAGATCATAGAGGCCAGACTATTAATTTGAGGGAGAAACTGAGTTCCAGAGAGGAAAAGTCCTTTCCCAAAATCATACACGAAGGCACGGTAGAATGGGAGTAAATAAATCTTTTAACCCCCTGGCAAAAACACCTTCCCACTTTGCTCCTGGCCTTCCCATTAAACAAAAACTAATAAACCAAGCAACCTAAAATCACTGGTCAGGGATTTTTTTTTTCCTGCTTTATTTTTAAGGAAAGAGGAATTGTTTTTTAAGCTGTTAAATTTTGCTGATCAAGATTTGGGTTGAAAGTCAGTTCCTTGGTTATTGTGATTGTTGGCTAAGATGACTGGTTAGCTTACTTGTTTGTAATAAACCTTTTCCAGCTGAAATTTACAGTGTTTAGTGTTCACCTGTCCCCTTTCCATCACTGCCCACCCCATCCTAAGCTCAGAAAAGGCTTTACAAAGGTTATTGGTTAAGAATTCCCTGCCAGTAGCAAAAACCAATCCCACTCCCCACCCCCTTCTAGTCCTGGTTCTTCCAATTACCACTTGTTCTTTCCTCTCCCTTTCTGGGTCTCATTTTACCCTTTGTAAGTAAGGACATTTGGACTAGAGGTTTTCTAAGCTCCCTTCCTCCTCTGATTTCTGAGTACTGGATTTCTGCAGGATGAGGGGTGATGAATGCAGTTGTCCATTTTCAAGGTTTTAAAAGGGTATGCAATAGTTCTTTGTATCTCATCCTCAAAGTTTTAGGAACTTATGAAACTCCAATATTTAAAAAGATTCTATCAGTTTCATCGTCTATAGAAAGAAAAGGAGGCTTGATCTGGGGTTCCTATGTGTAATTGATCTTTAAAATTCTGACAGTTCTCAAAAGTACTTTGTATATATTTTGACTATATCACATTTTAAATATATCATATATCACATTATAAATACATATATATGTATATCACATTTTAAATGACGTGACCATATCATTTTATATACATTTCGTACACACTGATGTACATATGTTTGCTGCCCCAATTGAATATAAAATCCTTGAGGACAGAAACTGCTTCATTTTTGTCTTTCTAAGCCCACAGTGCATGGCACATAGTAGGTACTATTATAACTGTTTATTGAATTGAATTCCAGTTCAAAGTCCCGGGGTAATCCTTTGAGAGGATGGAAAAAATAATCTTAACCGTTTTTCGAAAACAAGTGGGTTATTTGGTGAGACTCTGGAGCCATTTTGGTCTATTAGTTAAATATTTAGCTCTACATTTTTCAAAAGCAACTCTTTGCTGCAGACCAGCGTGGCTCCCTTGTTTACATTTTTGGGATGTGAGCTGTGAATACTGAAATATTCCAATTAAGAAATTTTTTGAGAAGGGAAAAAAAACCTGTCCCATCATTATTTTTGGATAACTCAAATGTGTGTGTGTTATGTTGTTGTTGTTCATTTGTTTCTGTTCATCCTACTTTTCTTGTATGTAAAATAGAGATAATACTGTACAACCAATATTACAGGGTAATAATAAGAAAGGCACTTTGTAATCAAATCAATCAATCAACATTTATTAAGTGCCTATCATATGCTAGACTCCAGACTAATTGTTGGGATACAAAGGTAAAAAGACAATGACTGTTCTCCAGTAACTCATGGTATTATGATGGAGACAACATAGTAACAACTATATACAAACAAGCTACAAACAAGATAAATTGAGGATGATCAAGATAGGGAGGCACTAGCATTGAGAGAGATGATGAAAGGCTTCCTTTAAACATTATTAGAATATCTAAATTCTTTAAGCTTAAGAATTGATTCCTAAACCATGTTCTAAATGAATGTAGGTTTATAAGAGAAAGAAGCAAATGACTATTATTGCATATATAATCTTGAGTTCTTCCTGTCTGCCAATGGGATCCATTGCCAAAAGAAAAAAAAAAGTTTTGAACCCTTGCCTGGCCCTAGATACTTTCTGACAAATATTCATCTAGCCTTTGCTTAGAAAACAGCAGAGACTGATACTCCAGAGGTAGTATATTAATAATAAAACTATATAATAATAATATAGAATATAGAAATAAAAATAATATACATTTATAGAGCACTTTTTACATTATTATGCTTTTATGTCATCAAAATACACCTATCAGTTAAGTAATAGATATTATTATGATTAGTTATAAAAGAGAAAACTGAGGCTTACACCTGGAGAAAAATCAGAACAAAAGGACAAAAACGGTTAGAAAGAAAATATAAACAAAGGAAAAAAAGGTGAAAATAATGTTACAGTCCTATTCTTAAAGACTTTGGAGATCAGACTGAAGATTTTTGGGTTTGTGTTTTGCTTTTTAAACTGGAAGAATAGAGAGCCCTAGAAGGTCCTTGAGCAAGAGAATGAAATGGTCTGACAGCGATTAGTAAGTGTGTGAAGAACTCATTTGAGAAAAAAGCCCCTAGGAAGGAGGGCCACTTAGGAAAAAGACACCTGAACTAGGGCCACAGCAGGAACAGAAAGAAAAAGAGGAAGTATGTTTTGAATGGTGATTGTACAGGGCTTGGCAAGTGATTGGACTGGGGAGAAGGGAGAGGTTGATGAAGGAAGGACCTTGCCAACTTCAAGCACTATAGAAATGGGAGTGGCCACAAGTCCAATCAGCTGGGGGGCCCAGATGCTGGGCCATGGGCCAGCTCCGAGTAGTCACTAAGTCTGCTTGTAATTTTGTAACTTTGCCCTTTATGTTGTTATTTTAAACCTGTCTGTTTTCCTCTAGCCACAGCAATTAAGAACAAAACACAACACAATAAAACAAATAAATAAAACCTCCTACCCTCCTGAAGGCTCTGAGACATCAAGAAAGAGGGGGAGTCCCAGCGAAATTCTGAGAAAACTGGGGAATCCTGGGAGCAGCCTTGCTGCTGAGGGAGTAGGACAGCTAAGCCCTAGGGCCAGGGGAGAAGGCGAGAAGGTAGGGCCTGGGAATCTCCCACTGGGAGGCCCCATGGGGACACCACTATTTCTTCCCATCCCACAGGATTATCGCATCATAGGATCTAGAGGCAACCTTAGAAGCCATCTAAGCCATCCTTCTCATTTCACAGATAGGGAAACTGAGGTTCAGAGAGGAGAAGTGACTTTCTCAACATCAGGCAGTTGATCAACAAACATTTAATAAGTATTTTTGATATAGAGCTTTTAAGTAGGAGAGTTTGTGTTCAGTTGGGTTTTTCAGTTGTGTTCAATGATTTGTGACATCATATCGGGCTTTCTCGACAAAGACGCAGACTGGTTTGATGTTTCTTTCTGCATCTCATTTTATCGATGAGAAAACTGAGCAGACAGGGTAAAGTGACTTTCCCAGGGTCACACTCAGCTAGTGTTTAAAGCAAGATTTAAACTCATGAAGATGAGTCTTCCCGACTTCCCAAGTAGGAGAACTTGGCTTCAAACCTAGGTCCACTGAATGCAATCAGACAATCAATTAAATATATATTAAGCTCATCTATGTCCCAGGCACTGTGCTAAGCACTAGGGATGAGAGAGGGATAAGGAGAAGGAGAGGGAGAAGAAGGAGGAGAAGAAGGAAAGGAAGAGGGAAGAGGAGAGGGGGAGAGAGGGAGAGGGAGAGGGAAGGAGAGAGGAGAGGAGAGGGAGAAGGAAGGAAGGAGGGAGGGAGAAACAGACAGACTGAGAGAGACAGAGAGAATAGAGAGAAAAGACAGCCCCTGCCTGAGAGAGAGAGAGAGTGAATGAATGAATATGAATGAGAATGTGAGTGAGAGTGAGTGAGTGTGTCTATGCAGGGGAAATAGGGGCTAATTAACAGAGGGAAGACACTGGATTTAAGAGGGGTTAGGGAAGGCTTCCTGTGGGTAGTGGGATTTTAGTTGGGACTTAAAGGAGGTCAGGAAAATTAGTCAACAACCAGGTGATCCAGAACTATACTTAGGCAGCATGATATAAAGTGTGTTTAGAGGGCAGACCTGACCTGGTGTGGAGAGCAGTGGATTCAAATCTTGCTTCGATACTTCCTAGCTGTAAGCCTTAGTTTCTTCCCCTGTGATATGGCCACCATAATCCTGCCCATTCAGGGTTTCTTTTTTTGTGTCCTACGCTCCTGGGCAGATAATCTAACAAAACCTATAAAATCAGGTTTTTTAATACATGAAATCAAATGCACAGGATTCTAAAAGGAAGCCAATTCTATTTAAATAAAAGCTGTACTTTCCTCCCTGGTCCAAGTTCACAGAACCCCTTTGAGGCAGCTTGGTGGCCCAGCACATAGAGCATGGACTTGGAGTCAGGAGGACCTATCTGAAACCCTTTAGCTGTGTGGTTGTGATCATGTCACAAAGCCTTGGTGTGCCTCAGTTTCCACATCTTAAAATAGGGAGTCATAACCAAGCACCTACCACCCACTCTTCCCCTGTTGTTATGAGGATCAAGTGAGATATTTGGGAAGTTTAGCACAGCACCTGGCACATAAATTCTTCCCTTTCCCCCTTCTTTCCCCTCCCCTTGCCATATTGGCTCTGAAGAATGAATTTTCTGGTGTTTTTGATGCCCTGAACAGTCCCCTGTATATAGTAAGCACCCCATAACCGTGTGTGGAGGGAGAGTGCATCTAGCACATTGGTTGGGCTTGGTGGCTAGTGTAGAAAGCTGCTTGTGAGGGGTTTCTGGTGATGTTGACCAACATCAGACTGGGTATCTCAGAATTTGGAACTTGCTTAAGGCCATTGAAAGAGAGCTTCTGCGGCTTGTCCAGAGTCACTTGTGGGTAGTTACCGGTTCTTAAGCTTCTCCTTAGAATTTCATGTGACAGGATTTCCAGATGGTAAAATCAGACAACCAGAAATGAGAATTCCTGTATAAAACACTGCTCAGAACAAGATCCAGTACCTAATCTCAAGGTTTAACATAGTCCAATGGATGGATGGAAACTTCATTCTTTTTTAATTAAAGTTTTGTTTTCTTCCTTTTAAATTTCTTTCTTAAATTCAATTTTTCCAATTAATGAAAATGTATTTTTCCTCTCTTCTTCTTCTTCATTCCCACTGAGGGGAAAAGGGCAAAAAACAGTAAACATTTATTAAGGACTTCCTAAGTGCCAGACATTGTGTAAAAGCAAAAAGAGATAGCTCCTGTCTTCTGGAGGTTACATTCTAATGGAGGAAGGAAGGCACATGGAAGGGAGGAGGAGAGTGGGGAGGGAAGGGAAGCACCCCAAAAGGAACATGGTGGGTATGAGACTCCAGAGAGTCATATTTGGGAGGTAATTGAAGTGTGGCCAACCTCGGCCTGTTCCCAAAATGAGGCCCCAGGTGGAACTCACCAACGGAGGTGTCTGGTATTGGGAAGGTGGGTGCTCCAGAGTGAGAATCTTTGTTACAAATACGTATGATCAAACAAAACAAATTCTGCATTGGCCACATCCAAACAAAATATTTCAGTCTACCCTGAATCCATCACTTCTCTGTCAGGAGGTCAATAGCATGTTTCATTGTGAGTGCTTTGGAATCCCGATTGGTCCTTGTACTACTTCCAGTTCTGCCGTCTTCCTGAGTTGTTTTATTTGTCTATATTATTACTGAAATGTAGCCTCCCTTCTATTAAACTAAAAATTCCTGGAGCAGAGGATAGCTTTCATTTTTGTCTCTGTAGCCCTGGCATCCAGCTCAGTGCCTGGCACATTACAGGCATTTATTAAGTGCTTATTGATTGATAGCAAACAGAGAGAGCGCGGATTCCAATTTTATTGGTGAAGGAAACCTTTTAGTTAAGAAATAAGAGTTGCTTAGAACTGAGAGGGTTTGAGATCTGTGCTGGTGGTCCCAAAACCAGTGGGTGTCAGAGCCAAGTGTTCCAGGCACCAAGCCTAGTCCTCTAAGCCCCACCATCTCTAAACAATGAGCAGACATATAAATCACCTAGACTGGTGGGTTGGAGGAGATGGAGGAATAGAAAGGAGATCTCCACACTCCCAACCACTCAGCCACTCAGGTTACTGGTCTCTAGGGATTTCCTGTGTATTTGGCCCAACTGTACATATGGGCTGACAGTGAAAATGTTCCCCAGGGGAATCCAACAAGCTGAGGATCCTCTACTGCAGGTGGGCCTAAGGAGAGTCCCTCTAGGCACTAGGGCATTTAGGCTGGAGTGGGCGGTCCCCTGGACTCAGTGGTCAGGTCTGGCTGGGATTTGCTTCTCCCCACTTCCTAGCTTGCACCCACAGGCACAGCCCTTTCTTGAACCCCAGTTATCTTCCTTTCTGAGATGAGTATTTACTGTATGCCCTAACTCCTTCCTAGTGTCATTGTGAAGACAAGACTTTGGGAATATCTTGGTAGATCTGAAAGGCAAATGAGTGCCTCAGTGGATGGAGCTGGACTTGGAAATCAGAAAGACTCAAGTGCGAATAAAACCCCAGATACTTGCTGGCTATGTAACTCTGGGCAAGCCAATTAAGCTGTCTCAGTTTCTTCACCTGTAAAATGGGGGTAAAAATGACACTACCTTACTTGTGAGGATAAAAGGAGATATTTGTAGATCAGTTTGTAAATCTTAAGGAATTATATCAGATGATGCAGTGGATAGTTCCTCCTGAAGTCAGGAGGACCTGAGTTCAAATCTAGCCTCAGACACTTAATACTTCCTAGCTATGTGACCCTGGGCAAATCGCTTAACCCCAATTGCCTTAGCAAAAAAAAAAAAAAAATTCTTTGCATTATATCAGTGCAAGCTATTGTTATTCTACTGTTGTTATTAATAATAAGCCTTATTAAGTGTTATTAATAATAATTCTTAAAATAAACCTGAAATGAAGACATTATTGTTGATATTATATCTCCCTTAATTCTCTAAGCAGCCCTAGATGAAAGGAATGGCAGAGATTAGAACTGAGGAAATCAAGGCCCAAGGAAAGGAAGCACTTTGCCCTCAGTTCTGCCCAGTAGGTAGTGAATATCAGGTTGGGATCAGGCCCAGCTGTCCTGGCTCCAGTTTGGAGCTCTGTCCATCCCACTTAGCATCCAGGACTTTTCTGGGCAGCAAACACACAGACCCCCAATTTTCCAACTACCTTTATCAGCTCGAACACTAGAAAGTCTGGAGCTATATAAAGAGCCAATCAAAGAGGAAAGCATGGGTTCTCCTTAGTGGCTGAGAGCTTGTACTGTGTCACCAAAGAATATGTATGTTTGATCTTTTCTCTTGGGATAGATTCAGGTCGGCATTTTGCAAATAAGCAAACTTCTGACTGGCCCCAAAGGTCCTGATGAATGGACATTGTGGCAGGTGAGGGAAAAGGACAGTATGGATTGTGGAAAGAGTACTGACTCTGAAGTTTGAGAACTTGAGTTCTTATTTCCATGTGAACTAGGGCTAATCACTTAACCTCCCTGAACCTTAGTTGCCTCACCTGTAAAATGAGAGAATTAAACCAAACAACCTCTCACTTTTCTTCCAGCTGGAGATCAGTGGTACTATGATCTAACAGGCCCTGAATTTGCCTAATGGCAGAACAAGAATTAATCCTACTCTGAAGGAAAAGGTTTTTTTTTTTTCCCTTCCTGTATCTTCCATCTACTTTGTCAACATCTCTTGCATTTGTTCCTTTCTTTCTAATCAGGTGTTCTCTACCTTTGTTAGGTTTTTACTGCCTGTCACCTGGATTATTGTAGTGACTGATCAGTCTGTTTCTAGGCTACCCCTTCTCAAATCCATTCTCCACATAGCTGCAAAAAATCCAATGTTGCTGTGTCTCTCCTCCACTGAAAATTGTCAGTGACTCCCTATTGCCTCTATTGTAATTGACAAAAACCATTGTTTTGTCTTTAAGACCTTTCCTACTTTGGCTTTTATCTTTTATTTATATTATCCCTCCTCACATACACACATGTACTGTTAAATTCTAGTCCAGTAGAGCACCAGCCCTGAAGTCAGGAGGACCTGAGTTCAGATCTGGTCTCAGACACTTGACACTCCCTGGGCAAGTCACTTAACCCCAATTGCCTCAGCAAAAATAAGAAATAAATTCTAGTCCAGTTGGCCTGTTTGCTCTTCTCAGGGCTCATCATTCATCTCTAGCCTTTGTGACTTGGCCACAAAATCCTCCCCCATGTCTTAAATGCATTCACTCCTTGCCTCCACCTGGTAGGATGCCTGGTTTTCTTTAAAGCCCAGCCCAAAGCCATCTTCAGTTCCTAGTTGCTAACCCTCTTCCCATCCCACTGAGGGTGGGGAGGGCAGCCATCATCCCATGAGATTACCTTGTAATACTCCCAATGCACTTTGTATTCATTTCTGTCTATGGTGTTCCCCTTGATACAATGTTATGCTCCTTGAAATCAGAGACTTTCATTTTGTCTTTGTATCCCCTGCGCTCAGCTTGGTGCCTGGCACTATGGGAGGTGTTTAGTAAATGCTTGTCCAATTGAAAGCAGCTGAATTGAAAGCACACAGGGTGGATGTGTTGGACCTTCCTGCTGAGTCTGGTCTTTGCACTAGCAAAGGAACAGGGGGTAGGGAAGGGGGAGGGAAAGAGAGACAGACAGAGAATACTTCCCTGTTGGAAAAACAGCCCAACTCTTGCACAATAAGGGGTTTTCATAATGTTTTCACTGCGTGTTCTGTAACATGGAGACAGTCATCAAAAGCAGCCCTGGCAGTCTAGGTCTGAGGTTGATTTCATGCATCAATAACTTCTCCCTGTCGAGAAGAGCTAATGTCTTGGGTACCAGTGAGGATTACCATTTTCCTTTCTCTTCTCTGTGGGTGTGCATCTCTCAGTGTCTCTCTGTCTCTGTCCATGTCCCTCTCTGTCTTTCATGTCTCTTTCTGTCTCTACTATCTCCCTCTGTCTTTTTTGTCTCACTGTCTTTCTGTGTCTCTGTGTCTCTCCTTCATTCCTACGGAACTTTTAAAGTGGTGCATATCTAGAACATAGTATGTTCAGTACCTGAGAACCGAAGAGACACAAGCCTAAAGTTCTTAGCTCTTCAATTAACTTGCTGTTTTTCCTTGGCCACAAGTCCAAGCTAGCATGTATATAGCAAGTACTTAATAAATACATGGCAATGTAGGGGAGGGGGTGGGGGGAAGGAGAAGAAAATCTGAAACACAAGGCTATGCAAGGGTCAGTGTTGTCAAATTGTCTGTGCATGTGTTTTGAAAATAAAAATATTTTTAAAAAAAAACAATAAATATATGACAAGGTACACAGCAAGAGCTTAATAAATGCTTTTTGCAGTTAACAAATCCCTTTCCCTCTCTGACCTTAATCTGATATACAGCATGGTAGAGTGGGCAAGATCTTGACTTTGGAGTCAGGAAACCTCGGTTTGAATCCTTCTTCAGATCTTATTAGCTGTGTGACTCTAGACAAGTCAGGTAACCCCATTTGCCTCAGTTTCCTCAGCTGTTAAATGGGAATAATAATAGCATCTCCTCCCAGGGTTCTTGTGAGGATTAGGTGAAAAGATATTTTTAAAATGCTTCAAGTATTATATACATGCTAGTTATAGATGAGGTGCAGCTGCTCTGATCTGATGGAGAAGGTTTCCACACACTGAAAGTTCCCCCAGTTGAATGAAACTACAGGCCTGAATGACTTATACCTACCTATTATTTATCTAGTACTTTAAAGTTGGCAAAGCACTTGACACACATTATTTAGTTTGAGCATCACCACAACACTGCTGGATAAGTGGTATGGGTATTAAAATATACCCATTTTACAGATGATAAAGCCAAGGCCTTAGATCACCTACTTTGTGTCAGAGATGGGATTTGGATGTGGATCTCTCTGGCTCTGAGTCTTACTCATAAGAGCTGTCATTTCGGGAGAGCTTTCAGGCTTGCAAAGGGCTTTTCTAACAATGGCATACTTCTATGAAAGGGGAATTGCAAGAATTATTCTTGAAGGGAGACCTCAGTAGGTCTAGAAGGCGAAATCTGAACTTGACTCTCCCCTGACACAAGACGAGTGTGCCCTGTTACATAGGCAAGAAACTAGGTGAGAGATCCCTATCAGAAGTCAGGGGCAAATGCAACCTGTCTCTCAGCCTAGCCCCAGATCCCACCCCCTGGGCCCCGATCCTGGAACCTGCTGCTGCTATTTTCAGCCCCCGCTGACTCTGAGCGGCTTATATTTGGCTCCCTTTCCTCAGCCCAGTATAGCAAGGCTTGTTGCTTTTGCTCAGATTCGCTGGAGCTGGAGTTCCACCCAAGTTACAGAGATGGCCTTCTGGGCTATTCAGATGATGGGGGTTGAGAGCTGGAAGGGACCTCAGATATCATCTAACCCAGTTGATTCGTTTTATGCCTGGGGAAATGGAGGATCCATGAGGTTATGTCACTTGTCCAAGGTAACAGTTACTAATGGCACAGTATGAGCATGAGGTCTGGAGTTGGGAATGCAACGAGTTCAAATCTAGCCCCAGATACATAGGAGTCACATGACCCTAGGCTGCTGTCTGCTTCTGTCTGCTTCAGTTTCTTCAGCTATAAAATAGGGATCATAATAACACCTAACTCCCAGGGTTGTTGTGAGGATCAAATGTGGCAACTTTGTAAAAAGTGTTTAGCACAGTGCCTGCTACATAGTAAGTGCTATATAAATGCTTATTCCTCCCATCTAAGTGGCAGAATTTGAATCTAGGTCCTCTACATATTTCTTCTCCCCTTTCCCTCATGATCCATTAACTGTCACAATTTGAAATGGCTCTTAGAGACACTGCCAGAACCTCTTCCCACCCCCTCCCCATCTTGTTTTATGATGGAGAAACTGAACAGAGGGAAAACGGCTTGCAGGGTCACATGACCAATAATGGCAAGGTGGGTGCTAGAACCCACTGTGCTTTCAGTGGCTCTCTGTTTTCTTCTAAAACTAGTCACTCCGATGCTAATGGTTTAGGATTTTAAATTAATCTTCCACCTTGGATTCTAGTAAACTCAAAAAAAAATGTTGATTAAGCTCCTAGTATGTTTTGGACCTAGCCCAGGATGCTGGGGAGAATACAAAGGTTGAATAATGATTGTTCTGTCCTCAAGAAGCTTACAATGTTCTTGGGCACGGGGGGGATTGTTAGAAAAGTACACAAATATGCAAGTGTGATACAAGATAGAGTGTGATGGGGGGAAAGATCACTCTTGGCTGGAGGTAGGGATCCATGTCCCATCTCCCTACTTGGAAAGGGATTTCTGCCTTCTAGAGGTTTTCCCATGGCCAATTATTCCTTGTTTAGAGCTAAGATTTTGTTTGGCTTTTTGTTGACTGATCTTTGGGGGTGGGTGCTGTATGACACACTTCTCTCATTCATGTTTTCATGTTTGGAGGAAGGTGGTGAGTGCCATAGAGATGCTACTCCTTTCTCTTACGTGTTTTGTGTACTCACAGGGTGCTCTCTGTGTCTCTCCTAGTGTGCTTCCTCATGGGGTACTCTCTGTGTCTTTCCTAGTGTGCTTCCTCATAGGATGCTCTCTGTGTCTCCTAGTGTATCCTTACCAGGTGCTCTCTTTTTCTCTCGTAGTGTGTCCACCCTCATGTAAGTGGCAGGGCTGCACAGCAAGTGGACAGTGTTGCCACAGTGAATGTCTAGGGAACTGCTCGGAGCCCAATGACCCTGAGAAGTGTGTGGCCTGCCGAAACTTCTATCTGGATGGCAAGTGTGTGGAGACTTGCCCTCCAAACTATTATCACTTCCAGGACTGGAGATGTGTGAACTTTAGCGTCTGCCAGGAGCTCCACAACAAGTGCAAAAACTCCCGGAAGCCATCGTGCCCCCAGTATGTCATCCACAACAACAAGTGTATCCCCGAATGTCCCTCTGGCTATACCATGAACTCCACCAAGTAAGTACTAACTATGTATGCATATGTGTAAGTCTTTGTGTGATCATGTATGTCTGTATTGAAATATTAATGGGCTGATAAGTTTAAAAAAAAAAGGAGGGGGAACATAATAGCAACAAAATGCCATTCAGGGAATCAGGAAGACCAGTTCTTACCCCAGATCTGTGATTTGGTCTTAAAGGTCCCTTCCAGCTCTCAGCCCATGATAATGTGAATCCAAGTTCTCTTATTTTCTAGTTATGTGATCTTGGATAAATGCCTTTTCCTCTCTGGGCCTTTTCCCCTCATCTGTGAAATGGGACATTTGGACTAAATGGTTTCTAACCCCCTTCCAGTTTCAATCCTAAGAGCACACACACAGCATCATTTGTCCTGGTTCAGACAGGCAAGTGACATTCCCTCAGGTACACAGCTAGTCAGGGCCCAAATCAAATAGTTATCATAAATGCATCTATCTTGTGGGGCTATTCTGAGGATCAAGTGAGAGAATATACTTGGTAAAGCATGTTGCAAACTTTAAAGCATTATAGAAGCATTTGTTATTGTTATCTTGGAGATAACTTATTTGACCACAGAATGCTATGAAGCAAAGAAAAATATACAGTGGCATTGAATGTGGTCCCATCCCATTTCTTCAGTGATAGTAGTAGAGAGACAGAAAAAAAAAAAATACAAAGATGAGAGAACCAGATAGACAAAGAGAAATTCCATTGCTGACCCAGATACCATTTTGGCAGAATAGAACAGTGGATTAGAGACTTGAATATCAATCCTGTTCATGCCTCTAAATACCTGCATCACTGTGAACATCCCTTAACGTCTCTGGGCCTCAGTTTCCCATTTTGTAAAGTGAGGAGGTTGAAGTGAGGAGATGGGTCTCTAATGCAATCCTGTTGACGTAACTCTAGCTCTGGTCTCTGGGGATCTTGAAAATTAGATAACTTCTCAGGGGACCTGCAGGGAACAGCAAGATGATTCATTGTTCACTTCTGTATCTGGAAGATATAGCCTAGGTCACACGCTAGCAGTGCCCAGGAAAGGGAAATGGGGACACCTTCTCACGGACTGTCTGCTCATGATACCATGACCCTTTTTCTTCGAAGACATATCAGAGAAGAGGAGTGTCAGTCAAAAAACAACAAAGGCATTGCTTTCAGAGGCAGCTCTGTGGTGTGTGTGTGTGTGTGTGTGTGTGTGTGTGTGTGTGTGTGTGTGTTCAGGCACTATGTCTGTCTCTGTCCCTCCCTGATCCATCCCAGTCCATCCCTGATGAGCAGATCTTTGCTTTCCTGAAGGTCTGTATCCCCTTAGAGGGGAGGCCCACTGGCCCATCATTATTCCTGGGACACACCTGTGCTCTTTGAAAGCCAATGTAGCCAAGCCAGGTCATGTTCAGGGCCACATTAGCTTTTCGGTGAGAAATATCCCGGCTTTCTCACAGTGGGATCCTACCATGAGGATGAGTCAGGTTCCCTAACTGTGTCTTGATTTGTGTTTATTTATTCTTTGATTAGCTTCTTCTGGCGATTGGAACTGGCTTTTATTATAGCCCATTTCCTGGTTGGTTCCTCTATTTTCTGTTGTGTTAAAAAGCACGCCCAGAAATCCCCGGGAGTGGGGTGGGGAGTGAGTGGGTGGGGGCTCTTGATGTCATTAGAGCTTCCCCTTCTTGACCCATGACCTCCAAGGGCTTGCTTGGTCTGCTTGGGAGCAAGTGGAAGGACTCTGGGGAGAGCTTTAGTTTTTCCTTTTCCTTTTTTTTTTTGGAGGTGGGGTGTGTGTTGCTATGTAACAGGCAACGAGAGAGGAGAAAGGTGGAAGGGATTTAGGTCACAACTCCCCTAATGTAGGTTTACAGGCCACGTCATGTGATGGCTCTGAGAACAGTGTGTCTTGTTTTATTGCATTAAAAAAATATTATCAGGTAACCTTGTTTTCCCAAAACATGTGCCTGCAAATCAACTTAACTTAGCCTTCGGCAGCAGCTGCTTCCTGCCTTCTCCAGAGGATGGGTATGGCAGGCAGGCTCTGCCTTCTCTCCTGCCTGGCATACCTTCGAAACCCTTAGAGGCGGGCGTTGGTCTCCTACCCACTAATTAGCTTTTAATAGAAGGAGCATCGGTTTCATTATAAGTCAGGCTCGAGGAGTGAATGAATCATCATTGTCCCTTACAACATCTCCCAGTGTGGATTGTAGCCGCAAACCACCACAGCTTGAAGATGCTCGGGGCTGTCGAGTGATTGCTGAAGGCTGGCAGATGAAGGGACAGAACTTTGCAAACTGGGAAGTCCTAGAGCTGCTTTGAGTTTTGTCAGGCAGTCACGATTTCAGAGATCAGGAAAGCTGCGAGGAGTCTCCGAGGCAATCCAACCGAACCCCGACATTTTTACAGTGAGATAACTGAAGCCCAGAGCGATTAAGTGAATGGCCCAGCATCACGCAGGGAGAAAGTACAGAGCTGGGATTTCACTCCATGTAAAATTTGCTTTCTGTTACATCATAGCCAGTTCTGCAAATATTTATTACAATACGTGCCAGGAACTGGGCTTGGTACCTAGGCTATAAAGACAAGAATGAAAACAGTGTCATTTCTCAAAGAGATTATGCCCTAGGGGTGGGGGTTGGATAGGTGTGAAAAACCGTGCCCCCCCATAAATATGTACAGGGTCTGTATGTATATGTAAAATACATGAACATATGTGTCATATGTGTTCATATAAGTATATATGCATACAGAATATATGTGTATAGAAATGCGTACACATAAAATATGTATACAGTGAGAGACTGTGTGGGGTTGGGATAAACATAATAATAACAACTAGATAATGCCATAGTGCATAAAGCTCTGGGCCTGGACTCCAGAAAGCTCATCTTCCTGAGTTCAAACCTGGCCTCCGTCACGTACTAGCTGTTTGACCCTGGACAAGTCACTTAACCACTGTCTGCCTCAGTTTCCTCACTTATCAAATAGATATAATAAATGCATCTATCTTGTGGGGCCATTCTGAGGATCAAGGGAGAAAATATACTTTGTAAAGTACTTTGCAAATCTTAAAGCATTATAGAAACATTTACTGTTGTTATCTTGGAGATAACTTATTTGACCACAGAATGCTATGAAGCAAAGAAAAATATATAATGGCATTGAATGTGGTCCCATCCCATTTTTTCAGTGATAGTAAGTAGCAAAGCAGAAAAAAAAAATACAAAGATGAGGTAACCAAATAGACACAGAGAAGTTCCATTGCTGACCCAGATACCAAGGGATAAGTTCCTTCTATTTCTGAAAGAAAGGAAGAAGCCTTTTCTAAAGGCTTGGAAACATTCATAGCCCTTACTATAATGAAGGAGGAGGAGAAAGAAGAAGATGACTAGGAGGAAAAATCATAATATTAATAATTACTGACTCATAGCCTTACATTCTCAGCTCTGCCAAATCTTTATCTGAAAATAATCTATGCAAACACCAAAGGCAGTCTTGAAAGTAAAAAAAGACAACAGGTAAGGCTATGAATGATCAAAACAGTATGCTGCGACAGACGAGATCTTTACCCACATGTGATCGAAAGATTTAGAGGATACAAAGATTCCACTGAGGTCATTGTTTGGCTTGATATCTTAAAAATGAAAAACAAACATTTGATTCAGTAGGAGCTGTAAAGATCCTTCTCCCAGAAGAGATCTCTTATCTATGTGGCAAAAAATTAGACAAGATTCTTTGGGAGATGTAATAATAGAAGTAATTGTTCGATGGCCCCCTTGATTGGAGAGGCATAAAGCAGGGGAGATTGTCACTGTCGTGGAGGTTGTTCAGTGCAGAATCCAAGGGAAGAGAGATTTTCTCTAGCTTGACTTCTTTTTGTGGAGTGGACACAGTGGGCAGGCTGGTGATGCCCAATAGTACTGTGGGGTTTTTTTTGCCTCCATCCACAATGAAAGGAAATGCTAATAAAGTAAATGAAGTGAAAGTAAATAATGAAATACAAATACATTTGAAATGAAAGTTCAATGAAAATAAAGACATAATTTTTTCCCTTGCATATTCACATGTCCCCTGAAATTTATCCAAGGACTACAGATTAAGAACTCCTACTATAGAGAGTGAAGTTCTTCAGGTACTCTTTTTTGAGGCAGATGATACATTTCTGGTGATTAAAAGCCCAGAAACATGCCGAAGTCTCCCAAATGGGGTCCATCATTCTACCCCAAAGAATTGGCATAACTTTCCAACTCTTGGTCTATGATGCTGCAAGCAAAAACAAGTGAGTACAGATGATGGAATAGGGCTGGGTGACCAAGCAAGCCTATTCATTAAAGCAGGGGTCCTCAAACTACTGCTGCGGCCCAATGTAGCAGCTAAAGACGATTATCCCCCTCACCCAGGGCTATGAAGTTTCTTTATTTAAAGGCCTGCAAAGCAAAGTTTTTGTTTTTACTATAGTCTGGCCCTCCAACAGTCTGAGGGACAGTGAACTGGCCCCCTATTTAAAAAGTTTGAGGACCCTTACATTAATGGATGTATCTTGATTAGGGACAACACATGGCCCCTGAAATGAACAGCAGGAGGAAAGCAGAATGATTGCCTTAGGAAAAAAAATCACACCGTGTTTTAAATGACTCCCAAGCTTCCATTTGAAACAAAGACTCCTGGTTTCTATATTAATCATCTTCTGGTGATGCTGTGGATCATAGAAGGGTGGTCTCTAAAAATACAGGTCATCCAAAAGGTAGTAAAGGGAGAGGGGCTGAGTGAGTGCAAACAGGCAGCAACATATCACTCCCTGAGAGTTATCAAAAACAATAGACACAGAGGATGCTCTCAGAGACCAGCTAAGGAGGAAAACAAGAACAATGGTGGTAGTTGTGGAGGAGGGCACAACTGACTGCACAACCCACATGCCCTGCTGGAATTCATACAATGTCAAGAGGTTTGGAAGAAAAGAGAGCTTTTGGGATGGACTCCCTAGGGAAGAGGACGAGAAAAACTGTCAAGAATGAGATGTGAATGGACTATGATCATGCCTGAAAGAGCTGGCATCTAGCATCCCTCCTCCATCTCTGACTCTCCCAGCTCTGACATCCCAGATTCTAAGGGCCCTCCCAGTTCTGACATCTTGGATTCTAAGAGCCCTCCCAGCTCTAAAATTCTCTATTTTAAGGGCCCTTCCAGTTCTGACATCTTGGGTTCTAAGAGCCCTCCCAGCTCTAACATTCTCTGCTTTAAGGGCCCTCCCACATCTCTCTGTGTTGTAAGGACCCCCCATCTCTGACATCCTGTGTTTTAAGGAGCCTCCTAATTTTGACATGCCATGTCCCAGAGGCCTTTCTCACTCTGACTCTGACTTTGTTGTAAGTATCCCCCTCCCTACCAGTTTTAACATTCTATGTTCCGAGGGCCATCTTTGCTCCAAGAGTCTGTAATCTTGCTCGTGGCTAATTTTTCATGATTATATCTAATATTGGTTACTTTCTGATGACAACCAAGTGGACCCCTTAATATAATTAGCTATGTTCTAGGAAGACTTCCCATCCAAGAGATGTAATTTCTCACTTATCTCCTTTGTGGGAGGTCCCTTGTTTTAATCTTTTCCACCTTCTTATCTGGGTTCCCTTAATTTTAGACATTTGTCATTGTCTTCCTCAGTTATCTACTCAGGATCCAGGAAGGGGGAGGGTCCCTTTTCCATTCTGTGATGGTGCCACATGTGTGTGTGCATGTGTACATGTATGCATGTATGCACTGTATATTTTAATTCTAACCTATGATATCATTGGACAGCTCAGTTGTGCAGTAGATGGTTCTGGACTTGAATCCTGCTTCAGTACTTAGCTATGTGACCCTGAACGAGACTCTTGACTTTTGATAGCCTCAGTTTTCTTCATATGTAAAATGGGGACAATAATAGCGCTTACTTTGCAGAGTTGTGAAGTTCAAATGAGATGACATGTATAAAGTGCTTTGCAAGCCTCAATTTATTAGAAAGCAGTAGTTATTATTTTCACTCTTATTTATCATTATCATCATCTTCATTATCTTTGCAACAGGGTACTGCCACTGAGGAAAGTCCTTCTTCCAAGGCAAATTAGCACCTTCTGTGCAATTTCTAGTTTTAGAGAAGAAAGGAACAAGCATTTATATGGCACCTCCTATGTGCCAGTAATTGTGCTGAGCATTTTACAGTTATTCTCTCATGTGATCTTCACAACAACCTTGGGAAGAAGTGCTAGCTGATATTATCCCCACATTAAGTGAATATCTGAGGCTAAATCTGACTCCAGACCCAGCGTTATATCTGGTCCACCCATCTGCTTTCAATGGCGCACTCTGAGAGGTGATAGGTCTCCTGGTCAGTATATGTCAGGGCAGAATGTGAACTTGCATCTCCCTGATCCACTCTCTACCCACTCTCCGTACTGCTCAGATATATAACCTAGAGGTAACCCTGGGCACTGTGAGAGAATGCCAGCTCTGACTGAATGTAAATCAATGTGGCTTTGTTCACTTTGTTTTTTCTTTTTCTTCTGTTTTAATTTTCTCTTGTGATCTTTCCCTTTTATTCCGATTTTCTCTACCAACGTGATTTATAAGGGAATATGTAAAAAAAATTAATCTACATGTATAACCAAAAAAACCCAAATAAATTTAAAAAGAGAGAGTGAGAAAGAGAGAGAGAGAGAGAGAGAGAGAGAGAGAGAGAGAGAGAGAGAGAGAGAGAGAGAGAAAGAGAGAAAGAATGGATGAGAATGAGAATATTCTGGCTTTAGCAGGCACCACACTGGAAAGACTGAAGTCCAGCCTAGCTAAACTCAAAGAGTCAGAGCTGGCCACTAGAGGATGATAATGATTATGATAATATTATATTACTATATAATGATAACTAATATGATAATAATAGCTAGCATTTACATAGCGTTTAAGGTTTGCAAAGGGTTTCACATATGTCATCTCTTTATAATAACACAGTGGGGGTGAGGTTTATTATTATCCCCACAAATAAATTGAAGCATACAGAAATTAAGTGACTTGCCCAGGGTCATACAACCTGGGGCAGGATTTGAACTCAGGTCTTCCAGACTCCAGGTCCCAGAGTAAAGACTATAGGACCATTTGTTGACTTTGTTGTTGAAAGGATTCCTGTTCTACTACATGTAAGACTCCATGGACTCTGAGGCTCCCTTCAGTTCATTGTTCTGTTCTTTAAGAGAACAAGATTCCTCTCCAGAGTTTAGTATTTGATTAGAGACTCGGATATCTTGTCATTAATGTTAGTAACAAGAGGCAAATAGAGTTAGAGCTAGAAGGGACCTTTGATATAATCCAGTCCAATCTCAGATTGTGGATGAGGAAATAGACCCAGGAGCTGAAATGATTTATCCCACATGAGCATCACAGGAAGCATCTGAACACATGTCCTCTGACTGTAGAATTAATACTCTTTCCATTATATCACACTGTCTTCTTACTAGCTGTTACCCCAGCTAATTAACTCCCTTCCCCCTTCTCCCTCCCTCTCTATTTCCTTCCTTCTTTCCTTCCTTCCTTCCCTCTCTCTTTCCCTCCCTCCTTCCCTTCCTTCCTTCCTTCTCAGACAGCTGAGTCTCAATTCCCATGATGACTTGCTCTACACTACAAATCTGTTTTCTGTGTCTTGTCTCTCAGCCTGCATTGTACTCCCTGCTCGGGTCCCTGTCCAAAGGTCTGTAACATCGAGGCTGACCGGACCATCGACTCAGTGCATGCTGCTCAGGCCCTGCGAGGATGCACCGTCATCAATGGGAGCCTAGTCATAAACATCCGTGGTGGCAGTGAGTGTCTGGGAAATGGCATGGGCGTGGGAGTTCTGTCCAAGCCAACATTTATTAGGTGCTAACTCTGTATGGTGCTTATAAATAAATGAAAGGGGGTGGGGAGGATGGTCTTGACAGCCTGGGAGGTCCCTCCTGCTCTGGGGTGAGACGTTTTGGAAATCAGAATGGCGGCTCACTTTTCTCTAATACTAGACAGTGGAGAAAGTACTTTCCACCAGGCTAGCTGTTACCTACATCCTGAACACCAAAGGATCTCCCCACAATCCACTGTCAAGTAGCAGAGCCAGGATTCCAAAGCCAGGTTCTCCCTGGCACCCCATGAAATGTCTGCCAGGTGACCACTCGCTAATCTTCTGGCCATTCTGGCTGCCTCCTGGATATGCTCCAGCCAGACTGTTGAATGTCACAGATAATGAGGAAATTAGAGCTAAGTAGAAATCATTTGTGTCAATATTCATAGAGAGAGGAAGACACAACGATTGGAAGTTGTTGACGATGTGTTCTTCCTTTCCCCCTTCCAGACAACATAGCAGTTGAACTAGAAGCCAATTTGGGTTTGATTGAAGAGATCACGGGGTACCTTAAGATCCGACGTTCCTATGCCTTAGTATCCCTCTCCTTCTTCCGGAAGCTGCACCTCATTCGGGGAGAGTCTCTGGAAATCGGGTAAGCTTGTCTTCTTGGCACTCTGAACTGTGGGCTTTTGAATGGAGCACTGGCTCTATGTGTGTGTTTAGGGAAAGGGGGTTTAGAAATTACAATGAGTTTTTTTAAGTAGAGGATATCCTTTTAAAAGTTTCCTTGACTATTTGGGGGAATCAGCTTGAAGTAGTTTGGATTGGAGTCTCCCAGAAGGTTGAGAACATGTGTTTTAATCATGTCTATAAAGATAGACTCATGGGCCCCCAACTCACTCGGGTACTGATACATCCATAAGAACCATTTTGATTCATTTAATCTCAGTTCAACTCAATTCAAAAAGCATTTAAGTACCAAGTATTAGAAATAAAAAAGGGGAAAAAACCAAACCACAACAGTCCATTCCCTCAAGGAACATATGACTTTCTTAGGGGCAATAACATGTACACAGGTAAGTCAAGATCAAATAAATGGAGCTTACTAGAGTGAGCAGATCAAGGAAGGCCTCGTGAAGAAATTGACCCCTGGGCTGAACCTTAAAGAGAGTGACCCTCTGGGACCCTTCCAAAGATCCCTTGTCCCTTTTGTAGACGCATGTGAAATATGGAGAGCTGGATCTATGCATATGCATGCATACATATATACAGACCCACTTCTAATGCTTTCAAAGTATATACATACATGTTCTCTAAGAGGTTTGTTCAGGGTTCCATGACCAGGTACTGAGGCAGGATTCAAAGTCAGCTTCAACACTGTCTAAGATGCTACTTAGCTGCCCAGTGATATTATAGATCTGAACCAAAATACACACACATATATGCACATGTGTAACATGTGTGTGCATTGTACATGTATATACATGCACATGTGGATGCACTGATATGTGTATACACCTATTTCTACATATAAATCAACCCCCTGAGGTCCTCCTCTGGTATCTCATTTCAGTAATTCTCGATAGCTATACTCTAAAAATGCCTCTCAAAGATCTTGCCAAGCTTGAAAGACTTTACGGACAGGATGCTGACACACTTAGTGTCATTGGGGAACAGAGTTAAGTTTGATGAGGCTCACTTGGGCTGACTAAGCCCCAGCAATTTTCAAAGACCATCCGATATGTTGTTAAGCACCATGATCAGATATGGATGTATCAACCCCATGGACAAACATACGCCTTTCAGATGTGTACGTCTCAATCAAAAAAATCTAAAAAACATTTTTTTAATAAGTTTTTTTTAATGTTGCCTTTTCAATGGCTAGAGGATGGAGACCTATTAGGAGCCTGCAAAAGTTGTTTAGGCAAGAGGTGAGGAGCCTGAAGAAGGTGGGTCACACTTTCCAGATGATCTGGTCTAAGTTATTTTTTCCCTTTCCTTGTTTTCACTTCCACAGGAACTACTCCTTCTATGCCCTGGACAATCAGAACTTAAGACAGCTATGGGACTGGAGCAAACATAACCTCACCATCGCCAAAGGGAAGCTCTTCTTCCACTATAACCCCAAACTCTGCCTGTCTGAAATCCACAGAATGGAAGAAGTTTCTGGCACAAAGGGCCGGCAGGAGAAGAATGATATTGCGTTGAAGACCAACGGTGACCAAGCTTCTTGTACGTAAAACTTGATTTGGGATGGTCTTCTTGGCTGGGTGGAGGGTAGGGCCTACCTATCTAGGAACTGTCCAAAGACGGCTACTACCATGGCGGATACAGTGCTGGACTTGGAATAAAAGAGATCTGGGTTCAAATCTCACCTCCGACATTTACCCATTATGTGGTTCTGGGATATGCATTTACCTTCCAAAACCTCAGATTGCTCATCTCCACAGTGGGAGTATTACCTGCCTTCTTCTGCGATAGAGTTATTGCTTTGCTCAGTTGAGATCCTGTGATGAATCTTGGGAGGGGGGAGCATGTCAATAATCAGTTGTTAATTACAAGGGGATTGGGGGAGTGAGGATTCAAGGGAAGGGGAAAGTATCTTGTTTGGGGAATAGGAAGGAGATCAATTTGGCTAAAACAGAGAGTGCATCGAGGGAAATCATTTGAAGTAAGTTTTGAAAGCTAGCTTGCCACAAGATTGAGGGCCTTGAAATCCCAAACATATGTGAAATGATGAAGCTCCAAACTTGGCCCCCAAAAAGATGGAAGAAGATGCCTTCCACTGCTTTTTGTAGAGGTAGGGAACCATGTGTACATTTTTCTAGTTGGCTTGCTGAAATTATTTCTTCTTTCTCTTTTTTTCTTTCTTTATTATAAGGGGTGAACTTCTGGGAGGGGATGGGAGATGGATTCAGTGGGAAATATAGGTTTCATAAAGACAGAAGATATCAATCAAATAAATATGCCGAATGCTTCCTCTGAGATACAATACAGAGGAATGGAAGCTTCTTGAGTCAAGGATTGACCCAGCAGAGGAGCTGGTCCTCTGATGAGGGGCGTGGCAGAAATGCCCTCACCATGGATCCCCTCTCTCATTACCTCAGCTGCTAGAGACTTAATTTCAGAGTGGGAACTCTGAGACCACTGAGGGAATGATGTAACCCTGGGAAGAATTTCTTCTTCTATTGGGCCCCACTTGCTTACTCTTTAAGAATACCACAAGCCTGGGCCTCTTATTTATTATTAGGAAGTCTTGTTGTAGAAGTCTCTTGCTGTTTGTTTAACACTTGGTTAACTGGAGTGTTAATAAAGAAAAGGAACAGACTCCTTGGGGCTTCAGGATGGAGACGCTTCTTCCCTATTCATTGTTCTCCAAGGGGCCTTGCTTGTAATAGATGTTCCATTTTGACATGAGGGAGGGACAGAATATGAAGGGGTGAGTAACCAGATGAAAGGGGGAAGAGATGAGTGAGGGAGTAGATGGACAAGTGAGAGTATTGGCAAAGGCAATGGAGAAGAGCACAAGCTGTTGTGGAAGGGAGTGATCTGGGAAGGGAATGAGTCAATTTCCAATAATAGCTAATATTTATATAGCATTTTTAAGACTTACAAAACCTTTTTTACGAAGATTATATCATTTGATCCTCACCCCAATCCTGGGAAAGTGAGTGCTATTATTTTGTAGAGTAGAAAACTGAGTCAGATAGATGGTTAAATGAACACAGATTTTCCTAAATCCTATGCTTTATCCACTGTGTCAACTAGCTGCTTTCCACAGAGAATCCATCATTCTTTGGGCCTGGAGAGAGCCATACGTGGGTTGTCTGCCTCTTGTTTTCAACCTTGGCAGCTGTGTCTGGGGGAGAGTATTTGTTCAGACAGATGTTGATGAAATTCTTTGTTGGAAGCAGGTAGTGGGTGTAAGGATGACTGGGAGTAGAAGACACTGGAGATTGGAAAAAATTGCACTCCTACCTCTAAACATCAAAAAGAATCAGAGTACCCTGGATGATGTGGGGAAAAGATTGCCAGAGAAGCTGGACATTTTGTCCTCTCAGTTGAGAATTGAAAATACTATTACTATTAATTACAGACATTGACTTAACACTTTAAAATTTGTCCAGGACTTTACTTATTGGTCTCATTTGATCCTCCCAGTAGTTCTGGGAAGTGAGTACTTTAGGTCTTATTAGGCCCTTCTTTAGATGGGGAAACTGAGGCAGGTGAAGGTATCACTTTGGTAGCCAAACTGAGGGTAGACTAGAGAGGGGAGAGACTTGAGACAGACAAGAAGTGTCTGTAGGGTGGTGGCAGTGAGTAGGGAAAAAGGGACATAGAGAAGAGATGGTAAGAAGAGAGAGTGACAGAATTGACCAAGTGATTGGATCAGTGGCGTTACTGAAACTGAAGACTCAAGAGTGACACTGAAGGAGGAAGGGGGGAAAGAAGAAAAAGAGGAAGAAAAGAAGGAATGAAAGGAGGAAAGAAGGAAGAAAGGAAGAAAAGAGAGAAGGAATAAAGGAAACAATCTTACTTCATGCCAGGCATTATCCTTTATGCCAGGCATTATCCTTTACAATCAATAATAATAACTAAAATAATAATAATAAAAGCTAAAATAAAAATAACTTTAAAAACCTAAAAATAGCATTTACTGCATTCCAGACTCTATGTAAACACTTCACAATTATTTCATTTGATCTTCATAACCTTGGGAAGTAGGTACTATTATTCCCATTTTACAGATAAGAAAACTGAGGTAAACAGAGGTGAAATGACTTTCCCAGGATCACATGGTTAATAAGTATCTGAGGCTGGATTTGTACTCAGGTTGTCCTGACTTCCAACCCAAGGTTCTAGCCACTGTGCCATTTGACTGAGTAATTGAGAGGAGAGCAAAGCCCTCGATTCTAAATTGATTTGACATATTTAAAGCAGGTCCCCACGGGAGGGAGAACAGATTTTTCCACCCTGTGGGCTCAGATCTGTGTCATGATGTCTTCTGAGTTACAGGCTGAAGGATTAGGCCTAATGATGTAGTGAGTGTCATGATAATCTTGTCTGACCTACTGCTTACAGTTTCCTAGAGATGGTTTCAGTAAGGAGCTCACTTCTATTGGAACACACAGGAGCTGTTGGAATACACAGGAACCCCCCCCCTGACAATGGCTGCTGGAGATCCAACCTAGAATGGATCTCCTCTTGTGAGAGGATGATACAAGGAGACAGAGACAGTTGCTGTTCTCTGACCTCTCTGACCAAGAGGCAGTTGCCTCGTCTGACCTCTCTTCTCTTCCCTCTGCCTCCAGTTTATCTCATTCCCAGTCTGCAACACCTGTGTCAGCAAAGGCTGCCCTGCAACTCCTTCAGATGCTATGATCCACAGCTGTGGAGGCTCTCGGGAAATTGTCCTGTCCCTTAACACACTTCTGTGAAGGAGCTGGATCCCTCTGTCTCTGCATCTGGGATCTTGGGATCTGATACTTTTAGTTACAAAAAACCAGTCGTTTTTGTTCCTCTGCATGATCGTCTGCAGAACATGAATCACAAAAGAGCAGGAGGTGGCTGGTGACTTATCTTAGGAATAGGTTTCTGAACTCCATCTCTCCAGCCATTTTTATAAGCTCAACCACAGATGTAGTCTCCCATGCCAAGTGATTTCCCCAGCCCCATCCCTCAAATCAGGAACCATGATCAAATCCACTCTGCCTCTTTTTTCTGAAAGAGGAACATCCGTCCACTCAACTATGGCCCCACTTGCCATCTCTGGATTGCAGTGTCACCCAGGCTTCACCAGATGCACTAATTGGGGCACTTAAGCCCTCTTAACTTCCACTTCTTCATGTGTGAATTATGGGGTTTGGACTCAGGTCCCTTCTACCTATAAACCAGTGATCCAAGGAATGTGAGCTGAGAACAATAGAATGCTTTTAGGTTTGCTTTATAGATATTAACTTATCATCATAACAACTCTAGGTGGTGGGTGCTGTTATTATTTTGCAGATTTTTTTAAACAGATGAGGAAACTAAAGGTTAAATGACTTGCTCAGTCATACAGCTAGAAACTGTCCGAGGCCAAATTTTGAACTCAAATTTTCCTGATTCCAAATCCATACTCTAGCCACTGTGAGGTGGCACCTCACTGTCTAATTAATTGTTATTATGTTAACATTAATCATTTTAATTTAATATTGTTATTAACAGCAATTATCATTGCTAAGTAACAGTAATAATAAACATCCCATCAAATACAAAAATAACTATAATGATAATAAACATTCCATCAAATATAAGGTATGAATAATAATTAGTTCATTTCCGTGGTATATTAAAAAAACTGATGCTTTTATACATAGCAAATGCCTAATAGATGCTTGTTGTATTGAATTGAAAGTAATTTCAAAAGCCCTTTCTTCATCACTATCCCATGAAATAGGTAATTAAAGGCTGTTTATATTCATTTTACCTGTGGGGAAACTGAGGTTCTGAGATAAATGACTGCCCCAGGGTCACACAGCTTAAAAAAAAATCAGACCTAAGATTTGAGCTCAGGCCTTACCCTCTACTATGTCTATGATTTCAGGTGGTCACCACTTTTGACAAATACTCAGAGACAGAGCAATTTGTAGAGCCTCCGAATTTTTCTGCTTATACATTTTTTGTACCTATATTTCCTCAGGTGAAAACGAGCGGCTCAAGTTTTCTTCCATTAGAACAACTCATGACAAGATCTTATTGAGGTGGGAGCCTTATTGGCCTCCTGATTTCCGAGACCTCTTGGGATTCATGCTGTTCTACAAAGAAGCGTAAGTAGAAGCATGCAGCTAGGAAACCATGAGGAAGCACAGGGAAACAATCGAAGGTTTCCTGCTACTCCCCCAGCTCATTCATCAAGTGCCTATTGTCTCACTTTATTCCCTAATTAAGTTTTTGAAAAATAGGAGAAAGACAAGCATATAGCCATCTGTCCCATATTTGTTAGTTTAGAGTTGGATTTTGGATTCCAATGTGAATTACTTTTCTTTCCATTAATTCATATATATCCTCTCATATTACTCTATCTTCTTCATAGTTATTATTTCTGAGAATGAAGCACTTATTAAGTGTTTACTGTATGCCAAGCTCTATGATAAGTTCTGGGAATGAAAATACAAAAGCTAAGACAGTCCCTGTTCCTAGGGGAGCACTCTAATAAGGAAAGACAACATATAGAGGGAAGTGGTGGCCAGGAAATTGGTAATTTGTCAAGAAAGGTATTGAAATGGCCAGTGGGGCCATAGTTGAGTGGACAGATGCAGCTCTTTCAGAAAGAAGGGGCAGAGTGGATTTGATCATGGTTCCAGATTTGAGGGATGGGGTTGGGGAAATTACTTGGTGTGGGAGGATGGCTGGAGAATAAGGAGTACAGTCAAGCATTGCTGAAGCCAGAAGAGGCAGTAACCAATCGGGATAGTAGGATCCTGGGGCAGAAGTTCCAGAGATGAAAGAGTTAAAACCTCTAGACCATGAAAGAGCGTCTGTAATTCAGGAAGCAGAGTGGCTAGTGAAGACTGGCTGTGAGCTTTCTTCAGGTGCAATAATATGCACATTGCATTGTTGTTTTAACCATTCCCCAAATCAGTGGACATCTACTTTGTTTCCAGATTTTTGCCCCCACAAAAAGTGCTGCTATAAAGATTATGGTAAATATGGGACTTCTCCTACCCCGCCCCATCCTCCATTCCTTGTGAGTACTGGAAATTCTTGTATATGCCCAAATTGTTTTTCAAAGCAATTGGCTCATTTTATAGCTCCATCAAGAGTGTGTTAGAGTACCTCCCTTCTCCAGCATTGACTTTCCCAAATTCTTATAGTCCTGAATTTTAAACTCCATCATAGGCTCCTGATTTAGAGACATGAAATCTTAGTGGGAGAAAGGGAACATGGGCATTTTGGAATCCCTTTTTAGGTCAAAAGTCAGATACTGGCCTTTTTCCTAAGTAGCAGTAGTTTATCTTTGGGGTTAGAATGAATTGATGACATTCAGTTGTTTCATAGTCTTCATGACCCATTTGCTGGGTTTTTTTTGGCAAAGATACTAGAGTCTGTGCTGTTTCCTTCTCTAGCTCATTTACAGATTAGGAAACTGAGACAAAAAAAAAAGATTAATTGACTTGCCTAGGGTCACACAAACTAGGGTGTGAGGCCAGATTAGAATTTAGGAAAATGAAAAACTTCATGCTTCTAGGCTTGAGAGTCTATCCAGTGTCTTAATTTGAATGAATTAATCTTTCTGAGGAGGTAGCCTAACATAATGTAAAGAGGGCTAGAATTCCAGACTTGCATTTTAATCCTGACACTGCTGAGACTCAGTTTTCTCATCTGTAAAATGTGTGATAATAATAACGGTACTCTCCACCACATCAATTATGATTTTGCTTTTTTTAATGAATAATTTTGGTGGTTTTTCCCAAGAGAATTTTTTTTGTACAGATAAGGACGGAACAAAGTGTCCCTACAACTCAAGATTAGGAGAAAAAAGAGTAAGGGATCACCTAGTTGATGATATAGGGTGCTGGAACTGGAATCAGGAAAAGCTGGATTTAAATGTAACTCCAAACACTAGCTGTGTGACTTTGGGCAAGTCACTTAAGTATATCAGCCTTGGTTTCCTCAGTTGTAAAATGGAGCTAAAATTAACTCCTACCTTCTTGGATTGTAAAGAGAATAAAATGAGACAATTTGTAAAGCACTTCATGAATCTTAAAGCGTTACATAGATGTTTATTATTAATTTGTGGCCCTTAATAAGTTAAAGTCATTATAGTCAGATAAGTTGGCAGCTGTTATTACTGAGGGGAGCTAAGGTCAGGGATCTTTGCAAGATCATGCAAAAGGGAATGAGGTATTATAGGATTGAAGCAGGACACATGTCCTCATTTCTTTTTAAAGTAAAAAGTTGTAAACTAGAGGCAAATGAGTTTGCAGATTGTCATCTCAAAGTTCTCCACTCTTATTTGCTTTTTAGAAGGACCAGAGTGACTAGACTCTCATTTTCTTTTGTGTTTAAAAACTTTTGATATGTAAGTGGAGTTACTTGTTGCCCAACTACTTCTAAAGTACCATAACATCAGAGTTTGAGTCAGGCCTTTTTCAGAGAGAAATCTCAGCCTGGACAAGTTGGGCAGCTGCTAGCTGGAAACATCAGACGCTAGCCAGCATTCCGTTGAGAAAACCCTTTATTCTTTCTGTTCTATCCAAGGCCTTACCAGAATGTGACTGAGTTCGATGGCCAGGATGCCTGCGGGTCCAATAGCTGGACAGTGGTTGATGTTGAGCCCCCAGTGAGATCGAATGATCCCAAGACACAGAATCAACACCCAGGGTGGTTGATGCGAAACCTGAAGCCATGGACCCAGTACGCCATATTTGTGAAGACCCTAGTCACTTTCTCTGATGAACGGAGAACATATGGTGCCAAAAGTGAAATCATTTATGTCCAGACTAATGCCACTGGTAAGTTGTCATTTCATGGACATAAAAAAAAAAAACATTTAGGGGATTATCTCAAACCTGTAATTCAGTCTGCAAAGGGCAGAATCTCTATTAATCTACGTATTTGCAACCAAGCCCAGGGCTTCCTTTCCCCCATCCCCAACACTTAGCATAATGAGGAAATTGTCTTGAGTTACAAACTAGCAGAGAAGAATCTCTGGTTAAAAAAGGGGGGGCGGGTAGATATTCTCTGGGTTAACTAAGCACACTGGAATTTAGTCAGCTGAGGAAAGCTTGACTTCATTGTAGATTTTTTGCCTGTTCGTTATGTTCCTGATTTTGATTATTGATAAAGTTCTCAACCTAAGAATGTTCCTTTCTCTGGAATGATCTTTATCTCCATGTAGCTAAGATGGCATTGTGCCATCTTGGAGAAAACTGTTATGCTCTAACTACCCAAGAAAGGACTTCTTTGCAAATAATGACTGGGATGATAATTTTCATCTCATTTATTAAAATAGATTTTTTTGGTAGCCTTTTGTTTTTGTATCATAGGCATTTCTCAGTAGTTTTCCTGCTCTATACCAAATAAACCTTCCCTTTTAAAAAAATCCAAAAAAAAAAAAAAACCAATTAATAAAACCAACTTACCCATTGACATTGTTTGCCACCTGAAGGGAGGGAAATATACCTCTTAATGTGAAGATTTATTGAAGTAATTATAATTACTCAGCTTCTGGCTTCATTGGAGCAATCTTTTTATTTACATTATTATAGTCATTCTGTTCATTGTTTTCTTGTTTCTGCATACTAAATTCTGCATCAAATTATGTAAATTTCCCCATGTTTTTCTTAATTTTTCTTGCTTGTCATTTACATTTATATACTAGTTTCTTTAGTCTTTGCCTAATAGGCACCCACCCATTTATTGCTACTACAAATGTATTGCTATTATTATTGCAATACACATGGGGCATTTCTTTCCGTTTTTTGCTTTCTTGAAGCTTAGGCCCAGTAGGGATCTCTAGGCCAAAAGTTATGAATGAATAGCTTAGTCATTTTTCATTTATAATCCCCAAACGATTTCCCAAATCGTTCGACCAGTTCATATCCCCACCAGTAATATTTTAGTATTCCTGTTTTCCAGCAGCCCCACCTACATTGACTATTCCTTCTTTTGTCATCTTTGCCAATTTGTTTTCTTCCTATTTGCAGTTCCTTCAGTCCCATTAGACCCAATATCCGTTTCCAATTCTTCATCCCAGATCATTTTAAAATGGAAACCACCCTCTGAGCCAAATGGTAATATTACGCACTACTTAGTGCACTGGGAGAGGCAAGCTGAAGACATCGAGCTCTATGAACTTGATTACTGCCATAAGGGTGAGTAGTTTGGCAGCTGCATGCACGTCCACGTACACACATACCATTCTCTTAGATCCCTACGTGTTTTACTTATGGGTCATTATTCACCGAGTGAGAAATGTAGAACTTTGGGGTTTAATAATAGTAATAATAACAGTAACAATAACAATAACTACAGCATAGTACAAAGTGCTACATGTTTTATATACATACTTACCTAAACAGATATTATGTTACTTGTGAGGTAGTTGGGGGAATAAACATGTGTGTAGCTCACTCTTTGTCAGGAACTGGACAAAATGCTTTACAAATATTAATTCATTTAATATTGTTATTGTCCATATCTTACAAATGTGGAAACTAAAAGACCTAGAGAGATTCAGTGAGTGACTTTGGAGTCAGGTGTCTGCAGCAGGTTCTGAATTCTGTTCTTGCTGCTTCTAGCCCAGTGTTTCATCCCCCTTACTATGCTGCCTCTTAGGGCAGCTACTTCAGGCCCCTCATTTTAGAGGTTCATGGGGGTTAAGTGATTTGGACAGAGGCATATAGGTCTCAGAGACCCCTACATTTGAACCCTGGTTCTCTGACAGAGCTATCATGTTTTCTATTATACACCATTACCATCAGAATCATAAATCTTTAAAATAAGAAAAAAGAGATGTTTAGTTGTCTAAATCTTCATAACCTTGATTCAACCAAGTGGAATAGGTAGGTGGTAGCTATACTCTCAATAAGTAGGTTGATTGCCTTCTACTACATCAATAAAGAATGACTTCCACCATTGGTCCTTCCTATGGACCGAAGGGAAGAACCTGCGAAGATTTCTTGGACCAGTCTAAATAGTCCCCTTTCTGTGCTTGGCAAGTTCAAGGCATTGAGAGTTTTTCTTTACCCAAGGACTGCTGAATTGGCTGAGTGCTGTATCTGATTCCCAAGAAGGGTGCCCAAAGTGTGCAAATCCCTCTGGTCCTTTCATTAAAGAAGTATGGGTGATCTGAGCTTACATTCATGATCTGAGTCAGGGTCTGTTGTTTTACTGGAAACCACTATTGCCATGATAAACACAGAGGAATCTGCTTATGCTCATTGTTAATATAGTTAATTAGTAAACTAATGGTTTTAAAGTGCTTTACCCTTGTAAAATGCTGTATTAAGAGGGAATCTTGCATAAAAATGAGGGAATCTTGGACCTGGAAAGGATTTCCGAGATCACCTACTCCAATCCTAATCTGAGGCATAAAACCCTCAACCATGCCTAAAAAGGGCTATCTGCCCTCTGCATTCATGCAGTAGACCATAAGTTCCTTGAGAGTAGAGATTGTCTCATAAAGGTTTGGACTGAATCAAAAGCCTTCAATAAAAAAGAACCTAACAAGCCAACCCATTCTGATTTCAGACAACTCTGATTTTTCAATAAACATTTATTAATTACAGGTACCTAGATGGTGCAGTGCATAGAGTATTGGCCCTGGAGTCAGGAGGACCTGAGTTCAAATTTGAATTGAGATATTTTACACTTACTAGCTGTGTGGCACTAGGCAAGTCACTTAACCCCAATTGACTTGCAAAATAAATTAATAAATAAATAAAGACTATTTATTAAAGTACCTATAGTGTGTCAAGTAGAAGGCATCTTAGAGAGCACTTAGCCTTATTCCTTCCTTTAGACATGAAGAAACTAAACACCAAATAAGGAAGAAGGGATGCCTGAAGTCATCCAGGAAATAAGTAACAGAGCCAAGATTTAATTCAGTGTTTCTTGACTCTACAAGCAGTGATCTATGCTAGAACAACCAAGCTCTGGTCAAGACTGGCATATTATTAGTTGGTTGACAGGCAAGATGAGTATTATATGTATTTTGCATGTATCTGTATATGTATAAACTGTCCTCTTAATAGAATGTAAACTCCTTGAAAGCAGGGACTGTTTTTACATCCCCAGTTCTTAGCCCATTGCCTGGCATATAGGAAGTGCCTAATAAATGTTTAATGATTTGTTGATGAGAACAACTAAAGCAGGTATTCATTAAAGTGACATATATTCCTGTTGAAATACAGTAAAAAGGAACTAAGATTAGATTGTGAAATTGTTGAGGATAGTAACCCACCTTTTAATTTAGTACAATGACCAATACATAGGAATTGCTTAATAAATGCTTGGTGATGGATTGATCAGGTGTCTGCTGAATGCTGTGAGAGAGAGAGAGTTTATCTAAGATCTAAATCCTTGTGGATCTCACTAAATGTAGTAGGATTAGAAACAAAAACTAATAATGACAATATGATAGTAATAATAATAACAATAATAATAATAATGGTTACATGCAACCTTATGATGCTTTTAAAGTAGAAAGACCCTTTTGACTTGATTAGGAGCAGATTGTTGCCAGTTAGGAGAATCAGACAAAGTTTCATTGAGGAGGTGACCTATGAATTGGGCTTTCAACTCTAGGTAGGAATTTGGAGGAGGAGTTTTGTAAAACTTTATATTTCCAATTTTTCAGCATAAGTTTTTTTTTAAATGAAGAGAAGAGGGACATTCCAGATACAAGAGAAAAGATCTCATGTTCTTCAGTCCAAATCCATCTCTCTATAATTCTATCAGTTATTCCTGGTTCTGCCCTCCAGGTCTAGGTAAACTAATTTTCCAATCCCTCTTCTACATGACAACTTTTAATTTCCTTAAAGATCAATGTCACATTCCCTTAAGGGGTCTCCAACATAAGGGAAACATCTCTAGTTCCTCCATCTATTCTGTTATGTGGCATGATTTCAAGGCAATCAGTTTGTTGCCAGACACCAGGCTAAGTAATGAGGATATGAGGAAAGGCAAAATCTTAAGGCCCTTCATGGTCCTGGTACCTTAAAGCTCTGTCTCCTTTTCCACAACAGATAGCTCTGGGAATGGTCATGTTTGACCATTTAGACCCTACAGTACCTTAATAAGAATTCCTTCTGGAGTGTCCCTAACTCATTATCCAGCCTTTTCTTAATCTTCAATGACAAGAAATTCACTGCCTCTCATTGCTTTAGTTATTTAGGGAATAAGCATCTTTGTATTTAATATTTTATTTTCCCCAGGTACATGTAAAACAATTTTTTAAATATTTGTGTTTTTTTTTATTTGAATTCTATATTCCCTCCCTTCTTCCTTTCAGGGAAGGTGCCCTTCAGGCACAGGTGAAATTATGTAAAACATTTCCATAAAAGTCATGTTTTAAAGCAAACATAAAACTCCTCCCCCCAAAAAAAACCCTCAAGAAAAATAAAGTAAAAATAATTAGACACAGTCGGTTCTTTCTCTGGACACGGATAGCATTTTTCATCCAAGTCCTTCAGGGTAGTTTTGGATCATTGTATTGCTGAGAATAGCAAAGTCATTCACAGCTGATCATTCCAGGACATTGCTGTTGCTTTATATACGGTACATTTCACTTTGCATGCACTCATGGAGGACTTTCTAGGTTTTACATGACAGTATCCTGCTCATTCTGGGAATAAGCATCTTTATAGCAACTACTATGAGCTAGGCACTATGACAAGCATTTTATAAGTACTATTTCATTCAATCCTCATATCCTGTGAAGTAGGTGATGTTATTATCCCCATGTTATAGTTGAGGAAATTGAGGCAAACATAAGTGATTTGCCCAACATCACATAGTTAATAAATATCTGAAGCTAGATCTCCCTGGCTCCAGGTCCAGTGTTTTATCCACTAGGCCACCAGCTGCCTCAAACCAGGAGCCAAAGTACATTGCCTCTGTGAATTTTCTAGCATGCCTCGTCATAAGGCAAAACTTTCTTCTTTCATGTGTCAGTTCTTCAAGTAGTCAAATGCTTGAAGACAGCTGCCATGTCCCCCTAAATTCTCTTCTCCAAATGAAACATTGCTTGTTCTTCACATAGTCCCTGATGGCACGAGATTATTGGCAGAACAGAATGCAGACTCATCTGTTCATAATCCGTTGGGGGATCATCAAAAGGGATTGGGACAACACTGGACAATATTATTTTAATCATAGCCAAGTAATTCATGTTATCCCAGAAGAAGGAAAATGATAGGTCATTGTAAGTGACAGAGGAGGATGAACATGTTTTTAATTATTATAGCTTTTTATTTACAAAACATATGCCTGGGCAGTTTTTCAACATTGACCCTTGCAAAACCTTCTGTTTCAAATTTCTCCTCCTTCCCCCCACCCCATCCCCAATGGCAGGTAGTCCAAGACATGTTAAATATGTTAAAATATATGTTAAATCCAATATATGTATACATATTTATACAGTTATCTTGCTGCACAAGAAAAATCAGATCTAGAAAGGGAAAAAAGAAGGAAAACAAACGTGCAAACAAACAATAACAGAAAGAGTGAAAAATGCTATGTTGTGGTCCACACTCATTTCCTATAGTCCTCTCTCTGGGTATAGAAGACTCTTCATTACTGAACAAGTGGAAGTGGTTTAAATCATCTCATTGTTGAAAAGAGCCATGTCCAGAGGATGAACATTTTGAGGGGACTCCATTACAGACAGAGGCTCAAGGAATTGGTGGGAGTGATATTAAAAAGAGCCCCTTTTCAGTATTATATAAGCTGATAGTTACTCTCTATAAAAATCATGTTGTAAAAGAAAACATAGAACTCCTCCCCCCCCAAAAAAAAACCCTCAAGAAAAATAAAAGTTTTTAAAAAAGTATGCTTCAGTTTGTATTCAGACGAAATTAACAAATTTAGCAAAAATTAGCCAAGCCATGCTCCAAATGATTGTGATCATGAAAAGAAAGGAAAAAATATATATATAATTCCATGTAACCTTTAGGCATTTGTCTAGGAAGCTAATAAAATAACCTTGAAAGTTAATTTTTTTTAAAGATCCTTTTCTTGTCAATTAGTGAGTCAATCAACAAGCATTTATTGAGTATCTAGAATATGGGTAGGTGGGGGGGAGATAAGTGATGCAGTGGATAGAATATCATTCCTGGGATATGGAAGACAAGATTCCTCTTTTTAGAATTCAAATCTAGCCTCAGACACTTACTAGCCGTGTGACATGATTTCCTTGAAAAAAAGAAGGAAGGAAGGAAGACAGAAAAGAAAGGGGGGAAAGGAAGGATAAAAAGAAAGACAAAGAAAGTCAAGTAGAAAGAAAGAAGGAAGGAAGAAAGGTGGGTAGGTATGGCTTAGTGGAAAGAATCCAGGACTTAGTCACAGGGCCTGAATTCCAATTCTGCTTTCAGTGACTTAACTATGTGACCTTGTCCATCTGTCCTGCTCACTGGGCCTGCTCTGACTTCTAAGCAAAGTCTCTTCCAGTTCCTGTGTCAGAAAGGGCTTCCATGAGTTAGTGTCTCCCTCGCCTCAGTTATTTGAGATAAGCACCATGCTGACCTTGCTTTTCTTGTCTGGGCTTTTCTGCAGGGTTAAAGCTGCCTTCCAGGACCTGGTCTCCTCCGTTTGAGTCTGAAGATTCCCAAAAACACAATCAGAGCAACCACGAGGACCCCAATGGCGAGTGTTGCTCTTGCCCAAAGACTGACTCCCAGATCTTGAAGGAACTGGAAGAATCTTCCTTTCGAAAGATGTTTGAAAATTATCTCCACAACGAGGTTTTCATCCCCAGGTGAGACACGCTCTTGTCAGTTAGCACCTTTATGGGGACTGATTTGGTTCTGAGCCCAAGGTGGGCCTGGAGAATGATGGGATGTGAATTGAAGTGAAAATCTAAGGGTATTATGTATGGAACTAGCAACTGAGCAATGAACTATTTTCTAATTAGCACCACAGAGGCATTCTACAATAATTGGTTAATCAAGGGGAAGGAAATATGGAATGGTGTACTTAATTCTGGGAGTCCAAAGGCCATTGACAGGCAAGAAAGATTCTGATCAGGCAGCCATGATGGTCAAGACCATGCTACATTCTGCTGGGGTGAAGGAATTGGGAATACAGAAATGAAAGGATCTAAGATTTAAAAAAAAAGAAAAAAAGAGCTATTGGGAGGAGAAGTGGGGATGAAAGAACAGGAATATGAGAGTAGCCTTCAAGAACGAAGGGCCATCACTTTGTTCTGTTCCATGATAGTAGATGGAATGAGGAGCAGTAAGTGGACGTTGGAGAGGCAGATTTAAATTTAAATGGTATAGCCATTCTTAAATATAAGAGCAGCCAAAAATATTGCCCAGGGAAGTATTGAGTTCCCCCTTCCCTAGAGATCTTCAAGAAAAAGCTAGGTGACATTTGCCACATATATTGTAGAAATGATTTTGTTTAGATACAAGCTATGAAATGCTCAATGAGGTCCCTTCAATTCTAATATCATGGGATTCTCTAAAAAAGAAATAATTTTCTCATCTTCCCTCACCCTCCAGTTCCTCCCATCAAATTTTTGGGAAAACGATTCTTTGAAAGAAAATTCCTTTTCTTCTCTCTTCCTGCTTCCCCAATGCCTGGACAACTTTCTAATTCTTATGGAGGTCATCAGGATTATCTTCAATTGAATTCTTTCTTGGAACAAAGAGCTTACAATTTAGCATTTAGTAAGCCCCTGCTGTGTGATAGGCCCTGGAGATAGAGACAAAAATTAAACAGTCCCTGCTCTCAAGGTGTGCTCACATTCTGCCTGAGGGAATTGAACCTAGAATTCGATTATGGCACTATTTCCCCAAATTTCCTGCTTTTCTTCTTCTTGAGAATATCATTCAAGTCCACAGATTCCTTGAAATGTGTGCAGTGTGTCCTATTTCATTCATCCCCTATTTAGGACCGTCAATGTGAGTTATTCAACCACAGCATAGCCTATAAATTATCCTCAGGGAAAGGCTTCCTTGCCATTCCAACTATGTTTCCTGGTTAAATTGCAGATAGCAAGTTTCTGGTTGTGGTTGGCTTTTCTTACGTTATTTCTGGCCAGGTAAGTTCTTTAATTCAACAGCTGTTGCAAGCAAGTCATTCTCTCAACCTGGTGGATCAGCTTGTTAGAATATCTTATGAAAATTGCCATGGCCATGTATGTTTCCTCCAAGCAGCCTCCATATTTCCCCCATGGCCCAATGCATTACCACCTTGTGTTGGAGTCCATCCTGTAATCGATAACATTTTTTTTTCCTTTATATGACCTTCCCAGTATTCACCTGTGGCTATTCCTAAGGATACATGACCCTTTGGCTTATTCTCTGAGATTGCTGAGCACCTGTGCCAGAAATTTGGTGGTGTCAGAGCGTTCAGTATCAGAAGCCAGTACTTGTTGCTGGAATTGCTGTGTGTCCCCAGTGCTGTCTAGATCACGGTTAGGGAGGCTTAGTAACCATATAACAGCAGCCAGAAGAGCCTTGGTCTACATTCAGAGACATAGCAGAAGATGGGGCTAATCTTCCCTTTCCATCTTCTTCCATTCCTCTGAAGGATGATGGGAAGCTGTCGACCATCGCCTCTGTAGTCCATGTGGACTATGTGGGACTTGGAGCCAATGTGACTAGGAATGTTTACACTGGCTGATCTTGACCACTGAACTTGGGGAGTCCTGGCAGAAAGAGGGAGTGGAATGTGCTGAGAGACTCTGGAAATGATATTTTCCTTCTTTATCCCATTTCCTAGTCTCTTTTTGCTTCATCCTGCAGCCCTCCCTCACCCTGTGAGGGTGTACTTTCTCTTTCCATCACCTTTTTTCTCTGCCTTCCTGGTGAGACAGGATACCATATCATGCAAGAATCAATTAAATGAGCTGGGGATGTTTAGCCTGAAGAAGAGGAGACTTCAGAGGAAGTGGGCGATGTCTTCCACTGGGGGAAGGATTATTGTGTGGTGGGGCATGCTGCTTTGGAAGTAATAAGTTCTCCCTCAATCAGAAGCAGATGAACTCGTGCTGGGGGACTCTCGAAGATACACTTGGTTAATCCAGTGGTCTCAGAGATGCTTTTGAATCAGAACTTCAGCAATCCTTCTTCAGTCCTTTCAGCTCTTCTTCTTTTTTCTTTTTGAATTATGCCCCTGGAACTCTTAAATGGGAGCCCCAAAACACACCGTGGCAGTGGCAGCTTACATGGGAGATTGGGAGGGGGAATTTTCCTTTAGTCAACAAACACAATTCCTGCGGATTCTCTCCCTGACCAGCCTCTCTCAGCCTCCCCACAGATACCAGAAACCACTTTCTCCTTATAGAATCCAGCAGAGGCTTTGTGCCTGGACTGCCCTTGCCCCCCCCCCCCTTTTCCTCCCTTTTATCCTAAAGCTACTGTTTTATTTTTCTCTCTGCCACATCACTACAAGTCTTGTTTTTATGAGGAGAGATTTACACATATGAATAAAAATGAAGGAGTGATTTATTCTCTCCTTTTGAGGCACATAGAGAAACATGACGTCTCAGAGTATAGAAATGGAAAGGATCTAAGAGAACAAGTGGTCCATTTCTTATCTTATAGGGGAGAAAATAAAGACCTAAAGAAATTATGTGATTTGCCCATGGTCACATGACTAGGAAATGGTAGAGGTGAGATTCAAACCCAGTTCCTTTTGTCTCTGAATTTTACACCACTTTGAGTCCCCAGATATAGTCCCCATTTTTTCTCTAAAACAGAGATTTGGAAGGTTGTATTTTTTCAACAGTATTTTATTTTTCCAAAAACATACAAAGATAGTTTTCAACATTCATCTTTGCACAACCTTATTTTCCAAATTTTTCTCCTCTTCTCATTCTCCTCCCCAAGATAAGTAATGTGATGTAAGTTAAATATGTGTAATTCTTCTAAATATATTTCCATATTTATTATGTTTTGCAAGAAAAATCATATCAAAAGGGGAAAAAAGAAGAGAAAGATAAGCAAACAAACAAACAAGAACAAAATGAAAATCCTATGCTTTGATCCACATTCTATTTCCATAGTTCTCTCTCTGGATTTGGATGGCTCTTTCCATCATAAGTCTATTGGAATTGAAGATTGTGCTTCTTAACAGCAGGAAATGCCTGTTAGAACTGACCAATTCTTTTTGAAAAAAGTTTTAAAACATTTTTATTTAAAGTTTTAAGTTCCAAATTCTGTCTTCCCTCCCTCACAGCAATCAGATATAGGTTATACATGTACAATCATATAAAATATTTCCATGTTGGTCATCTTGTATAAGAAGACTAGAATAAAAGAAAAAAATAAAAGAAGGTGAAAAATAATGTACTTCCATCAATTGGTGTTCAATCAGTACCAGTTCTTTCTCTGAAGGTGGATATTATGCTTCATGATTAGTCCTTTGAGATTATCTTGGACCATTGAATTGCTGAGAATAGCTAAATCATTTGCCACACAAAAGAGCTGCTATAAATATTTTTGAACAGATAGATTTTTTTTCCCTTTTTACGGATATCTCTGAGATATACAGACCTAGCAGTGGTATTGCTGGATCAAAGATAAGTACAGTTTTATAGCCCTTTGGGCATAAGAATTGATTGATTTTTAAGGGAGTAGAAACCCTGAAAATATTTGTATTTGGAGGAAGCCCAAATATCATTCCTTCAAATGCCAGAATTTTAGCATGTTTCCAGTAATCACAGATGTAGAGAATTTTTATATTTAAATTCATTTTGATATCTTTTTGTTTTTCACTCACTTTCGTTTTTTATTTTTCAATCACTTTCCTGCAACTACCAGAGGGTCATCCTTTGTGACAAAGACTATTTAAAAAGAGAAATATAATTTGGAAAATTTATCAATCCACCACACAAAACTGACATCAAATGATGTAAGAGCTATTTAAAGATGGTATGACAGTGGTTCAGAGTGCTGGACCTCCCACCTCTTAATAGTTGTATGACTTTGAATGAGTCAAGTTGTCTCTGTACTCCCCTGATTTTTAGAGAACAGTTCCCTGTGCAGAACAAGTCAAAGCTCTTTCACAAAATCACATGTTGACTTGTTCTTCTCACTTATATTTTCTCCCTTATACTGTCACTATGGTTCTCAGAGAGAATTCCAACAGAGGAATAAATACAGACACTTGTTGGACTTGTTTAAAAAAAAAAAAAAAAAGCAAAACCTGTTTTCTTACTTAGAGAAAACTAGCAAGTCAGGATCATCATGTCAGAAGGTCTTTGAGACCTAATCCAGCTCCCTCATTTTCTAGATAAGGAAAAAAAAAGAATTAAATCCCACATGCTGTGTTTCTGACTTCTAGGTCTTCTCTGTTATCTTACACTGATGACATCAGTAGCCAGTGGTAGGAACTGGAATCCAGAAGATCTATATATTTCAGATACTTTCTGACTCTGTGACTATGAGCAAGTGACTTTACTATTCCTAGCCTCAGTTTCTTCATCTGTAAAATGGAAGTAGCACTTACCTCCCAAGATGGTTGTGAGGATAAACTGAGAAATCTGTAAAGCACTTTGCAAACCTTAAAGTATTATATAAATGCTATTAATCATTATTATTATTATCATTGTTATTATTATTACCTTACTCACCTGCATTGTGCTAGTGATTAAGGTCTGCCTAAAATCAGTTTCTTAATTTTTTTTCTTTTGAACTTGAGCATCAAAAAAAAAAAAAAAAAAAAAAGAGCATCTCCCTACAAACATAGAACACAATTTGCATTTCATACCACTTGGGTTTTTTTTAAGTCTATAATAAATTCCACACATTACTTTCAAAACTGCCCCCGCTTGCATCTGCTTCCTTCTGAAATTCCTTCTGTTATCTTCTGTGCATTTAAAAAATATTTGAAAGCTCTCTCTTCTCTTATTTTTGGGGCATCAGCAGTGCTAACACCCCTCTTCCAAGCCTCCCTCTCTAATTAAAAGACCAAGAGGGAAAAAAAGAAGAAAAAAATAGTACTTGTAATAAGCAAATATAGTCAAACTAAACAAATCGACAGCTTGGCTGTGTCCCAAAATGGATGTCTCTAGCTGCACCCTGAATCTATCTGACTTCTCAATGAGGAGATGAATGACATTCTTTTCTGGAGAAATAGTTGCTGGGGTGGGCGGTGTAAAAAGTATTTTCACCTAAATTTGTCCCCATATTGCATCGTTGAGCCGTGCCCCTCGTTGGGAGCAGCACACGAGCCTGGGAAGAACTTTTGTAGCCTCCTGTGCATTCAAAGCTGCTAATATGGAAGACTGGGCAAAAGGAGAACCAGAGTCCCAGACTTGAAATAAAATCCCTCCTCAGACACATACTTGCTGTGTGGTATTGGAAAAGTTGCTTTCCCTCTCTGAGTCTTAGCTTCTTCCTCTCTAAAATGAAGGGTCTGGTTTAGATGGTCTCTCAGGTCCCTTCCAGCTGCACATCTTATAAGCCATGGTCTGGATGACCAAACTCTCCAGGCTGGAATGAAAGCACAGGATATGTAACCGACAAAGTTCAATCTGCCTTCAACATGGTTGGTTTTGTTTCCACAGAAAAGCATCCTCAGGGAATGGCGCTGACGACTCTAGGTAGGAAGTGAGCCTCTTGCCCTCCCTGTCTTGTCCTGCCCTGACCCTGCCCTGCTAGCCCTCACTTGCTTTCTGGCCCGCAGGAGGCAGCGGATGGCGGGCGGGGAGGCCGATGGATGTTCATGTTGCAGATCCCCTTTAGTGACATGTTGTGGGTTTTAAATGTGCATTTGCATGTCCTGGCGCTGTCCTGCAGGGGAGCTTCCTAAACCAGCCAGGGCCCCCCTAACATGCGCTCCAAGGCGTCTCCTTTGCAGCTTTCTCCTAATGACTATCCCGCATGAATGGCATCTGGGGTGGGGCAGGGGGCTGGCTGGGTGGGAGGGAGAAACCAGCTTCACTAACACTTCAACTGGATGTACCAAGTCATTAAGGAACACCTGCTGGGTACCCAGTGTGGTCCTCAGGCACCCCTGTGTACTTTCCATTTTTCTATTTAAATCAGTGTACAACTTTGAGCTTTTTTTTTTTTTTTTTAACAGCAATTAATCAATGGAAACATTTGTTAAGCACCTAGTATGTGCTGAACATGGGGGAGTCAAAAAGAGGCAAATGACAGTTCTTGTCCTCAAGGAGCTTATACTCTAACAGAGAAGACAACAAATATATACAAAGCCACATATATACAGGATAAATTGGGATTTTAATTTAATTAATAGATTAATAGAAGAGAGGCACTGAAATTAAGAGGATTTGGGGGAAGGTTTTCTGTAAAAGGTGAGATTTTAGTTGGGACTTAAAGGAAGCAATCAGAGTGGAGGAGGGGAGAGGCTTCCAGCCATGGGCGCAGCCTGAGAGCATAGTAGAGGCCGGGTGAAGGTCCCGACAAAAGCCTTTGCAGACTCCAGCTTTGGGATTTGTGCATGTGAATCTGCTGGCTTAATTCTTTCAGCCACAACAAATGTTTGTGTAGTTACTCGTTGAGCCCTGTGGTCAGCCACGGGGAAAATGAAAGGGCTATTAGATAAGAGGCGGATGGACCCTGTGTAGTGGGGGCGGAGGGGGGAGGTGTCAGGGCACAAACATGGATCACTGTAATACATAGCTTGATAAATGACGTGATAAGGGAAAGGTGGAAAACAGGACAACTTTGGGGGAGAGGGAGGAGGGAGAGGTTGAGAGGTCAAGAGCGAGTATGGTGAAAATGGTGGACTTTGGACAAATCCAAAGCTCTCTTTTGACCAGAAAAGGCTGGCTTGGTTTAAAAGGGGGGAAGTATATAGCTTTTTATTAGAAAGTAGCTGTTCATTCAGAATTGCTTTCTTCATTGCCACTGGGTGGTTGGCAAAAGAATGCCCAAGCTATAGAGTCATGGATTCTCTGAGTGAAATAGAATTTCCCCTGAAGGGCAGCTGGCTGAACCCCCACCCAAAGGAGACACCTCCTCTAAAGAGAATCCAATGGAAGGAGTTTCACTGAACCAAAGTGAACTTGTAGCTGGCACTTGGGGACTTCTAGAAAAACATCTTCTCTTTCTGCCTTGGTGGACTATAGCTTTATTTTTCATGTAGCTATTATTATCTTTAGCTTAGTTGAGTTAACTGCTAGAAGCCTGCATTCAAATCCTGCCTTTGAGATTTCCCAATTGTGTGTCCCTAGTTGTGCCATATTTCTAGGCATTTTCTGTAGAGCAGAAACTTGCCTCTTTGTGCTACTTGCCTCCCAAGATGGCGGGAAGAAAAGCTTTTAGTAAGCTAAGTATTACAGAATTCCATGAGACTGTTGTTGCTCCTTTCGCAACAGAATTATATTGATATTAAGTATCTGCTATTTGCAAAGTTGGAGGCAGCCAGCCAGAGCAGTGACTCTGAAAAGAGTGACTTTGGGGGGTTGAGAACCTTAATTCAAATCTTAAATCTGTTGTTTACTCCCTATGTGAATTTGTGACATTTAGTTTCCCTAAGCCTCCGTTTCCTTATTTGTAAAGTGAGGGAGCTGAATTAGATTAAACTCAAAGCTCTCTTCCAGGTCTAGACAAGTGATCCTATCAGCATTTGATTAGCTTTGTGACCCTGTGGGCAATTAATTTGTTTAGCTCTTCTAAGCTTCAATTTTCCCATCTGCAAAATGAGGTTAATAATTAATAATAATAGTAAGAATATTTGCAGGTGCAAAGATGCCTCTTGGACAAAGGATGGGTTTCACTCAGAACCACGTGTTCTGATCACAAGTCTGAAAAGCAGATGTTGATTGGTATTGGCAGAGGGAGTTTCCACACTGGGAGTCCCACACCCCCATGAAAAATCACAAGCCCGAACTCCCAAATAAATAAATAATAAATTCCTGCTTTGAAGAACTGTTATATGAAAAGCCCTTTGCAACTTGAAGTGTTTTAAGAATGTGAACTCCCCTTATTATTCTCCATCCTCATACCCTCCCTTGGTTTTTTCCAGAAGCCTTTTGATATTCAGGGTCTTCAATACCTTGCATGCTTCTTGGGCGGGGTTCTGACTATGATTGGTTGGTGAAATCACTGACTGAAGTCTCTAGGTCTTTTGCACACCGGGAGACAGCTCATTTGCTGGGACCAGGAGCATTTTGCACTTGTACAGCTCCAGAGACAGCTACTAGCAATAGCTGTAATTAGCTTTGAAGGTGTCTCGGTGATGACTAGATTCCTATCACTTTGCCTGCTGTTCCCATGCAGAAAGTATGCGGACGTGTTTCTCGGATGTGATAAGTGGTGGTCTGTGTGTATCAGGGAAAGATGTTCAAAGGAACTTTGCCATTCAGTGCTACTATCAAGACTCTTGCCAGCTTCTGTAGCTTAGGTTCCCTCTGTGATTTGTCTCGTTTGGCAGGTAGGGGATGATTAGGGGAGAAATGTTTTGATGGGTAGTACCAGAGGGCTTTGGGAAACGGTTTTAAGAGTTAGTTTGCGACAGGGTTGAATGCTAGCTGGCCTTTGATTCGGGATGCTGGCTCATGAATTTAGGATTTTGCAATCTTGTGACTGCCAGATTCAGAGCAGTAATTGACAAACCCATGAGGAGAATATGGACCCAACCCGACACTGGCCAAGGGGATACTCCCCATGGGAGATTCGGAAGCTGGGGCTGACCAAGGGACCCAGTCCCCTTGACTACTCTTGTCCAAGACATTGAAAGAGCTTACCAATCTCTAGTTGTTCTAATCTGCTTGTTCCTATGGGAGCTGTTTGTATTTTAGTGTGACGGGTTGTGTTGGTCATGTTTGTTGTTTACCCTTGTACCCGTCCGTTTTAACCCTTTTTGTGCCAAGTGAATCGTGTCCTCTGCTCCATCCAGAGGGCTGCACACAGACTGTGGGGTATATGTATGTGTGTTGTTCTAGGCCGGCAAGGAGGCGAAGGGATCTCCGGGTTCGCGTGGCAAACATGACTGTGGTGACACCCACGGAGTCCTCCTTCTCGAACACCTCTTCCACAACGGCGCCGGCCAGCACGGAGGAGCCCAAGCCCTTCGAGAAGGTGAAATCTAAGGAGTCCCTGGTCATTTCTGGCCTTCAGCATTTTACTGGCTACAGGATCGAGCTCCAGGCATGCAACCATGACGAACAAGAGTCCAGGTGTAGCCTTGCCGCGTATGTCAGCGCGAGAACCATGCCTGAAGGCAAGTCAGCTTCCGTGTGCCTTCTCTGTGACGCATGATTTCATTCCCTCCTTCACTGACTCACTCCACAAACATTTACCCAAAGCTCATTTTGTGTGTACAGGACTGTGCACCTTTCCACTGATGGTCCCAGAGGAAAAGGAGTTTTGTTTTTTTTTAAAACCTGGATAGTTAAATTCTTTCAGCATTCTGAGGATCGTAGCTCCTAGTCATCTTTATAATTTCATGAAAAATTTGGATTAAGGTTGTTAAAGAAATGACAAATATTTTCCAGACAGTGTTGTAAAAACAAAGAAAGAAATAAAGTAGATTAAAGGACAAGACTCAGATTTGAAATCTGGATTTGCCTTGTCAGTTATTGTATGTTTTATAAATGGACACATCCTCAATCAATTTTCCATTCATTCCATAATCCCTGCCATGATTCCTAAGCCTTTTAGATATATTTTTTTAAACTTTTGTAAAGTAATTTGATGTGAAGCATACCACTTAACTTACTTTCCAAAATTTGGTAACTTTGAAATAAATACCTACTTTGGTTTTATTATGGTCTTAATTTGAACAAATCACTCCTCTTCTTTTTCTTCATTCATAAACTAAGAGATTGTTCTTGATATCTGTGAGTTCCCTTTTAACTTTATACCTGTGATCCTGCCATCACTTGGGTAAAATCCAGGCTTCCTGGGAGGCTGAGACTGGTGGATCGATTGAGCTCAGGAGTTCTGAGCTGCAGCTGAGCTAGGCTGATATATAGTGACCCCCAAAGAACGGGAGGCTACCAGGCTGTTTATGGAGGGGTGAACCGACCCAGATGAGAAACAGAGTAGGTCAAAGCTCTCATTCTGAACAGACCTGTGAGCGCTTGAATGAGAGAGGGGGGACCTAGTCTCAAAACAAACCAGAAGCAGAAACAACTGCTGATCCTTCACATAGACCCCTTTGTTTAAGAATGGGGACCGGGCCAAGGTACTTTGGGTCCCTCCACAGGCTTCCAGTTGACCGATTGTGATCCTTCTGTCTGGTATTCTGACTTTCAGATTTTTGTTCTTTTCTAGCCAAGGCTGATGATATTGTCGGTGCAGTGATCCATGAGGTTCTTGAGAACAACTTAGTCCATCTGCGGTGGCAGGAGCCCAAACATCCCAATGGTCTTATTATTCTCTATGAAGTCAATTACTGGCGCGTTGGAGACACTGAGGTGAAGGGACCCTCTATCTGCGGGTGCATGAGGACTCCAATTTGAGTCCTGGCTTTGCTACTGACTCCTTTTATTTGTTTTACAACACTGATGGATCTTCATTCAATTTCCCATTTATCTCATAATCTATTTCTATACCTGGACCTAGTGACTGGGGATTGGGAAGCTGGGCATGCATTCAGTGACTCAATAAGCACTTATTAAGTTCCTACAGTGTTCCAGATGCTATGCTAGGCACTAGGGATATGGAGATAAAAATTAAACAGTTTCTGCTTTCATGGAATTTACATTTGCATGAGAGTTGGCGGGGGGGAGGGGGGGTACCCTCTCCATATATCTTCAATTAAAGAAGCATTTATTGAATGTCTAAAGTGTATCAGGTATTGGCCTAAGTCCTTGGGATACAAGAAAACAAAGAAATATTCCCTGCCTTCAAGAAGTTTACATTTCACAGAAGAATCTGACATGGGCACAAGTGAATCAAAGTATTTACAAAGGATTTTTAAGTCAATACCTATTTTATCTGTATAGGGAATTCCCAGTGAGAAAGCTCCCTCTACTGACACAGATAGGTAACTTTTACAATTTAGAGGCTTAAAGAGTTTCCTGTGGGTATTGAGAGATTAAATGACTTTTAAAAATTATTCTCTAAAGCTCAAAGGAATCATAGAGATTATGTACTGTAGGGTTTAATTTTTTACAATAAAATATATAATACATTAAAAAAGTTTCCAGTGAACAAAAAAAATTCTATCCTTCCTACCTCTTCCCTCCCCCATTGATGAAGGTAATGGTGGAAGAACAGAGTCAAACAAAACAAATTTCTCTATTGGCCATGTCCAAAAAATATGTCTTAGTCTGTACCCCAAGTACCCCCACTTATCTATCAGGAACTTCCTCATGAGGTTTCAGTGAAACAAGTGCTTTGCACAATGCCTGGCATGGTGCAAGTGTTTTTGTCTTCCAAACTTATTTAGTAAAGGAGTTCTTAACCTGGGGTCCATGACCTTTTTAAAAAAATTGATATGTTAGGGCAGCAAGGTGGCACAGTGGATAGAGCAACATCCCTGAAGTCAGGAGGACCTGAGTTCAAATGTGGCCTCAAACACTTAACACTTCCTAGTTGTGTGACCCTGGGCAAGTCACTTAACTCCAATTGCCTCAGTAAAAAAAAAAATTAATAATAATTTACACAGCCTAGGTTAAGAACCCCTGTTCTAAGGACCCCCTCCCCAGCTTTGACATCAGTGTTCTAAGCTATTTTTCACTTGTGTGGCCCTGAGTTTTATGCCAACTTTCTCCTTCAATCCCTGTGGGTTTCATATATGGTAACCTTGGAGGCTTTTAGGAATAATGGTTACAGTAAATCTCTCCTGAAACTAGGTGCTTCATTCCCTAGATTTTTGTGTGGCCTGACTGGGGTTGGAAGGAGTATTATGAGGGGAGGGGAGGAAGGAAGGAAACAAGCATTTACTAAGTACCTAACCATACCAACTTTACCTCATTTGATCTTACAAAGTCCTGGAAGGCACCAGTTGGTATTGAAGTTGAACAATCTCAGGGAAACAGAGATTAAGTGACTTGCCCAGGATCATAAGGCTAGCAAGTGTTTGAGGATGGATTTGAATTCAGATTTTCCTGACTCTTGGCCCTGCCACTGCACCACCAGTAGCCAAAGGGAGTTTCTTAGGAAAATGTCTCTCCCGCTTCTACTGATTTTATTTAAAGAGAAGAGCACTCAACCTCTCAACTAACCTGCTTATTTCAGAGTTGGACTAAGTCATTTATTGAGGACTTACTATTTGCCAGGCACTGTACTAAGTTCTGAAAATGCAAAGAAAAGCAAATATGTATTCTGTCCTCAAAAAGCTTCCAGTCTAATGAAAGAGACAACATATAAACAACTATGTAGAAACAAGAGAGAGCCAGGCTAAATTAGAGGTAACCGACAGAGAGAAGGCATTATGGGAAAATGAGATAGGCTGCTTGAGACAATAAGATTTTGTCTTGGACTTGAAAGAAGCCGGAGGTGGGAGATGAAGAAGGAGAGTGTTTCGGGCATGGGGCGTAGGGTGATTTTAGCCGGAGTTTGGAAGATGGAGTATCTTGTGTGAGGAGAACCGGGGGATAGAAACAGAAAGAGGCCAGATTATTAAAGGTTTTAAAAGTCAAATGGTATTTTATATTTGATTCTGGAGGTAATAGGGAACTCCAAGAATTCATTGAATATGGAAATGACATGATTAATTTGACAGTTGAGTGGAAAATGGACTGAAGTTGGTTGCGAAAGGATTTGAGGCAAGGAAACAAAGTATTGCATGATCCATTCAAGCAAGAGGTAGAGATAGTGTCAGAGGAGTGAGTGGCAGGAAGATTAGAGGCATTAAATTGGCACAATTACCAGTTTGGATATGGGAAGTGAGAACTGGTGAGGATGGCATAATATTTTGAGCCTGAGTAACTGGAAAGATGGTCTCAGCAGTAACAGGGAAATTCAAAAGGGGTAGAATTTAAGGGGAAAGAAAATTAAGATGTTGGGTTTTTTGTGTGTGTGCTAAAGAAATTGGGGTTAAGTGACTTGCCCAGGGTCACACAGCTGGGAAGTGTTAAGTTTTTGAGGGCAGATTTGAACCCAGGTCTTCCTGACTTCAGGGCCGGTGCTCTATCCACTGCGCCACCTAGCTGCCCCCAAAATTAAGTTTTGAATGGATTAAGTTTTAGATATCTGCAAAAATTCCATTTTTAGATGACCAACAACCCATTGGAGATTTGAGTCTAGCTTAGGGCTGAATAAATATATCTGAGAATCATCAGCATCAAGTCCCTGAGAGCTGATGAGATCCCCCAGTAAAATATAGAGGGAGATGAGATGGCCCAGAATAGAGCCCTTAGGACAACCACAATTAATGGGGATGATCTGAATGGTGAAGATACAGTAAAAGAGACTGAGAAGTGTTTAGAGAGGTAAGGAGGAGAGCCAAGATAGGACAGTGTCATGGAGATCTAAGAAAAAAAAAAGTATCAAGAAGAGGGCGATTAAGAGAGTATTGGCCACAGGAAGGTCAAGAATGAGGAGGGTTAAGAAAATAGACTTTGGGTTTGGCATCGATCATCGAACAGGGACAGCTGGATGGCAAAACAGATGCAGCTCCAAACCTGGGTGCAGGAAAATTTGAATTCAAATCAAAACTTTTAGCTGTGTGACTAGGGAAATCACTTCACCATGTTTGCCTCAGTTTCCTCCTCTGTAAAATGAGCCACAGAAGGAAATAGCAAACCACTCTAGTATCTCTGCAACAAGAACCCCAAGTAGGATCATGAAAAGTTAGACACAAATGCCAGATGACTGAAGTGAGTTAGTGGAATGAATAGATTGACCGTTTTTAAGGATATGAGACAGGTGTGTTTGTAGATAGTAAGGAAGGATCCAGAAGATGAAAGAGAGATTGAAGATGAGAGAGAAAATGGGAATAGTAAATGGGGTGATCTGGAGAAGATGGGATGGAGTTAGATCAGTAAATGGCCAACTGGGATATGAACTTTCGACTCCAAATCCAGTGTTTATTACCTAAACCAAGAGGCCCAGTTGCTGGTTTAGCTGCTTTTCACCCAGTCCTCCTTGTCTCTGCTTGCCCACCCCTGGGGTGTCGGTAAGCTGGCCTGGGGCTGTTCCAGGACAGCTGCCCCTCGTATTTGCCCTGAATTAAGCCTCTGTTCTCTGATCCATGACTGATTCCACTACCTGGAAGAGTGTAACCTTTGAACAGCGTTGTTTTTCTGGTTGATTTTCTTGCTGGTGATCAGGGTCACATGCTCTGTGTATGGGATGGGATGGGTTTCAAGCTCTTTTTCCTCCCATTCATGTTTTCCACCCAAGTGCTGCTCTAGGATGGGCCTTGAAGTCAGTCGCTCTATCAACAAGGATCTAAGTGTTTTCTCTGTGCTTAACCCTATGTGGAGTCTCCCTACCTAAATGGTGGGGGTTCAAAGAAAGGCAAAAACCAACCCCTTCCTTGAAGAAGCTCACATTTTAATGGGGAAGGCTGGCACATATAAGATATAAGCAGAGAATAGATGGAAGGTCTTCTTAGTGGAGAGTGGGTCACTAGCTGCCCTTTACACAGTATGTTATATTTTTATGAAGAGCTTTTCCTGAATACTAGATAAGCTAGATAATTCAGGCATCCTCACCCCCATTTTACAGATGAGTTAATAATTAAGGCAAAGTGGTTTGCCCAGGATGCCCCTGCTAGGAAGTGTCAGAATTGGGATTTGAATCAAGGCTTCTGGACCCACGCCAGAGTTCTTACAACCACTGTGCACTGTAATGGGGATCTTTGCGGGTCCCTCCTTCTCTTCTGCTCTCTTTCGTGGGAGTTCTTGCCACTGACATCATCATGGTCTTAATTAGGTTATGAGCCCATAAAGGAAGAAAGAAATCCTTCCTGAAAGAAGCCTGGGAAGAATGGAGAAGGGATGGGGCGCTATTCTTCTTCCTTTCTGTCATTATTTATTGGATACCTTTATCTCTTAGCCCTGACCCACTCAGTCAGTTACTTACCAAGCATTTATTAAGCAGTTACTTTGTGCTGTACCCACAAAGGCAGCCTGAGACCCTAGCCTGAGATTCTGGGAGAATTTGGTTTTCCCCTGATTCGATGCTTAATTAACTCATTGATTTTGGCGCAGTGACTTGCCCACTCTGGGCTTCTTTTTAACTCTTATAAAATGAAAGGACTGGCAGTTTTGTGTGGCTATGACTGTGGAACAGCAGAAGGAGCAATAAGATGGGTTCAAATCCCACCTCAGCTACTTACTAGCTTTGACCTACAGCAAATTATTTAAATTTGCTTGACCTCATTTTCCCCATCTGTAAAATGGAAACAATAATAGCACCCAATTCATAGGGTTTTGTGAAAATTAAAAGAAGTAATCTGGGTTAAGTGCTTTACAAAACTAAACATTCTGTATAAATGTGAGCTGTCAGAATTCCTGATTAAAGTATTTTAATTTTTTTTGAGTTCCGTGACTGTAGGTAAATCATTTAACTCTTTTCTGAGCCTTAATTTTTTCATCTGTGAAATGGGAATATACACTGACTCACCAATGGGGGAGGGGAGAAGAAAGGAAGGAAATAAACATTTCTATGGCATCTACTCTGACAAGCGCACTAAGTGCTTCATAAATATTACTTCATTTGGTCCTCACAACAACCCGGTGAAGTAACTGCTGCTATTATCCTCATTCTGTAGCTGAGGAAACTGAGGCAAACAGAGATTAAATGACATGTACAGACACCCAGCTAGTAAGTACTTGAGTCTGGATTTGAATTCAGATCTTCCTGATGAGGTTCCCAGGGTTCTAGCTCCTGTGCCACCAAGCTACCTCTTGGAATAAAGTACTTGTAAACTTTAAAACACTTGTAAAAATAGGGCAGTCAGTAAGTGTTGTCATTATCATTTTTAGTGGAGAGACCCCTGAACTGAAAGTCAGGAAGTTTGGGTCTGAGTCGTAACTCTTCCACTGATCTACTATCGTGTCACTTTTCCTCCCTCTGGATTTTAGGTTCCCCATCTGCAAAATGGGCATGCTTATCACCTTCTTTGTTTGCCTTCTGGGACTTTTATGGGGGTAATGAGAAGTATCAAAGCATAGTGAATAGGGTGCTGGACTTAATAGTTGGGAACACCTGGGTTCAAACCGTCTCTGCTATTTACTCCTTTTGTGACTGGCCAAATCACTGCCCCTCCCAGGTGTAAAGTGATGGGGTTGAATTTGCATGTGTAAGGACCCTTTTAATCCTAAATCTGGGATCTTTTGATGTGTCTATGTGAAAGCATAGGACAGCTGGGTGTCTGCATTTGTTGGATAATCAACAACCTTGTTAACTGCTCTGAGATTCTTCTGTTTGTTTCTTATCTTCCTGCTCAATGGGGGCTGAGAGGCTGAGGGGCTGAGCACTTCCCATCAGGCCAATCCCTCACCTTGCTAAAAATGACAGATTTGGCTGCCTATGCAGACTCATGGAGATATGAAATTGTAGGATCTTACCAAAACAAGAAAAACAAAAGATAACCCCTTCTCTCTGTTCTTCCTCTTGTCCCTATCTTTCCCCAACTTTCCTCTCCCCCCAATCAGGAACTGCATCTCTGTGTTTCCCGCAAACGTTATGCCAATGAACAGGGCTGCAAATTCCGAGTTCTCCAGCCAGGCAACTACACCGTTCGCATCCGAGCTACCTCTTTGGCAGGAAATGGTTCGTGGACTGAACATACCTACTTCTACGTTGCAGATTATTGTAAGTTCCTTCTATCAGTCAGGAATGACTTGCCTGTTGTGTGCCAAGAATTATATAAACTCTAAAACCTTCTGAGACCCAGTCCTTTGCTTGAGCATCCCATAATCTCACTGAAGAGGTGTTGTGTGATCACAACTAAATGGGTGACCTGGACAGTGCTGCAAGAAGAGAAGGGAAGAAAAGAGAAGAGAGAGAAAGAAAGGAGGAAGGGAAAGGAGAGAGGGAGACGGAGAGACAGACAGAGAGTATAAATGTCTGTGTGTGTGTGTGTGTGTGTGTGTGTCTGCACGTGGGTGCATGTGTGCTCAGAGAAAGCTTCCTGTAGAAGCAGGATTGAAGCTGGGCTGTAGTCAAGAAATTCTCCAAGACAGATATACAAGCAACAAGGGTATAGAAATCTTCGTGATAAGAGTGGAAAGTGTAATGAGTTTGGAGTCCAAAGAGTTCAAATTGTGCCTTAGACCATGGTTAGCAATGTGACCCCAGGCCAGCCATTTGGTCTCTGTTAGATTAACCTCCTCATCTAAAAACTGCAGATAATAGTTCCCCCATCCTCACAAATGAGGATCAAAGGCACCATTCAAGGTAAAGAAAGTGTTTCACAAACTGTAAAGCATTGCCGTTCACTAATAATTATGTTGCTAACTGTAGTAATAGTAGCAGCTAACATTCTTCTTGACTTTTATAGATTGCAAAATACTTTATATCCATTATTTCATATGAGTCTTATAGTGGTCTTGTGAAGTTAGATATTATATTATTAGTTATTTATACATTTTAGATTAGTGTGTTAGCCAATATCCTTATTTTTAATAATATTTTATTTTTCCCCTCAATTACATTTCAAACAACTTTAAACATTTTTGAAGTTCCCTTTCCTTTCCCTTCTCTGAGACAGTAAGGTGTCTGATATGTTTTACATGTGCAATCATGTAAAATGTTTCCATCTAATATCCTTATTTTAAAGAGAGAGAAACTGAGGTTCAGAGACACCAAGAGAATTGCTCAGAGTCACATGGCAGCAAGAGTTAATGTTGGAATTTGAATCCGGGTCCCCACTCCAAGGCTCGCATGCTATCTGTCCTAATGTTGTTTGTCTTCCGTTCTTGAAGACAACCATTACATCAGAGAAATGATGCTGTAACATGCAAGTGAATCAGATTTAAGTGAGGGAGAGCTGGGCAAGGTCACCTGCCTCACTTTCTTCTCCAGAGCCATTTAGCTCTATTGGCCAGATATAGATCAGAATGACTGGAGATGGCCCTAGATGCAGTGGGAGACCTAAGCCATTCTAAACTAAGGTCTTCAACAGGTTTCAGTTTGACAACTGAAATGGGCAGCATCCATTCAGTGATTAAGGCTGCCTAGCAACCGAGGCAAGGAATGGCCTCTTTCACCTAGTCAAAAATAAAAAAAATATATAAATAAATAAATCTGAGAGGATGAAACCCTCAGGATTTCTGGCCAACACAGAAATGATTGCTATTTATGTTCACTAATACTGTGAAGATCTGTGGGTAGTTGGGCAAAATACTTCACCATCAGCTCAGTTTCCTTACCTGTATCTTCAGGAAATTGGACAAGGTGATGTCTAAAACTTTTTCCAACTGTGAAAATCTGTGGGACACAGGTAGGAAGCAGTGATAGACCCTAAGCTATGAATCAGGGACAGTAAGGAAACTCTTCCTGGAGATAATATCCAGGGGACAGTTACCAAGGTGCAGAGGAGACGGATTTCAGTCCATTAGTCAATAAGTATTTATTAAGCACCTACTATGGGCCAGTCACAGTGCTAAGTCCTAGAGAGAGATATAGAGAAAGACAAAAATAAGTCCTGTCCATTCTGACATTCGAATGAAGGAGAAAATACATCTAGAATTATGTATAAATGAGCTGCACGCAGGAATAAATTAGAGATAATCTTAGACAAAAGGTCCTAGGCTTAAAGGAGACCAAGAAAGATGTCTTGTAGAAGGTGGGATTTCAAATGGGTAGCATGTCTTTGGATCCATGATCAATGATGCTGTGTGAACAGTGTTAGAAGATCAGCTTCTAGATTCTAAGATGGAAGATATCTTAGAGACCAGATAAGTCAAACCTCTTACCTTAAAGAGGAGGAAACTGTGCAAGAGAGATGGACTTTCTTCTTCAAGGTCACACAGCTATTAAATGTCAGTGGCAGATTTTGAATCTAGGTCTCCAAATTGACATTGTATGAACGTTACCTTTTTTGTTGTTGTTTTAGTAGATGTCCCGTCGAATATTGCAAAAATTGTCATCGGCCCAGTCATCATTATCATTTTCTTGATCAGCGTGGTTGTAGTTCTTTATGTCGTCGTGAAGAAGAGGTAAGTATGAGATAATAAAATTAAAATTTTAAAATAAAAAAGGGGGGGCAAATAGCCTAGAAAGGAAAGTACTGATGATATTTTGGTAGCACAGAGAGACATACATAGAGACAACTTCCCCCAACACACACACACACACACACACACACACACACACACACACACACACACACATGAAAACCCAAATGATGATCAGGTCACTTTACAATGGGGTTAGATTGTTATTTCCTACCAGTCAAAACCCAAAGTCTGCCTCTGGGGCCTTGTGTTCTAGATACTAACGAGCACCTCTGGGATGATTTTCCAACTGGGAGAACTATGGGACTTGAAACATGCATTTGCTCAGCAAGCATTTATTAAATGCCTTCTGTATATAGGGTTGGGGGAATTGTTCAGGATAGATAGTCCCTCTGTATGATACATACACCAACAGACCATATTTTACAGGGAAAAATACTAGACAGTAGAAAAGATTGAATAACCGTTTGTACTCCTGCCATACTGATGATTTGTGATTTGGTTAGGGCATAAGATCTGGATTCAAGTCTCACTTCTGACCCATACTAGCTTTGTGATGCTGGATAAATGATTTCACCTTTCAGCGCCCTCATAAACTCTCTTAAAATTGAAAAATGCAGAGAAGGTCCTCACCTGCATTGATAGATTTCCCTCTATCTCCTATCCCTGTCTCCTCCATAAAATGAGTATATCTTTAAGGAACCTAGAGATTCCAGAATTACATAGAAAAACGGGCTCTTTCCAGGATTCTTTAAGCTGGTGAATGCTGAACCCTCATTAGGAATCCTTTGGTGTTTAGGATTCCCTGAAAAACTGCGTCATTTAGAGGATTCTGGATCCCCCCCTCCTCTCCAAAGAATTGAGCGATCCACATAGTACTGTAAAAACTTTGCAGTTTTCTTTTGCAGGGGTTCTATTAGTAATTTGCAGGGGTTCTATTAGTAATTTATTCCCATGAATGAATTCACAAGGGACTTTTGACAAAATCTAACCAATTGCTAGGTTCTACCAAGAATCTCATGACCGTAACATTCCAGGAGTCTCATGAACCCAAAGGTTCCACAGAAAATAGAATGACCCTCAGGATTTCTCAAAGAACCTAACACTTTTTAGGATTCCATGTAGGATCTAAAGCCATTTAGGTTTTTTCTTCCCTGTTATTCCAGGCAAACGGAAGGACCGACGGGCCCACTGTTCGCCTCTTCCAATCCAGAATACCTCAGTGCCAGTGATGGTGAGCGCCTCGCCCCTTGGGGACGTGTAGGCCATTGGTTTTAGAAGAATTGTTCAGTTTGGGCCCCTCTCCCCTCACAACTGAGTCATGTGTGGGCCCGTGCCTGTGTGTATGAGTGTGTGCCTCCCCAGTGCATGTATGTCCTCTCTGGTTAAATGAGATTAGAGAATGCGGGTGCCAGAACTGGCCATCTTTCCGTTTTCAGCCCTTCCACCCTTAGTCCTGAGTTACACTCTGGAGCTCCCTCCCTCTCTGTACCTACCGCTGATTTGAGAGGATGTCATTTTGAAAGGAGCCTTGAGGAGAGTACACCAGGAATGTCTCAAATCCACACGACTCTGCCTCTGACAGCTCACTCTAGACCTCCATGAAATGAGGGCATTGGTGCCGTGGTCTCTGGGTCTCTTTCTGCTCTGTGACTTTGAGCTGGGTTCCACTCTTAACTCCAGTTAATCAGGGTGACCTTGGACAAGCCTCCCTACAAAAGGGCTGCAGTGAGGTTCTGGGGTGAGAGGGACTGCAGAGCCCTCTGGAAAGGGGGCCATGGAAGTGTCGCCAACACCGGGGGTCTTTGGGGACTTTTGCAGTTTATGTACCAGACGAGTGGGAAGTCGCTCGAGAGAAAATCAGCCTCCTCCGTGAGCTTGGCCAAGGCTCTTTTGGCATGGTGTATGAGGGCAATGCCAAGGATATTGTCAAAGGGGAGGCTGAGACCCGCGTGGCCGTGAAGACCGTGAATGAGTCTGCCAGCCTCCGGGAACGTATTGAGTTCCTGAACGAGGCCTCCGTCATGAAGGGCTTCAGCTGCCATCATGTGGTGAGTGGCCACTATGTTTGTCAACGGGGCTTTCAGAAACGCGCCCAGAGCGCTATCAATCCAGGGTCATCCATGGGGGGAGAAAAATCACTCCGTAAATAACATGTGCCCAGTGTTCTTCAGATGGGAAGATTAGGGGAGAGACAGGTAAGAGGGAATAGACCCAGGCCCTACCTGTAGTGAGCTCCCAGTCTGGGGGGTGACAGAGGAGCAGACCCAGGCCCTACCTGTAGTGAGCTCCCAGTCTGGAGGGTGACAGAGGAACAGACTCAGACCCTGCTCTAATGCAGTTAGTGCAACCTGGAAAAGACAGAGAAAGGCCTTCTCTGGACCTTGTCCTGGGCTAGTAATTTGTGGTTTCAGGGAAAGAAAAGAACCAAGGGCAGAGGAAAGAAAAAATTTATCCAGAGGAATAAAAGGAGCACTATACATCTGAATTTGAAGGAAAATGGAGCTGATACAGGCTAGAGTTCATTTCAGCCAATGAATCTCTCCCTTTGTAGGGCCCTTCTGAGTTTTGTATCTCTCTCCCTTGCCCCCCCCCCCCCCCCCCCCCCCCCCCCCCCCCCCCCCCCCCCCCCCCCCCCCCCCCCCCCCCCCCCCCCCCCCGCCCCCCCGCCCATTCCACCCTTCCCTAAATCCTGTCCAGGGACATTTGCCTAAGCCAAGTCTGTCTTCACCCTGCAGGTCCGCCTCCTGGGGGTGGTCTCCAAAGGGCAGCCCACCCTGGTGGTCATGGAGCTGATGGTGCACGGGGACCTGAAGAGTTACCTTCGCTCTCTGAGGCCGGATGCAGAGGTCAGTTGGTCCCCAAACAAGAACCTAGGGAGCAATTTTTGGAGCTCATTTCTGCTGAGTTTTTACTCCACTCACCCACCTGTTCTTCCTTTAGAACAATCCTGGTCGTCCTCCCCCCAGTCTCCGGGAGATCATACAGATGGCTGTGGAGATCGCCGACGGCATGGCCTATTTGAATGCCAAGAAATTTGTTCACAGGGATCTCGCTGCCCGAAACTGTATGGTTGCCGAAGACTTTACTGTAAAGATAGGAGGTAGGTTGTGGAGAGTGGGGGAGGTAATCTCATCTGAAACCAAATTTGAGAAGGGACTGCATTTGCTTAATCTTTGCAATTAAGTAGACAGTCGTTAAGTACCTACTGTGTTCTAATGCTGAGAAAGAGGAAAATTCTAGGTAATATATAGTCTTCTTACGCCATTCACTCCCAGTGTGACTCAGGACATGTCAGCCTCTCTGGGTCTCAGTTTCTTTATCTGCAAAATGAGACTAGACTAAATAACTTGTAATTTTCTTGGGACAGTGCAAGCAAAAAGCATTTATTAAGCAAATATGCCAGCCAGTGTGCTAAGTGCTGAGGATATTAATACAAGAGCAAAAAGAGGGAGGGTCACTTTCCTCAAGGAGCTTCCATTCTAATGGAGGAAGACCTCACACAAAAGAAAACTGAAAAGCAAGGGAAATAGGATTAGGGAAGGTAGGGAAGATGTCCAAGTATCCATGCAGGGGCATGGAGGATTGTTTCAGGATAAGAAGCAGCTGAAATTAAATGGCAAAAATCCAGGGCCTGAAAAGCACAATCTGTGAACCTATGGTTCTGAGATTCCATGAACAAAAGGGTTTCTAAGGTGTTTTCCAGTGAGGGGTGTTTGGTAAATATTTAACAACGAGGTCCCTAGGGTGGGAAAAAAAAAAAAGCAAACAAACCCAAACCTAAGAACAAAATCTGCATGGCACACTTTGAAGTTTAATCTGCATCATTTAAGTCTAAACAGTCAGCAAAACAATAAATCAAGCTCTGATTTCGGTTTGCCTATTTCTGAGGAGTAAATGTGCACACTGAAAATGTAACAATCGAGTCTGTCGCGAGGAGGCTGGCTCCAGTATACTGTTGATCCCAAGTCTGGAGCTGGGGTCCCTGCCCTCATAAAGTGCTCAGTCTCAAAGGGAGAGGCACAAATGCAGTTAGCAATAATAGATAATATTATGTGATGCAAACAGCATGTGTTAAGCTTGACTTGGGATCCAAGGAAGGTGATAAAAGGTGGTAGTTATTGAACGGGTGAGAGGGCAAGGTTACTGAATGAGACAGCATGGTTTGACCGTTAAAGGGTGAAGAAGAAATATAGAAGGAGGAGGAGTAAAGGGCATTCTAGGAGAGAAGAATAGAATAAGGAAAGGCAAAGAGGCAGGAGAGTTCATGGCACATTTTGGGGAAAGTCATAGGAGAGAAGGCTAAAAAGCTCATTATGGGGTTGGATTGTGGAAATCCTTGAATGCCAGGCAGAATTTTAACTTTATTCAGGAGACAATGGGAAACTCCTGAAAATTTTTCCAGCAGTTGAGTGATATGATATGATAATTAAAATGACCAAATCTGTGGCTAGGATTGATTCCTAGATTCCCCACATTAAGTCATTTCAGGTTTTTTGTAGACCGTGTGGTTGGGAGAGGAAAGATTGGTGGCAGATTGTGAGTTGGGGAAATGGGGTGAGGGGAGTGAGTTGTCGTGAGGTTTCTAACCACCTTTAAACTGTTTGTTGCCAGACTTTGGAATGACCAGAGACATCTATGAGACAGATTATTATCGAAAAGGGGGCAAGGGTTTGCTCCCAGTGAGGTGGATGGCGCCAGAATCTTTAAAAGATGGTGTCTTTACTACCTATTCGGACGTTTGGTAAGTGAGAAGGGCGTGTTGCCCAATCTGAGGGTCTCCCAGGACCTGGTGGACTTCAGTAATGAGTGGGAAAGAAGGTGGATTTCAGAGCTTTGGGGCTGCCCACAAGAAGGCTGTTCCCTCTGACCATTGCCTCCCTGCTTTTGCTCACAGGTCCTTTGGTGTGGTCCTGTGGGAGATCAGCAGCCTAGCTGAACAGCCTTACCAAGGCCTATCCAATGAGCAGGTCCTGAAGTTTGTAATGGATGGAGGGTACCTGGACCAACCTGATAATTGTCCAGAGAGAGTGTAAGTATTTTGAAAAGGCCGAGAGTGAAATAGTCCCTGATAAAAGAAATGGTTGATGTTTGAATGAAGCTAACTTTTCTCATTTTTTTGCAATAAGAGTTCCCATTTCTGTAGCTCTTAGAAATATTTTCCCTACCACATACTTGTGGAATAGGTATTAATAATAATAATAAATAGCTAATATCTATAGAGTTTTAAATACATTTTCTCATTTGACTCCCACAGTACCCTGAGAGTTAGAGAATGCAAATAATTTTTGAATAAATTTATTTTACAGGTATATATTATCTCTCCCCCCCAATAGATAGAGGTTAACTGACTTGATCAAAGTCCCCTATTTGTCGTTACCTCACAGGGTTATTGTGAGGATCAAATTGTATATTTATGCAGCTCTTTGAACATAGTAAGCACTACATAAATGCTCATTCTCTCTCTCTTTAATTGAAATAATTGAAATTGAATTGAAATAAAATTAAAATAATTGAAATAAAATTTTAAACCATCACAGTAATACACATAGTCCAGCAAGACAACTCCCTACGTTGTCTGTGTCCAAACAGCCATGTTATTCTGAACCTTGAGTCCATCGTGTCTGGAGGTGCATGGTGGGAATATCTTCGGAGTTCTGGACTTGTGGTTCATCACTGCCGCATCAATGATCTCAAGTCTCCTCACATTGGTCTTCTCCATAGTGCTAGTGTCAGTCTGTAAATTGTTCTAGTTCTGCTCCTTTTGCTCAAACATAATTATGTAGATGTAGAAATTGAAACTCAGGGCATTTTGGTGACTTGTCCAGGATAATACAGCTAGGGGGTACATCCCTAATTATTCCCATCTGGCAGAAGAGGCTGAGATAGAATGAAAGGCTGAGAATGAAAAAGTGAGAGTTGGAAGGGGAGGCTGGTCTCCCTGGCCTTGTACAGAGGATGAACAAAGGCTCATTCTGGGCAAGTGATTTGACACACATTATGTAGGTAGTAAGGGCATTGAGCCAGAATTCAAACCCAGGGTCTCAGTCTCCAGATCTGGTTGCTTTTCGCAAAATAGCCATACCTTCCAAGATGTCCATAGTCAATCAGAGTCTGGAATTCAAATCTAGCTTTTTTTGCTTTCATGTTTCTTCCTTCTATGGGCTTAACTTTTTTCTCTTTGTAAAATAGAGGGTGTCTTGGCTTATTCATGTTCTAAGGGCCCTCCCAGCTCTGACCCCCTGGGTTCTAAGGGCCCCCTGGCTCTGACATCCTGTGTTCTAAGGGCCCTCCCAGCTCTGACCTCCTGGGTTCTAAGGGTCCTCCTAACTCTGTCCTCCTGTTATTTTGTGACTCTACCTGATGCCCCAAGAAAGTCAGAATAATAGCCATTGAATATTTCTCTTGTTTTCAAATCTTACAATTTGCTTTGCCTGTGTCCGCTCTTACCTTGAATCTGGCTGGAGGCTGCCTCTTCACTCTTTCCAGAGGCCGGCCATCCCTATGGAAGCCTCGCAGCAGCAGCAGAAAGGAGCCCCTTGGCGGCCACATGCCCCCAGGTCTCTAGAAGCTTCTAGAGTCCTGGGTCTGTGTTTACATGGAAAGGAAGGGATCTCAGGAGGAGAGGCTTGGAGCTGGAGAGAAAACTCCACGACTGCTCCAACACCCATGCACCTCTGTTTTCCTGATGAGGTAGCTAAGTCCCATAGTGCTGAACTAACAGCCAAAGTCACAGTGTTATTAAGGGACCAAAGCAATATTTGAACTGAGAGTTCCTCAGTGCCCATGCAAAGGTTATTCAGCCTGAAAAAACTCTCTGTCTCCTTTTCCAGGAACAGCCTAATGCAGATGTGCTGGCAGTACAACCCCAAGATGCGCCCCACCTTCCTTGAGATCATTGAGATGCTGAAGGATGACCTTCATCCCAGCTTCCGGGAGGTCTCCTTTTTTTACAGTGAGGAAAACAAGCCTCCTGAGAACGAGGAGTTTGAGATGGACTTTGAAAACATGGAGAGCATCCCCCTGGACCCTTCTTCTTACTCGCAGAGGGACGAGGTCCTGGGGAGGGACAATGGGCCGTCGCTGGGCCTTAAGGGGAACTATGAGGAGCGGATACCTTATACCCACATGAATGGGGGCAAGAAGAACGGACGCATCCTCTCCTTGCCACGGTCGAACCCTTCCTAACGTTTCCCTCTTGGGGATGAGTGTTTCAGGCTCCCCCTGGGGCTTTGATGTTCTCACCGGATGGACGGCCTGCCCCGCTCCGGGAAATCTCAGGATTCCTCTGATTGCTGCCACCGTGTGACTGACACACGACTCAGACCCTCTCCTCCTTCCCATTTCTCCCCCTTTTCGATTCTGTGCAGTCGGCCCAGTGATTCCGGCCACGTTCTTTCTGTCATACCTGGCTGTCTGTGGACCTCACTGTGAAACCCGTGTCCTGGGGCTGCCGGCCTTCCGGTCACCACCTCACAAACGCGAAGCTCCAAGAGAAGTTGGCTGACCGTGTTTGTGAGCACAGGACATTTTGCCAGGGTCCAGGTTTCTCCAAGGAAAGCTCTTGTTTGTGGGGGGGAAAAAACTTTCAAAAGTGGGGGCAGGGGGAGCCAACCAACCAAACCACAAATGACCCATACTCAAATCCTTTTCCAGCAAAATTCCAGGCTTTTCAGGATGCTCCCAGAAAACATTTTTGCTCAAGACTGAAACGTATTTTTTAAGGAAAAAAAAAACAACACAAATCAGTTATATTAGTTCCTCAGATTGACCAATAGCTGCTGCTCTCACACTTTTTCATGGGTCTGAAGCCCTTGATTGTGTGCGCTTGTGTGTGTGTGTGCCCATGTGAGTGTGCACACTTGTGTCTGTGTTGTGTCTGTACCTCCAGCGTGTGTCTCCCTCAGTGTATACACATCAATGGAAGACTCTTTTATCATTCTCACAGGGGCTTTGGACTCCTTAGGGGCGTGTGCCTCTTTCTCCTCCTCTAGTTTGTGGGGGTGACTGTGCCCCCAAACCAATGGTTTTTTTATGAGACCGCCATGCTTGTCCCTTCCCTCTCTCACTTTCTCGTTTATGTTTGGTGATTGCATCTTCTGGGAGCCAGGATCTCTGGGGGTATAAGTGGAGAAAAATGGGGTTCAACTTGAAGCTGGGGATTCTTTCAAGACCAAAAAAAAAAAAAAAAAAACCAGGAAAAAAGTCAGTTGTGTGGAGATCTCCAGCTCTCTCCTTCCCTTACCCCCCGGCCATGGCAACCTAAAACACACCTTTGTTGGGTTTAGACATATTTAATTTTTTTAAGTTTTAAACATTAACTTCATCTAAGTTATTGACTGTTTTTGATTCTTAGGTTTGGGCTTTTTTGGTCTGTGTTCTGCAGGTATAGTTTCTGTGGTCTGAGAGTGAACTGATTTTAGCTGATCACAAGCCGAGGAGCCACGAGGCATAAGTTGACTTTGTACTTGACGAGGCTTTAGAGATAGGTTCCTGATTTATTTCATTTGTGTGTGTGTGTGTGTGTGTGTATGTGCGCGCGTGTGTGTGTGTGTGTGTGTGTATGTGTGCCAAGAGCTGTGAGCTGAAGCCTCAGTAGGGGCAGGTGTGATAGACACAGATCTCTCTTCTCTCACTTCTCCTTCTGCTCTCTTCTTCTTCCCTTCTTCTTTTCATCTCTTAGTGTTCCCTCTCTCCTAGCCTTTCCTCCCTTCTTTTTCCTCCTCTTATCTCCTGTTGCTCTCTCTTATTCTTCTTCATTTTCTTCTGCCCCTGCTTCACTCTCCTGGACCTATCTTCCCTTTTCCTCCTTCCTGGATGCTCTCAAATATCCCTTTCATTCCCATACCTGTCCAGCTTTCTCTCTCTCTATTGTATGTTTTCCATAAATACTAGAGGAAAAGTATTTAAATGCAGGAGGAAACCCCTTCCAGCCCAATTACTCTGAAAAAACAACATAGACCCTCATTAACAAGTGTCTGTAGAGAGCATCTGAAGACAGATGTTCTATTCCCATCTGTGTCTTCTCTGCAGGGCAGGTGGGGGGAAGCGATAGCTTCCAAGGCTCTCCCAGATAGTGACTTGATCCCTGGCAGAGCCTTTGCCTTTAACCAGCGCAGATCCATCTTGACCTGGAGCTTGGCAAAGGTAGAGCCTGCTGGGTGGATGGTGAGGAATGAAATACAGGCCTTAATGTCCATGTATTGTGGTTTATCTATGGCCCTTGAACCATAGCTCTTCCTCATTGGGTAACTGTGGCGACTCAGAGCAGATACATTAGTCCAGTTTCTCAGAAGGTTGCTTCCATCTATCGCCCCTGAGATTGTGGCAGCACCTGCTCTCCCTTGCTTGCCCACTCGTTCTCAGGTGTTCTGTGGCCTGCAGGCTTCCGGATGCTGCTTCTCCCTTCCCAAAATTGTGATTAAGAACAGGATTGAGAAGTAATAATGATTCCCCCCTCCAGCCTCATAATTTCTTGGTCAGGGATACAAGTGAAAAAGAAATCTGGGCCATGCACGGGGGATTCCCCCTTGCACAGATAGCATAAAAGTGGTAGTCCTTAAAAGATTGTCATGGGTTCGAGTGGGCAAAAAGTGCAAATGGAAGAGGGCATGCACTCAAAAGTCACCATGAGGAGATCGAGGTAGGGCTTTATGTTTTCCCTAGTAGCCTGTAGGTAGTAGTGAGCGGCTCAACACTACATTATCAGGAAAGAAGAGAGATGTATTCTCACATTTTTTCTAATTCAGAAAGGTTTTCTTATTAGGAAAATAAAATTTATTTATTTTAATATAATATAAATCACTGTAAAAATTTGTTTTCTTAAGAAATCAAAAAGTGTGTCAATTTTTATTGCTGAAAAATTTGCAGGAGGATGCAGTGTGATGATGTTTTTTCCTCTTCTGTCACAGTCTACCTCAGTCTTGTAAGGATGTCTTCAATGAGGGGTGGGTTTGGACTGGAAGCAGCTTTGTCTGGCGCCAGTCTGAACCAGAATGATTAATGTCAGTGGATGGCAATGCTGGGGACCTACAGGGGTCAGTGTGGGCAGACTCAATTAGAAAGATGTGGTCCCTCCTCATGTGATCTAATGAGTGGAATAGGGACCCCCATATGTGTCATTCCCCAGTTCCTCTTCTAACTTTTCCCCCAACCCTGTTATAAAATAGAATACCATTTCAGAATCTCCACAATTTTTGACCTTGCCATATGGCTCTGGTCCATGCTGTTTCTCCCAGAGAGACTCAGTAAGAGATTGCCATCTGAAATGAAGCATCCATGTCTCTCCTGGTTCCTACCCTCAGGAATGGATCCAATTCTTCCGTCAGAACTTTGTGGTCTCAGCGACCTGTTAGAGCCTCATGAGTACAAATCTGTTGTGTGGTTTGGTCATTTGGGGAGAAGTCTTCACGGGGGAGGGAGGGCACAAAACTCACAAAGGTTGAGCTATTGCCATTGTTTTGTTTTGTTTTGTTTTTTTAAAGTGTACTTTCCCCTTTTGGGCCCCCAGGTGCACTTGGTGCTGGACCTCTACTCAAATGTACAACATGAATTTTTTTTTTCCATCTTATTCTTTGGATGGAAGAAATGCAATTAAAAATGCTAATTTTTACAATGCAGCATATATTCAAAGAAAAGAGGAAACTGGCACAGCCTAGATTGGTTATTAAGAGACCTTAATCTGACCTCTGTTGGCTCCTCTGAAACACAGGACTCAAGACTGTTCATTGGAGCAAGGTGACCTCGTTCTGGGTTTAGCCTGTGAGGGCCGGGAAGCTCAATACTAATAGGAGTCTCTATACTCCACGGGCATCATAAAGTGCCAAAATCATTAACAGCTTGTTTTTTTTTCTTTCTCTAGTATTTTACTGTGCACAACAGAATTGCTTCAATCTCTCTCTCTCTCTCTTGAGTTGTGCATGTATGTGCAAGGCTTAGTTAATGTAGATCTGTGAGGGAGAAGCTTATTAAAGGAGTGAAGAGTAGGCAGGAATCCTGCAGAAAGCCAGTGTTTGCATCTTGTTGAATCCTTGGTCCTTGAGCGTGAGCCCTTGGTCCTTGAGTAGCCAGCGTGACAGCTGCTTGGGGAGCTTCAGGGGATAAGACTAAATCGGTGCTTCCGATGGCCAGCTGTGGCTGAGACAACCCTAAGTTTGGCGTGGGTGTGGGGAAGAGGCAGTCCACTTAGCTTTAACTTTCACCTGGCTGTGAACAGGGAGGATCCTAGGAAAAAATAATTTCATCTGTGAAAAGAAGAATTTTCTCTGCTTGGATCTGAAGGTTCCAACAAGAATGGGGAAGGGGATCTAAGAACTGTATTTGGAGGAGGTCATGGGCCTCCATGTGCCTCTGATGAGATGTCCAGGCAGGAAGCAGGAGTGGGAAGGGAATCGTGCTTCGGCTGTATTCTCTCCCTAAGTCTCGGTGCCTAACTGGGTGACAGCTGGTAGACTTCAGCCTTAAACAGTTATTGTCCTCCGATGTCAGCATTCTACTGCATTCACTCTCGGCTAACTTGGCCGTATTCAGCTGAGCTCGGCTGTGGAAAGCTTTGGCCTCTAATAGTGTGGGTGGGAAGCAGATTTACAGGGATTCTTGAGCTCTGATGGCCAGCTGGCTCCTTTAGTTTCTGGAAGGAGGGACTAAAGTTAACAAGTTTCCCTCAGGATAGGAGAGACAACTTTGAAAGCTCCCTGAGACCAACCGATTATGGAGACTTCTGTCATCCTTTGCGAATGAGTTCTGGGCCATAAATATTCTTGGATGGGGTTTCTCAGAGCCTTTGGTGAGCAGTGAAGAGAAGACTTCATCTTCCTGCTCCTTTGGGGTCCCAGCCCCACCACCTTGTACCAAATCTGGCCAAACCAAACCTCAGCCAGGTCCTTATTTCAGATGCTTTGGAATTCAGCTGGAGAAAGACGTGACGCCTTTAGGGGATGATAAGATTCATTACAACTTTCTATATATTTCAGTTAGAACTGGTCTCTCTTGCTTGGCTCTCCCTAACTCTGGTGACTCGGAACCCTGAGTCCTTTGTTATTTTTCCAGTGTTTGATTGCATCTGTATAATTAAGACTCCCGTGGAAAGGCCTCAGAAAAAGATGGGATGGCTTCAAAGTGAAAATCAGTTTTTGCATTTTGAGTTGCTCAAAAACCCTTTATTCCAGTGGGAGGGGAGCCAGCCCTGGTTGCAGAGGGAGGCTCCTTTGGCCAAAGTAGCTGGGAAGGAAGAAGAGGCTGAATTCTGCTCTTCTGGTCATCTCCAGGTTAGCTCTGAACTCTGCCTTACTCAGACTTTCATTAAGTCAGCAGTGAATGCAGTAGAGTGGGAACTGGGAACGGGGATTCCATGCTGCCTACAAAACAGGCTCCTTTTGGCCTTAGCTACTTAGGAGAGTAGCTTTCCAGTCTAGGATGTATCATGGGCCTCCCTGCCTTAGTAGATGGGTTCCACAGGCTGCACTCATTCCCAGCTATGGCTGTTGTGGGCTACCTAGCATCTGTCTGCTCCCTGAAGGTCTTGGGCCATACTTCTCCCTTTCCAGAGATTTCCCAGGCTTTCTTGCCAATGGATGACTACGTCTGTCTTTCATAAAACTCGGCATTATATACGCTGAGAATGCATTGGTTTCTTGTGGGAAATACTTTTCAATGGTACCACCCACCTTTCCCCAAATTACCCAGGGTCTCTAAGTTCAGGGAGAAGAAGGAAGAGGAGATGATGGTACAGCTTAAGAGTTAGAGCAATGGTTTGTGAAGGGGTCAAATCTGGAAAGAGTACTCGGTGGGCTTTGACTTGGGGCCATAAAAGGTGAACCAGGCTCCCAGTTGCCTCAGGAGTTCCTGAGAGGAGTCTAGAATGGTGCCAGTTCCTCTTGCAGATGCCTCCAGCTTGACAATAATGTGTAAAAAGGATCAAATGTGCCATGGTTTAGAAAAAAATAAAAAAAAAAAAACTAAGAAAAAACTGAGAAAAACAAAACAAAAAAAGCTTGATTACTTTTTTCAATGTTTTCATACAAAGAGCCAAGCAGTGACATGTACAGAGATGCCTTTGGATATATAAAAAAAAAATCTTGCTGTGTGTAAACCATTGAACAATTAACTGTTTATATTAAAATTCTGAATAAATTATCGGAGAATCACTTTGGCTGTGCTGACTCTGCTCTGTGGCACTGGGCTCGCCGTCGCTGTCTCTTTGGTAACCAGTGGTCTTTGTGAGAACTTTTTTTGGCAAGAAACAGTCAGGGGTGCCAAGAAAGAAGACCCTTGGCCCACCTCTGAAGCTTGAGACCAGAAACTGATGCTGGGTGAGCAAACTTTCCTAATTATGGGCACCGGCCAGAAGTAATGAGCACCTTCTCCCTTGTGGTATTCTAGTTGAAGTAACACAGTTTAATTATTAGACAAATTTCCTAATGATTGGGAATGCCCAGAAATTCAGTGAAGGAGCTTGGGCAAATGTTTTTCCTTCTCTGGACTTCAATCTCATCATCTGCAAAAGAAACAAATAAGATTTGGAGTTTCTAAGGTAATAATATAGCCTGTGCCCCAAGGCCCCCCTCTGGCACATTATGCCCCCACCTAGCTCCTGTATAAGCACTCAGGGTAAACAATAGGTTTGTTTTGCTTTGGGACAGTATTTCACCACACAGGGAAAAAAAGGAATTATAGGGGAGCATAAATAGCAAGTTAACAAATATTTATTAAGAGTTTACTATGGGGGCAGCTAGGGAGTGCAGTGGCTAGAGCACCAGCTGTGAAGTCAGGCGGACCTGAGTTCAAATCTAACCTAGACACTTAACACCTCCTGCTGTAAGTAACCCTGGGCAAGTCACTTAACCCCAATTGTCTCAGCAAAAAAAAAAAAAAAAGAGTTTACTATGCACCAAGCAATCTGATAAATTCTGATAATACAAATAAATGCAAATGAAAAGACAACCTTTGACCTCAAGGAGCTTGCAGTTGTGGAGGGGAAGACAGCACACACAAAAGGAGCTGAAAAGGGAGATGGAGAAGGTAGAGGTGGAGGGAATTATGGGATTCTATCTATAGTCTGTAGACTATAAGAGAGCAGCCTGGTGGAAAATAGCCTGGGTGCAGTCCTTGAATGGAAGTTCTGGGAGAAGAGCCTTCCACTTACCAATGAACTAGAGGGGTCTCAGGGGCAGAAAGCACTTTCAAAGTGTGAGTTCCAGGGCTGAAGTGATACAAATACAGTACCTACAAAGCTTTGAGGAATTTGCAAAAATAACAATAATAATATTAATTAATTCATTAACAGGCTTCTGAACAAACAGCACCCACCTGACCTACACTGTCTGAATCACTCAATGTAAAAGCAAACCTTAAAGCACTATATAAATTTTTACTATTATTAGAGGGGCGGCAAGAGCCAACTCATCTGCTTTCCCAAGTCACCCATCCTTTCCTTGTTCCTCCAGCTAGGTTGGAGAAATGGGAAGGGATTAAAGAGAAATTCCCTTCTTTCTCTAAGAAGCACATCCTTCAGATATCCCTTTTCTCTCTAGAAGGTCAAGACTTCAAATTCTCAGAGTTAGGATCACCTGAACTTGGTGTCACAAATGATGTGTCCAATCAGTTGGTGCTACGTCCCACTTAGAATCCTACTGCCTAGGTCTGCAGGGGTCCTCAAACTTTTTCAATAGGGGGCCAGTTCACTGTCCCTCAGACTGTTGGAGGGCCGGACTATAGTAAAAACCAAAACTTTGTTTTGTGGGCCTTTAAATAAAGAAACTTCATAGCCCTGGGTGAGGGAGATAACCGTCCTCAGCTGCCGCATCTGGCCCGTGGGCCGTAGTGAGGATCCTTAGGAGAACTAAATCCTAACCCCGCTATGACACAGGAGGGTGGGCTTAAGGAAGGTTGTCCATGAACTCCTACTCAGGCCAAGTGGACAATCACATGTCCGTTTCTGCCACTACTGGGACTTTTACTGCTGTGCTTGCTGCCATCTCTTGGGCTGTGAAAGTATATTCTCAGGAACCCTCTGATTCCAAGTGGGCAAAAAAGCACAGGTAACTCCCATGGGCCTATGCATCAAGACCAGCCCCTTTCAGCCCATGCTGCTATCTATCACTTGAACAGAGAAGGGAGAAACAAGAGTCCAAAAAGGGACAAGTTGATCTGTCAATTCACTTTTAAAGGACTTTTGTGAAGAAAAATCAGCTCCTCCAAGCGTACATCCTTCTGAGTTCTAGCTGGTCAATGTACTTAGAAAGAATTCGAAAGAAAGAAAGAAAGAAAGAAAGAAAGAAAGAAAGAAAGAAAGAAAGAAAGAAAGAAAGAAAGAAAGAAAGAAAGAAAGAAAAAAGAAAGAAAGAAAGAAAAGAAAAAGAAAGAAAGAAAGAAAGGAAAGAAAAAGAAAGAAAGAAAGAAAGGAAAGAAAAAGAAAGAAAAGAAAGAAAAGAAAGAAAAGAAAGAAAAGAAAGAAAAGAAAGAAAATTCTCAATTTTCTCCGAGCAAGGAACCAGTGCAACATTTTCAATAGGGAAAGAGATATGTTCAAGGTGATTATGAAAAATACTAGGCTTAGTCAGGAAGACCTAACATTTCATCTATGTTTATCTCAGCTGTAAAAATGAGGATGATGATAACTTCCCAGAGCTGTTGTGATGAAAAAAATAAGATAATACATATAAAGTGCTTTGCAAGCTGAAAGTGCTATTATATTGTTTTGTTATTATTATTCATTATTATCCTACTATATTCACTATTATGATGAGTTTACTGACTCCAGTAAAGCTGTTGCCCACAAACTTTAAAGTTTGGGGAGTATTTTACTTAAATCATCTCATTTGAGACTCACAATAATAATCCTGTCAAATGGGTAAATCAGGTATTATTAGTAATTTTGTAGAAGGAAAAATTAAGACTCGGTCCTTGAAATATTATTCAGAATCACAAGGCATTATAGTGGAATTTGAACCCAAAACTAAACAGTTCTGAGTCCAACACTATTTCTATTCCAACACTCTGAGATTCTATGAGGTGTCTGTATGAGGGGGAGCAAGTAAAGTATGAGCTTTGGATTCTGGGAGATGGGGGATTCAAATCCTACTTTGGGCATTCATTTGTCTGAGAGATCTTGGGAAACTCAGCCTCCCTGAGTTTCAATTTCTTCCTCTGTAAAATGACAGTTGGAGTTGATAACCATTAAAATTCATTCCAACTTGAAGCATCTGCATGCTTCTCTCAATTTCCTCATTTGTAAAATGGGAATGATGATAGGACCTACTTCAAAAGGTCATTGTCAAAATCAAATGAAATCATTTGTATAAGGTGCTTTGCAAATATTAAAGCACTGTTATTATTTACTAATATGATTACTATATTATTATTTATTTCATTTATATATTTTATATATTTACATATTAATACTTTAACAAACAAAATATATTTTGTTTTTATGTTTATGCTTTATATTTTATATTTTTATTTTAGATTTTATGTAATTGATATTTTTATTAATACTATTTTTTTTATTATGTTTATTATTATTGTTGTTTGCTATCCCCAGGATCTGCTCTGAAATGCTTTGGCCTGGTCTAGGACTCAGGAAAAGTCCCAAAATATTTCTAAAAAGGAAAAAGAACAAGTATTTATTAAGCACCTACTGTGTGCCAAGCGTATACAGGTATTATCTCGTTTGATCTGTCCAGAATTTAGCTGATCTAAATTGGCCTGGCCACTAAGAGAACTCCAAGCCCCCTTGGGTTCCAAAAAAGTTTGATCCCCTCCCCTTCCCTTTCCCGGAGTGTCTGACCCAAATTCCTTCTGTCTGCTCAGTGCTCTTGGAATGTCCCTCCAGTTTGGCCCCATCTTTCAAATTCCACAGACTGTTCCTTCGGAGGCTGATAAAAGCTAGTTCCCTCTCCTGTTTTGCCCAGGTCCCTAATCCAGGCCCACCCAGGACCAACCAAGGTCTGAGGACCAAGTCCAAGAGGATCCCAGGGAAGTCCCTTACCTCAGAAAGTACAACAGAGTCTTAGACTAGAAATGAGAAGCTATGGATTAGAATCCCACCTCAGATACTCATCTAATGACCCAAGACAAGTCAAAAGCTCTTATGTATTATTAATATTATAATATATAATGGTTATATTATATTGATTATGTATAATTAAGCATATTCTAGTATTTTATATATTTTAAATATAGTATTTGTAGAATACATTATATACAATTATAGTATTATATAATATAGTATATTTTATTAATTATAATATTCTATATTATTCAATTACTCTTGCCACTTACTATTGCTACCACTTAGTCTCCCAGGATTTTTGTGGGAAAATATTATAAACCTTATAATATTATGATAATGTGATTTATCACTTTTTATTACTGTTATTAATAATAATTTTCTTGCCAAGGATGGTAATTCTATCAAATAGCCTTCTTTGATTCTTTCCATGCTAAAAACTCTTTCTCTAGGGTTGCTACAGGTAACTAGATCACCAAGGCCAGAGCCTTTTTCTCAGTCCTTGATTTCCTCCCAAATAGAGTTTGTCGAGTGAGAAGATGATCACTGTAATGAAATGATATCTAAGTGTGGTGGTGCTCACCCGTGATCCCTGCCCCTGGAAAAGGCTCAAGTGGATGGATTTCTGCTTCAGTTCTGAGCTGCAGAAGGGCTGACACCAGTGAGGTAATAAGGTGACTCTGATCAAGGCAATGGTCCAAAGCTATTATAAATAACCCATAAAGAAAAATGCGCTCCATTTTCACTACTTTTGTTGTTGTTTTTTTTGGGGGGGGGGTGGATTTTATTTTTTTTCCTTTTTGATCTGATTTTTCTTGTACAACAAGATAATTGTATAAATACATATTGGATTTACATATATTTCTACCATGTTTAACATATGTTGGATTATTTGCCGTCTAGGGGAGGAGGTGGGAGAAGAGAGGGAAATTAGAACACAAGGTTTTGCAAGGGTTAATGCTGAAAAATTATCCTTGCATATGTTTTGAAAATAAAGAGCTTCAATTAAAAAAATTAAATAAAATTATAATTTAAAAAGAAAGTTAAAAAAAAAAGAAAGAAGGAAAAGTGCTCTCCACCTCCAGAGAGAAGACTGAGGAATTCCAACTGCAGGTTGAACCAGACTTTTATTTAAGCTTTCTTTATTTTTTCTTGTTTTTTGGTTTGTTTTCTTTTGTAACTAAGTTTTGTATTGAACTGCTTGCCTTCTCAAGGAAAGGAGAGGATTTGGAGAAAGAAAGAGAATTTGGAACTCAAAACTCAAAAAATGAATATGAAATTTTTTCACATGTATTTAGAAAACATGGATGAAATCAATAAAGAAATTTTAAAAAAATAAGACTAAGGCTAATAAATGGATGAAGCCCCTGGGAGGCTGCCTAAAGAGAGGAGAACCAGCTCAGATGGGGGAAAAAAAAAAGAGTCAGAGGCTTCCATGCCATTTAATACTGAGATAGGCGAGTAAGCAGAAGCTACAATTCCAGCTCAGACAAGATAGGGAGAATCATCTCAAACCCAAAATAAAATTACGTTTCTAAATCATAGGAGCATTCTCAATTCATCCTCACTATGAGGAAAGCAGGACAAGAACAGTTGTTATCCTGTCTATTTTGCAGACAGGGAAACTGAGGCCCCAGAGACCAGAATGGACTTGCCAAGCTCACATTGGTCCACAAGAACCATAGCTGGTCCTTGATTATAAATCCATCATACTCTACAATATCAGCAAGATTATGTGATGATCAACTGTGATGGACTTGGCTCTTCTCAGCAATGTAATGATTCAAGACAATTCCAATAGACTTGGGATGGAAAAAGCCATCCGCAGCCAAAGAGAGAACTATGGAGACTGAATGTGATCAAAGCATGATATTTCCACCTTTTTTGTTTGTTTATCTGCTTTTTCTTTCTCATGTGCTTCTTCCTTTTGGTCTGATTTTTCTTGCACAGCATGACAAATATGGAAATATGTTTAAAAGGATTGCATTTATTTAACATATATCAGATTACTTGTCTTGGGGAGGGGGAAGGTAAAAGAGGGAGGGAGAAAAATTTGGAACATAAAGTCTTACAAAAATGAAGTGTTGAAAACTATCTTAACATGTATTTGGAAAAATAAAATACTGTAGAGAAAAACAAAAACAACCCACCATACTCTTCCTATTACATTATGGGACTAGCTCTGGTTTACACCTTCCTGTCTCCTAAGGATCCCTGCCTTTGACCCTCTGTGCCTTCCCTCATCCCTGCCAATCTTCTCACTCCAATAAAAAAATGAGACATCTCCCTCCAAGGGCTACCTCATAACTATCCAGGGGCTCTCAGGTTTTCTGGCCTGAGGGCTTCCCCATGAAGCACTTGGATATGGAAGCACACACCCCAACACAGAATCCCCCACAAACCATTCTGAGTTGTATTTTTTATGGGTGCAGACTTTTGTATGTACCTATACAATTTGGATAGAGCAATGGATGTGGAGTCAGGAAGAGGTGAATTCAGATCCTGCTCTAAATACTTAGTAGTCTGTTTCCTTATCTGTAAAATGGGGATAATAATAGCACCTACCTCACAAATTGTGATGAGGACCCAATAAGATAATATATGGAAAGCTCTTTGCAAACCTCATAATGCTCTATAAATATTAGCAATTGTTACTCTATATGCATATCCTGGATGCACAGATGGGGGTGTCTACTATTTTACTATCTAGGGAACTCCTGGTGAGGAAATGCCTTTCACCAATGCAGAACATAAAGACCTCTGCTGCTTATAAACATTAACTCTATGGGTTGGCACTTTCTTCCCATACATAGTCTTAGAAGGGGCGGGGGGAAGGGGGAGACAATGAGAAGCTAGAGAACCTTTTATGTGTCTTTATGGGCCAAAAATGGTACCTGAAGCTGAATTTGTACCTGAGCATATACAGCCCTCACACATCCCTGCTGTGGGTGTGGGCTTTTTGGGGGGCTGTGTGTATCACGTGTACAGGTGACTTTCTAATGTCTGTTTTTCAGCCTGAGTTGGGGTTTATGTGTAAGCACATGTTAGTGAGTGAGTGTGTGCCTGTGGTTTCTGAAATCTGTTTTTCAGTCGTGTGTCACAGGAAGCTGTTTGGGAGGGTAACAGGCCCCAGGGGCTTGGTTCCTCTAGAGCCCCCTCAGTTTGCTCCACCCTCGAACCCCTGATTTGCCACCTGCCCCACCCCAAGAGACAGGATGAAGGGGAGAGCAGCTGTATCTGTGGCAGCCTTTACTATGCCCAGAGAGAGAGAAAGCAGAGGACACAGGATCTGACCTGGCCAGCCTAGAGAGCTGCATGGCTACAGAAAGAGGGAACCTGCAGGTCGTAGCAGTGAGAAAACAGGCCAGCGGAGCCCCGAGCTGTGGGGTGCAAGGCTGAGGAAGCCTGGGGGGAGGGGAGAAGAGGGGAAGGAGGGAAGTGGAGGAGGGGAGTGCTCATGAGGAAGGTGGGGGGGGGGGAACAGTGCCTTTGTCATTTGGAAAAGAGGAAGTTTGGTAGGGGTGGGTCAACCCTGTGGTTAGGTACCCTTTCCCCAAACCCAGATGAACGATGACTCGGTGGACCTCTGCTCTGCAGAATGTAGGGGGGCAGGACTCACTCCATGGGCCCCTTGAGATTTTTGTGAGGAGCAGGAATTCCCCTCAATGCAAGGTAAGTTGGCTTTGGGTGTACCGAATCGAGAGAACGAGCAGCTGGATGAGGGCAGTTACCGGGGCAAAACCACTGAGATGGAGATGTTGAACTATAGGGCAGTTATATGGGCACTGAAGGCTTTTGGCTGTGCCCTGGGAGGGAGTGCAGAAAGTGGATGTTGTGAGGCCTCTGGGGAGAGGAAAGACAGTGTCAGAATCTTTTTAAGACCCAGAGAAAGGACTGTGGGAACTGAATGTGGATCCCAACATAGCATTCTCACTCTGTTTGATGTTGTTCACTTGCAATTTGTTTTCTTACTCATTTTCTTTCCCTTTTTATCTGATTTTTCTTGTGCAGCAAGAGAATTGTATAAATATGTTTACAAATATTGGATTTAACATATTTTAACATGTATGACATATATCGGATTGCTTGCCATCTAGGGAAGGAGGGAGGGGGAAGAAGGGTAAAATCTAAAACACCAGACTATGCAAGTATCGATGTTAAAAAATTATCCATGAATATGTTAAAAAAAGAAAAAGAATCTTTTTAAGGCATCTCTCCCAAAAGATTATGAGCTCTTTTAGCTGGAACTATCTTTTGCCTTTTTTTTTTTTAATATCCCCAGCAGTTAGGACAGTGCCTGGCACATAGTAGGTGCTTAATAAATGTTTATTAACTGACTTTGTGGTCTTTTAGCCAGGATAGACTGGAGGCATATCTGGGGAATCGCGATTCTGAAGAACAACTGACATTTGGGGACTAAAAGCCTTGCACTGGCTTTTGTGGATGGCTTATGTACTAAGAGAGCTAAGTTGGCCCTGAGCTTTTGGGAGGTAAAAGATCTAGTTGGATTCTGAGACTGATCCTCTGAGGCTCATCAGGAGAGACATTGTGATTCCCAATTGCTATTTATAACCAAGGGGGCTACGGACATGAGAAAAGGAATGGGAATGGGTTAGGGATGGCTTGGGGGGGGGATATTTCTGATATTTCCCAGCACTGTAGGGCACATGCTATGGCTTCTGGGTATCAATATCATTCTGGCCCATGTCTGTCTCAGGCTGGTATACCTACCTAGCCTTTTCAAGCTTGCAGAGGTCCTTCTGACCTTGACTTAATTTTGACACAGCCCAAAGCCGGATACAGACTGGGGAGAAAGAACATCTGTGGGTGTAGGGGTGGGGGTGGGGTGGTCTCTGGAGCACCCAGCCTCTGAAAGGCCCTGGGACAGTGTGTTCTAAAACAAAGGACAATGCATTTTGTTCAAAACTCTAGTTCCGATCCTCTCTGCAACCTGTGTGGTCTCCAGCAACTCAATGAATCTTTTTGGTCCTCGGTTCTTTCATTTATAAAATGAAAAAATCTGTCTTGAGTTCTTCCTCAGCTCTCAAAGCCATATTAAATAGGCATCTAAGTTTCTTCTCATATTTTCTTCATCTTAATGTAGATTGACTCAGTAAGGGGCTCAGGGGATAGTTTTCTCTTATTGCTAAAGCTAACATTTCTAATTAAACATTGACTAGTAATGGTGAGAGTGGACAACCTTGTTTCACCCTTGATCTCATTGGGAATGCTTCTAGTTTATCTCCATTACATATGATGCTTGCTGATGGTTTTAAATAGATGCTACTGATCATTTAAAGGAAAACTCCATTTATTCCTATGCTCTCTAGTGTTTTGAATAGGAATGGGTGTTGGATTTTGTCAGATGCTTTTTCTGCATCAATTCAGGAGAAAGTCAGGTGTGGACCTGGAGAGAAGATTTGACTTCAAATCTAGCTCTGACAATTACTAGCTGTGTATTTGAGGCAACACTGGATTCTTAATTTCTATTTTCTTCAGTTTCCTTCATAGTAAAATGGAGATAATTATAGCACCCACTTCCCAGGGTTGTTATAAGGATCAAATCAGGTAAAATTTCTAAAGCACTTAGTACAATGCCTGGCATATCGTAATTAATCTATAAGTACTCTATAAATCTTATTATTATTATTAGCACAGTGCCTGATACATTGTTGTTATTGCTCAGCCATCTTTCAGTTGTGTTCAACTCTTTGTGACTCCCTTTGGAGTTTTAAGCTCTTAATAAATACTTTCTTTTCTTCTTCCCTCCCTTTCTCCTTCCTTTCTTTTCTTCCCTTCCCCCTGCTTCCTTCCTTTTTTTCTTCCTCCTTCCCCTCCAAAGTGAGTACCCTGAAAGCTACCACAGATTCAAGGAACTCTATGACTCAGCATCTATTCAAAACTACAATTCACATATGTGTATATATATGTATCCCATGTATGTTTCTCTTATCAGACATACCAGAGAACATATTAATTCAAAATATCATATTGTAATTCTTTATGTGGAAGTTTCTAGATCTTGGGTTATCCTGATTGTGGCTCCTTGATATTTGAATTGTTTCTTTCTGGCTGCTTGCAGTAATTTCTCCTTGAATTGATAATTCTGGAATTTAGCTACTGTGTTCCTTGGAGTTTTCATTTTGAGATGTCTTTCAGAAGATAATTAATAGATTCTTTCAATGACTATTTTACCCTCTGATTCTAGGATATGCAGGCAGTTTTCCTTGATGATTTCTTAAAAGATGTTATCCAGGCTCCTTTTTTTTTCATTGTAGATTTCAGGTGGTTCAGTAATTCTTAGATTGTCGCTTTTGAATCTATTTTCCAGATCAATTGGTTTTTCCAATGAGGTATTTTGCATTTGCTTCTATTTTTTCATTTTTTAAAATTTTGTTTGGTTCTTGATGTCTCATTGAGTCATTCACTTCCATTTCTCCAATTTTAATTTTTAGTGAATTATTTTCTTTAGTTAACTTTTTTTTTTTAACCTCTTTTTGCATTTGGCCAATTGCACTTTTAAAGGAGTTGTTTTGTTCAGTGTATTTTTTTCCATTTTGTCAATTCTTTTTTTTAAGGAGTTGCTTTCTTTTTCCATTTCACCAAATTTATTTTATTTTTTTGCTGAGGCAATTGGGTTAAGTGACTTGCCCAGAGTCACACAGCTAGGAAGTGTTAAGTGTCTGAGATCAGATTTGAACTCAGGTCCTCCTGACTTCAAGGCTGGTGTCAAATTTTTTTTTTAAGAAATTATTTTATTTAGTGGATTTTTTTCCATTTTGCCAAATTTGTTTTTTAAGGAATTGTTTCTTCAGGCAAGTTGTTGGCTTTTTTCTCCAATTTATCATAACTCTCTTGCATAGTTCTCATTTTTTCTTCTTCTATCTTTCTTTTAAAATCTTTTTGAACTCTTCCAAGAGAGCCTTTCCATATCTCCCTTTAAGGTTTCATTTGAAGGCATTTTGCCTTTGTTGTCTTCTTCTGGGTTTGTGTGACATTCTCAGTCTCTATTATAGCTCTCTTTGGTCAGAGATCTTTTTGCATTTTTGCTCATTTGTAAAGATTGAGGTCTGTTCCTAAGGCACAGGAGAGATTGATTCAAGTTTCCTTTGCAAGGTGACAAAGACTTCTCTCTTACTGTGCTGGGACTGGTGGTGTGCTACAGGCTTTCCCACCGTGCTAAGTGAACCTAGCCCAGTCCTATCTGTTATTCTGGGGATTGAGGGTTCTCAATTTGCCTTCTGTAGTTGCTTTGGTGGTCTCACAGCTGGTCTGTTGATCCACTGTCCTTCTGAACCAGGACAATGTAGCCAATGCTGCTGTTTTTGGTTAAGAGCCTCCCACTAGATTCCTCGGTCAGAATCTCCAGTGCCTGGCCTCCCCCCTCCTCCCACTGGACCTCACCATACCATGTTCCTCCCTGCCCAATTGAGACAGATCTTTCCTGAAGTCTTTCCAAGATATTTTAGGCTGGAAAATTATTACATTCCGAATATTTGTGGGTTCTGTCACTCCAAAATCCATTCAGAGGCTTGATCTAGTGTTGATTCTGAGGAAAACTGGGGAGAGTTCAGGCAATGTCCTGTCTATTCTCTGACATCTTGGCTCCACCCCCCTCCACTCAGAATACATTAATTCAAAGCAAAAGACATGTAACTTAAAAACTTAGCAAGATAAGTGACAAAGAAAATCCCCTCACACCCAGAGGGGCACATTATCCCATCACTAGAGAGGGTACATACATGGCCAGGGAATCCCTGTGGAAGAGGGCACTTTCAAAGCCAAGGCAATTCATGCTCTTTAGGATTCTTTCCAGCTGAAACCTCCCTCTACCTCCAATGCTAGTACACAGCAAAGTACTGCTGCAGGTGTCTGCTGCCATGCATTTTCTCTCTTGCACTACTATTTGCTTACTCTTTCCTGAAATGCCATCTGCTGGTTCTCCACTCACTTGTTCTTGCTAGGTGGTTTAATGGAATAGAGCACCCAACTTCTTGCCATCAGAAAGATATGAATTCAAATCTGGCCTCAGATACTTACTTAGCTGTATGATTTAGGGCAAGTCTCTTGACCTCAATCTGCCTCAGTTTTCTTATTTATAAAATGAGTTGGGAAAAAAAAAAAAAAGAAAAACCACTTCAGTATCTTTGTCAAGAAAACCCCAAATGGGATTATGAAGAATAGGTCACAACTGAAATGAATGTACAACAAAAAAAACTCTGAATTTTGGCTGCAATATTACTGGAAGTTTTCATTAGGTGATGTGGATTTTTTCTTTCTAGTTTATCCTCAGCTGTTTAATTTAGCTGAAAAATCTGGGTAGTTTTCCTTTATAATTTCTTGAAATATATAAGGCTTAGGCTCTTTTTTGTTTATGGCTTTCATGTAGTCCAGTGATTCTTAAATTATCTCTCATGCTTCTATTTTTCAGGTCGGTTGTTTTTCCTATCAGATATTTTATATTTTTTTCAGACTTCTAACTTTTTTCTTATTATTTCTTAACATCCCATGAAGTCATTAACTTCCATTTAGCCAATTCTAATTTTCAAGGATTTATTTTCTTCAGTAAGATTTTGTACCTCTTTTTACCAAGTTATTAATAGTCTTCTCATGTATTTCTTGCATAAGCTCTTATTTCTTTTCCCATTTTTTCTTTACTCCTCTAATTTGGTTTTTAAAATCTTTTTTATTTGTTTTTTCTTTGTCTAGCTTTTCTAAAAATTCTTGTTAGGCTTGTTTCTAATCTGCATTCTTCTTTGAGGTTTTCTTGTAGATATTTCCAAGTCATTATCTTCTTCAATATGTATGTCTTAAGCTTCTTCGGAGATTACATTTCTTAGCCCCTGCTCATAACCACCAGATGCACAGTATTCTTCTCTCACAGGATGAAGTCCCTGCATCTGGAATCTTATGATAAGATTCACCCTATGACCCATCCTGAGATTCAGGTCCTTCTCAAAATCTTCCAACAACTGCCCAGTGAGAAAGTAGCAGCCTAGATCTGTTTCTATTTTCCTAGATTTTTTTTCTCCTAACAATAAGAGTCTCCAACTCTCCCTAGTTAATCAACCACCTCACTGCCAAAAGCTGACAATTGTGCTTCATCAGTTTTCTGGAATTGTGATTCATCTTTGCATTGATAAGAGTTCTTAAGTCTTTTACAGTTTCTTCTCCTTTTCTCCTCCTCCTCTTCCTCTTCTTCTTCTTCTTCCTCCTTCTCTTCCTTCTTCTTCTGCTGCTGCTTCTCCTCCTCCTCCTCTTCCTCTTCCTCCTCCTTTCTTTTAAATAGCCTCAGTCTAGTGATCTCTACCTATGGGACTGTATGAGTCACTAATTCTCAGACAAAAATGTTCTAATTTTTTTGCATCATGGACCCCTCTGGCAACCTGGTGCAGTCCATGAACACCTTCTCAGATTCATGTTTTTAAATGCATAAAAATCAAATACAAGGGATTGCAAAGGAAATCTATTTCTACTGAAACACAGTTATTAGAGGATTTTTTAAAAACCCAATTCCATGAGCTCCAAATTAAGAACCTCAGTTCCCAGGGCACTTTGAGCTCTGATGTCCACTAGCCAGTGATACTCAATAATTTAATTATTGGTAATGAATCCCAGAGAACATCTTCCTTCCAAATGGGACTTTCATCACCTTAATTGACCGGGGCGGGGGTGGGACTAATGGTGGAATATGAGGCCTTCCTTTGATACCAACATGGGCAAGCACCTGTGCTTCCTCTCAGAGAGTTGGCCCTTCTCATAGGCCCTTGGCCAAATGACGGGGCTGAGTCCCTTAGAGCTGGGGAACGTTTTAGGGCTTTTCTGCCACCAGGTGGCAGGACTGGACCAAAATACGAGGTCTGCCTCTTGGCTTGGTCAATGGTAAGACTCTAGGGGCCTTGAAGCAGCCCCTGCTTGTCACTGCCCATTGGGTCCTTAGAAATGGTTTACTCTAACCATTGGGTCCACTCCCCTTTTTAGATAAATGGAGGCACGGGGAAGGAAATTGTTTGGCCGAGGCCACCCAGAAGGTTAACTGGGGTCTAAGTCTTGGCCTGTCTATTCCCTATTACCAACCCCCCTCAACCCCCTGAGAATGAGGGAAGGCTTTTTCTGGGCTCCATTCCCAGGGTGGGAGGTACTCCTGGCTCCTGCCTTCCCCTAGCCCCTGTTTCTCAAGTCAGAAGACCAAGTGTGGGAAGCTGAGGTTCAGAGTGAGTGGTAGGGAATCCAGGGCAGGGTTGATGGAGGGTCATCCTTTGAAGGTCACTGTTGGCAGATTGAGGAACACTGAGTAGCCCAGGGCTCAGGGCCAGCTGGGGCCTCAGAGTAGCTCAGGTGGGAGCGTTCCCTCCCCCAGCATCTATCTGCCTCTGGCTTTGACTCCCATCAGCTGATCCAGGCGGGCTGAGCAGGCGGTGGCGTCTCCACCCCCCTACCCCCCTCTTGGCAGCCCCTGTTACAGGGCTGCAGCCCGAGCTAGAGCAGCCACTGTCTAGAGCTAGAGCCGGCACTGTCTACCGAGTCCTTTCAGTTTCTGCAGGCAGAAGTTGCTCTTAGCCTGGCCCCATCCCAGTCCCCAGGGGGAAGCCTGATGGCGGACTCTATGCTCAATCACTCCTGGCCCTCTTTCTCAAAGCTGTGGATGAAGAGATGGACCTTCAAGAGAGGTACGGGTTGGGGGAAAGGAGCCTGGTACTTGGGGCGTGAAGGAACACCCCATTAGTTTTGGTACAGACGCCAGCCTAGTACCCATGGATGGCAACGAGCATCTATTTGCTTGAATTGTGATTTCTTGTTCAGTGGGAACTTTGGGCTCCTTCATCTCTGGAAAAAGACATTGAGAAGGAAGAGCTCGGAATAGGCTAAGATCATTTGCCAAAGCCAGGCCAGGGTTGGTACACTTTCCTGGGTCCTTGTGCCCCCTTTGGACTTGGGTGGAAGAGGGGGATGGAAGGAAGAGCCCACAGAAGATCATCCACACTATGCATGTGTCCTTATCCCTGGCTTCCGGGGCAGACTAACTCCCATGTTGTAGTCTGAGGACCTCATCTGCTCTTTTGAGCTTGAGACCAAGCCCTAAGTCTCCCTAGGACTCTCTAGGCCTGTCCTAGTTGTGGCTGAGGTCGCAGCCTACTCACCCGTGAGGGAGGGTAGCAGAAAGGGTTGGATTTAAGCCAGAGGAACTGGTTTCAAATTCAGATCCTTGCTCAGACTATTTGTGTTTCCTCCAACGAGCTCAGGGCCATATCTTTTTCATCTGTAAAATGAAGTCATCATACAAGGTCTTTTCCAACTCTACACCTATGATTCTATGACTTGAGTCTGGCCAACCCCATTCCTCCCTCAGCGACACTGTCTTTTCTGGATTTCTTTTCAAGGGGTGGTGACTACTTTCCAGAATTATTCCTGGGAGCCTGATCCCAGATGTCATTTGGGCAAGTCACCGAGGTGGGGCAAGAGAGTGCAGTGGAGAGATCATTAGTCTGACTTACTGTGTGACCTTGTCAAATCTGTTTCCCATATGTAAAATAAAGCTATTGGGCTAGGTGACCTCTTGAAATTTATAAAATCATAGGTTTGGGAGCTAGAAGGAGCTCTAGAAATTATCTAACCCAACCTCTCTTAACTCTGACATCCTGTCTGTGAATCTTCAGGCACAGGACTTGAGCCCCTCCCCTGGTGGCTCAGCCAGAGCTTTCAAAGTATGTGCTCTGAACCCACATCCCGGGATGAGCTTTTCTGTCTCTGATTTGTACAAGACTTTCTATTCTAGCACAGAGGAAGTGTTTTATGAGATCTCCCCCCTCCCTGGCCAAACACTGACAGTATAAATCAGCAGGAGAAAATGAGGCACCTCTTTGGAGGTGTCCTTCGTCTGAGAGTCACATTATCAGGGAAAGGGCATAAGAAGGGGTTAAATACCTACTGTGTGCTGGACATTGTGGGGATCAGTTGGAGCAGGAGACAGAGGGCAGCACAGAAGGAGATAAGACAAGACAAGCGTTAGTTGTAACAGGAGTGCGAATGGTCAGTGGGAATGGGACAGGATGGGATGAAGGGAGTTAGTGGCTGGTGGGAAGGGGGATGGGACAGGACAAGAACAAGGTCAGTCAGAATAAGGGTGAGAAGTCACTGAGGAAGGGTTTAGGCCAGGCCAGAAAGGGGTCAGTTAGAGATAGGTTAGGAAACCCAGGCTAAGGTAATGCAGAAATAAACAGAGCTTCCTGGCACATGTTTTCCTCCTTAGTAATGCATTCCTTCCCCCTGGAGCAGGTCAGTGACTAATGCTGAGTCCCCCTGCCCCCTCCCCTCCACTTCCCGACAGCACCTTCCATCAGGCCCCAAGCCTGGCACGTCTGGTCCCGTCAGACCTTGCTGCGTTTACACCACCCATCCAGTCCTGTGCCCTTGTGTGAGAAGGAGAGAGGGAGGAGCAAGACTGATGTCACTCAAGGCTGTGACTTCATGGGCTTGCCAGTCCAGCAAAGTCTAAATGGTCGATCACCTAACGTGCTTCATTCTTTCACCTTAAGTTTGATCCCACAAGTAGGTCCCTGAGAGCCCTCACAAAAATACCTCAGAGAACAGAGCTGGAGTTGGAGACACACACTAGTGTCTCGGAGAGCATGGCTTTGTCTTTCTGGGCCTCAGTTTCCCTTTTTAGCAAAATGAAAAGGTGGTCCATGAGCCTTCTGCTTCAGTTGTGACAGGCAAAAAAGGAATCCCAGCACTTCCTCTTCCAGACCTGAGGAGCAGCTAATGGGGCAGAGGGTGACCAGACTAGTGATCAGAATGGATCTGGGAACTGGAATTGCATGAAGGTTGGAGATTAGATTTGGTGATAGATGGCGATGGAGTTGAGATTAGGAATAAGAGAGACTGGGGACACAGAATAGGGGACTAGGGTGGGCTAAGAAATGGAGATCAGAGATAAGATCAGAGATTTAGAGCCAGAAGGGAAGCTAGTAAATCCAACCTCATAAATTTATGGATTTATAAATTTATGGATGAGGAAACAGGGTTAAATGACTTGCCTTGGACCACACAGCTAGTACTTTGATTTGAACTCTGCTTTTCCTGACTCCAGCACTTTATCCACTGGGCCACCCAGCTCCTTCTTGAGAATGGGTTCTGGGGTATGGGAATGGTGATTGAGCTGACATCAAATGAGGTTAAGAATCGAGATGGAGATTGGGTTGAAGAATTAGAGATTGGGGTTAGAATGAGAATTGGATTGAGAATTGGGGAGTAGATAGGAAAAAATCAGAAAAGCATAGATTTTATTGGAACAGACCTTAGAAGTCATAGAATGTCATCCCCTCTCTTTACAGATGAGGAAACTGAGGCATAAAGAGGTTAAGTAACACATCTAATAAGTCTTTGAATTGGGAATTGAATCCATATCTTCCTGATCCAAGTCCAGTACCCTATCAATTATATTGTGTTGATTAAAATGATGTGGAGATTTGGAAAAGGGATTAAGAATTAGAATGAATCTGACAAGGATGGAGTAGGTAGATTGAGGCAGGATTAAGAATGAAAATGGAGACTGCATTGGACACGTGGTAATGAGGATTGGGTTGGGATAGAGGTGGACAGAGATGGAATTGGGGATAAGGATGGCTATAAACCAGGAGTAGGAATCAAGTATCACCATAGAGATATATCTTGCCCAGCTGCCCCCTTGATCCACAGCCCCCTTATTGTGTGCCTAGTGTCAAAGAGGAATTGGAAAAACCTTGACAATCCCCTCAGAGAGCATCTATTTCAGATATCTGTGTCCTTGATCCCATTTTGGCTTTGGGACTCAGCCTAGGACCAGGAAAAAAAAGAGGGAAATTTCCTGATACTACGAATATAGAACTATAATATTCTCTTTAAAATGTAATATTCTCTGTTGAGGTTTTCTTGAGGTCCCTGGAGGCAGCCTTCGTTTCAGTTCAGAGTAATCACCACATGAGTAGCCAGGGGTTAAAGTCCAAATCCTTGTCTCTTTCAAAGTTTTGTCTCCTTTCCTGGGGCCCAGTTAGCTTTCTTAGAGGCCTATCTCTCTCCTTAGTTCCGAGAGCTTGAGTTCCCACCTGCCTTTTCTGGCTTCTGAATCTCCCTGAATCCAAAGGTTTGTTCTTCAGCCTCCAGCCACCACAAAGGTGGACGATGGAATGAATCCGTCTCAGCCTCCGGGGAGCTTCTAGTGTGCCTGTGTGTCTGGCCCTGAGAACTTCTAGCTTATATGCTCTACAATCCAGTGATTCTCAAAGTGTGGTGCAGTGAATCCTGGAGGGTCTCTGAAATCCTTTCAGAGGGTCTACAAATTCAAAATCAGTTTTTTTCTATTTATGATAAATATCTATTATATAATCCATATAAACAAAAACTCTTTAGATATATTTTCAATAGTTGTTAATACCGTAAAGATACTGAGAAAAAGAGTTTGAGAACCACTGCCTACACTGACTATACTCCAATCATTATATCATTTAGAAACTTTTATTTGTTGTAGGATTAAATCAATGCTAAACTAGATTTAACCATTGTCTCCTCAATTCCACTTAGTACCTTATTTCAAGTTCTGCCCCATAACTTCTCCTTGTAGGAGTAAATCAATCATACTGAACCATGCTAAATTAGATAACTATTGTCTCTATCAATTCCACTGAATTAGTACCTTGTAAGAATCCTTTGTTTCAAGTTCAGATTCTGGCCTATAACATAGAACCTTGTATCTTTTCATTAAATACTGTGTTCTAACCATTGACCAAACCCTAGGTTGAGTTAGCAGCGTGTTGCAAAGGATTGCTTTAATGAATAGATAATGCTTTGTGGTATTCAGAGTCTGCTTTCTAAAGGACTTGGCCTTGTTTTTCTTCCCTGTTGTATTCAACCAGCCCTTCTCTAGCAACCAAGTGGATGACTTCTGCCCTAATCAGTGATGGGCTTTTGGTGTTGCCTAATGTAGTCCCACGATGGGAGGAAAAGGACCGCAATGGCCTCCCCCCAGCTCATTCTCCCTATGGCCCATTCTCCTTGCAGCCCATCTGATCCCCACCCCCCAGGCCTATCTACATTAGGGATTTAAAAGAAGCTCCCTCTCCAGGCCGGGGAATAGTTGTGTTAATCATAGCCATTTATGGTTTCCAGCAGCAAGTACACGCAGGGAGGTTAGGAAGGAAGCCTCCGTGGGGTGGCAAGGCTCCCTGGACTTTGGGAAGGAGTGGTAGGGTGAGGACATGGGTTTACGAAAGACAATGAGGATACGGGGGATATCTTTGTGAAGCTGAGGGAACAAAGTGGAGAACGGAGAAAACTCGGAGTCTGTTGTGGGGACAGTGGGGCAGGAATCAAAGTTAACTGGGTATCCAATAGTTGTGTTTTTTTTTTCTCTCCAGGCTCTGTCTCCCCACACACACATACCCCCATATCCTTACTCATCCCACCCGGGAGAAATTCACTCCCAGAATTCTTGGCTTTAATAGTTCTCACTGATGCTAATTTGAAGCACCCTTTCCTCCTTCATTCGAGTTCAGGGAGTTCAGTCAAGAAAGATCACTGTGTCTCCTCCCACCATGGTTCTGCCAGTGACCCTCTGGAGTCTACTCAAAGAAGGAATTCTAATAGGAAATGTCATGCCCAGTATACCTTAGCCTTCGCATCATACTTTGGAAATAGCCATTATGGTAAAAGGAAGGAGACCTTGGCTCAAATACTGACTGTGTCACTAATCTGCTGTATGTTCTCTCCCTGCAAAGTGGAGATAATAATGCTGGCTCTGTCTACTTCCTACTTCCCCTTGATTTGGGGAGGATTAAAGGAGGAAATGTCTGTAAAGCAAATTGTAAACTCTGGAGCCGTGTTACACTGCAGACATTATGATGTTGTTAGCTAGGACGGCGCCTGCTGAAGAGGGGAGGCAGCAGCTGCTGATGGAGGCTTTGCTCATCTCTCCGGAGCTGACTGGGCTCAGGATTCTGGGGTACCATATATGGGGCTTAGGTTAACTGTGAAGTCTTAGGGATGAGTTCTGAATCCCTGTGTGGGATTTTCTGGGCTGGGCTGGCCAGGGACAGTGGCCTCTCTCCATGGTCCTGCCCTGGGGACATCCTGGCTCCTCCCTTTCCTTAAACTGCTGAATCCAGTCTCAAGTTCTGTCCCCTGCCTGAAATTTCTTTCTTTCCATTTTTCCTCTCCTTCCCCAAAGTTCGCCTCTCTTTTGTCTCAGTCTTCCCTCATTTTCCCTAGCTCCCATTCCACTTTGTCTTTTTCTTTGTCCCCCTCCTTCCTGAGAATATTTTCACTAGGATCAGAGATGACTGTAACTGGGGGAGAATAAAGGTTTCGGTTTGAATCCAGGATCAGGAGTAGCAATTCAGATGGAACTGAATTCGAGTTTGGAGACAAAGTAAAACTGATAACCTCTATTCCTGCTCCCCAACTTGGAGATTTAAAAGCACAGATTTAACCTGGATCTCCTCCTCTGACCTCCATGACCACAGGATGCTGTGGATTCAAAGTGAGGGAGAATCCTAAAATCAATTAAAACCTGTGGAAGGATACCTCAGGTTAAAAAAAAAATTATCGGGAACCTGGGATCACTCCTATCTGAAGTTTTCTTTAATGAACTTTAATTAGTCCATAGCTCCCAAGAATAAACATTCTGGTACTGATTGGAACAAATTTGTCATCTAATTTCAACTAGATCCTCCTTATTATTTTATTCCTTCCTGATTGATTATTTCGAACCTTCTTTCCTCAAACCCTCTCCTTTTCCTAACTCCCTCTCAGAAGAGGATCCCACCTGAAACTTATTAAAAAAAAAAAAGTAAATCCAGAAGGCAGCTGCGTGGTGCAGTAGATAGAGCACAGCCCTGAAGTCAGGAGGACCTGAGTTCAAATCTGATCTCACACTTAACACTTCCTAGTTGTGCAACCCTGGGCAAGTCATTTAACTCCAATTGCCTCAACAACAACAAAACAAAAAGTAAATCCTTTACTTGCAAGCACCCTCTTCACCCCGGTTCTACGCCTCAAATCCCAACAACATCACTCCACCTCATTTTCTCTTCTTTTGTTAAGAGGTGACCCTTTTCCTTGCCAAGGCTGACCCCTCTACATTTTCCCTTGATCCTCATTCCTTTCCACCTCCAGCAGCTTGTCTCTTTAATTATTCCCAATTATTCAGCCTCTCCCTATCTACTGATTGTTTTCCTATACCCTAAAACTTGCTTTTAAAAATCATCACATGACCCTACCACCTGAAAAAATTTATTTCCCCTTCCTCACTTCCCACTCACCAACTGGCTAGACTTCTCCATAACATCCCAGAAGCCTTCCCACCCTGAAACATCTCTCCATCCCTTGTTGCCCTCTCCTCCAATTGCTAAATTACTTCCTAATCCTTCATTTTGAAGAAGTACCCAGTCCAGCTAGTCTTACTTTTTTGTTCCTCTCTATAATTTCTGGATTTACCTAACTCCACTTGGGTGTCTTCTCCATTTCGTCCCTTTTCAGTTCCTTTTTATGTGTTGTCTTCCTCCCATTAAAAGGTAAGCTGCTTAAGGTTAGGGATTCTCTTTTTTGCTTATATTTATATTCCCAGTGCTTAGCACAGAGCCTGGCTCGTAGTAAATATTTCATAAATGTTTGTTGACTTGACATGTTTGTTGAAATTGCTTTTGTTGGCAAATAGTAAGTCGGGCAAATGTATGTCTCATTTTGCATTTTCAGTCCATCACCTCAGCCTTCTTCACCTCATGGTTATCATTATTTTGATCAAAGTTCTAAAGTCTTTCAAGCTTTTATTTTTCTTTTTCATGTCAGCAAAAGATCTCTTTATTACTAAAGCCAATGGTCTTTTCTTAATCCTCTCAATCTCTCAGTAGGGTTTAACACCACACACTCCTGCTTCCTAATGAATTCTCTTTCCTACTGGGTTTTTGGTGACACTTCTCTTTGCCAGTTCTTTTCCTAACTCTCTGTCTGGCTACTCCTCTCAATCTCTTTTGAAATAATAGCACCCCAGCATGATAATTATGGAAATATATGTAGAAAAATTGCACATGTTTAACATATTGGATTACTTGCTATCTAAGGGAGAGGAAAGGAGAAGGGAAGGAAAAAAAAATTTGGAACACAAGGTTTTACAAGAGTGAATGTTGAAAACTATGCATATATTTTGAAAATAAAAAACTAAAAAAAGAAATAATAGCACCTACATCACTGTGAGTACACACGAGATTCTAAACTCTTTTCTCATATCTCTTTCCACACTCCCTATTAGTGATATCATCTGCCATGGCTACAGATTTTGTCTCTATCTAGATAACTCTGAAATCTACAGATCCAGTCTTCACACATCTTTCTCCTGGGCTTTGGTCTTTCATATCCAAATGTCATGTCCCATAGGCATTTTAAGTTCAATGTATACCCAAAATCTTGTGGTTCAGTTGTATTGAACTATCCTTGGTCCCACTTGGGCTTATCTTGGCAAAGATACTGGAGGGGTTTGCCATTTGCTTCTCCAGATCATTTTACAGATGAGGGTGAAGTGATCTGTCCAGGATCCCACAACTAATAAGTATCTAAGGCCAGATTTGAACTCTGGTATTCCTGATTCTGGGACTGGCACTCTATCCACTGGATCACTTAGTTGCCCCCAAATTAGAACACATTATCTTTCCCCCACAAACTCGCTTGTCTCTATTTCTGTCTGTGGTCTGTGATATGAAATAGGGAGGCACGTGTGGGAATAGAAAGAAAAAGCTGTTAAAAAAAAAAAAAAGCACCAGTCAGCACAATTGAGTAAACATTATTAAAAACTTAGTGCAAATGAGGCACTCTGAAATATAAAGAAAGAGGAGACATGGGCCCCGCTCTCCAGGAATTGAGGATTTTTTTCTTGGAAAAGGGAAGACAAAGACCCAGGAGAAACTTGATGTGGAAGAAGGACCAGATAGAGTTCTTAGCTCCAGAGGCATAATCAGGAGAAGGGATTGTAGGGAGATAGACTTCATCCAGATTAAATAGAGAAAAACTAGAACTCTTCAATATCAGAATGAGTCCTGTCTTGAGGTAGTGAGTTCTCCATCACTAAAAGATTTCAGCAGAAATTGAGATTTCTGCTCAGTTATAAAATGGATTAGATATCTTGTGTGATCCCATCCAATCCTGTGATTCTGTGGTTCTGAGCTGATAACTGAATAGGAAGGGGAAGGAAGACATATATCCAAATAACTGCAAAAAAAAAAAAAAATGAAGCTGATGGGAAATAATCAAGAGAGATTATAGGCCGGCAAGGAAGGGAGGCTTCCTGGAGGAGGTGGTACCTGAACTGGTCCTTGAAAGGAAAAAGGTAGGAAGAAGTATAGTTTAAGTTTAGGGGACAAGCTGTGTCAATGCACAGAGGCATAAAGAGAAAGCAAAAGGATCATTGATTTTAGAACCGAAAAGAGTCCTTAGACCAGAATTCCCCACCCTCTGTAGCCGTTCTTTCCTATTACTGACAAATTTCTTCTCTCTTTCTCGATTCACAGGCTCTGAGTGCAAGGCCTGTGACCCACCCTCAGATGGCAGCCCCCATTCCCTCCCAGGGTCCCTAAAAGCTGACAGCCATGTTCTCTTCTCTGCCATGGCTGGGGAACAGGCAAGTACTGGAGGGCGGAGGCTGAGATGTTGGTGACTCTGGGTCTCAGGGGATAAGGAAAAAGGCACAGGGATGAGTCTGGAGATAACTAGGATTAGGCGGAGGCTCTGAAAAGTTAGAGCTGGAGGAGCCAGGGGCTGACATGGCTGGAAAAGACCTGGAGCGGCTGGTGGCTGACAGGATGGGCGGTGGATGGGGTGGAGGCTTTGGGGGAGCAGGAGAGCGGGAGAAGCAGAGCTGAGGTGACTCTGGGCACTGCTCTGGTTACCCTGGGCTCTCTCTCCAATAGGGGTCACCCATAAGCCCTTAGTGCTGACCAGCATTTGGTCTCCTCTGAACCTAGACAGTGCCCCAGGACTGATGCAGGTCTTAGGGGCCAGGGCTTCGGGCAGGACGGAACTAGTGAATCAATACAATTTATCTCAACAAAAGCTTACCAAGCACCACTATGTGCCAAGAGAGCATCTTGCTAGTTGCTGGGTATGCAATACAATACAACAATAGCTCTTACCCATTGTACTGGACAATCACAGTCTCCCAGTGTTGGGAGGATCTTAGATGGAGTCCAGCTCTCCATTGTGCAAATGGAGGAAACAGAACCCCAGAAAAAGGCAAGCATGTATTTAGAGTCACAGAACAATCAAGAAGTATTTTTCAACTGTTACTCAATCAGTCAAATATCAAAGGATATATTAAGTATTTCCTAAGTCAACAATCATCTCTCAGGCACCTACTATGTGCCAGACACTGTGCTAAGCACTGAGGATTCTCACAGCAGGTGGGATTTTAGCTGAGACTTGAAGGAAGCCAGGGAAGCGGGGGGGGGGGGGGGGGGGGGGGGGGGGGGCAGAGATGAGGAGCTAGAGCATTCCAGGCCAAAGAAAATACCCAGAAATGGGAGATGGAGTGCAAGGTTCTGTGCTTAGTGTAAGGGCACAAATGTGAGAGAGACCTAGAGGGGCTGGGGGATAACGGGATGGATGGATAGTGAACAGAGAAACAAGCAGATGTTCAAGCAAGTCAGTAGGAGATGAGATTGCAATCCAGGTGTTCCGAATGCCAGTGTGGAACTGCCCTCCATTTTATACCTAGACCTCTTCATTTGGGAAAATTAGAGGCTAAGTGAGGTCAGAGGACTTGAGCTCCGAGGGCTAGGCTGAGCACAGAGTACTGGATTCTGGTTCTGAGCTCAGGGCTCTGGTCTGGCTGGAGATCTGGGCTCCAGGCTCTAGGCTTGGCTCTGTAGTCTATAGCTGATGCAGCCCAGACTGGAGGGTGGGAGGGAACCTGGGTCTGTTTGCTGCCAAAATTCTGGCCTCCAGCGAGGAGTTCACAATGTCCTGACATGTTTATGTTTCCAAGAAAATGAAAACCAGAGTAGAGAGGATTTGGGAAATCAGGAAACTGCTTGAGCCTCTGGTAATAAAAACAACAGCTTTGCATGGATGCACAGATACCCAGATGCAAACAGACATACAGACCTCACAAACCCACACATGCAGCAACAGGACCATATGCAAGCTCACATGTATGCAAGCTATCAACACACCTACATGTATGTGAACATACATGTGCCATTGTCGTGGATAGATAGATGCATGTGTATGCAATCATATGTGCATATCATGCATCTGTATTAATAGCTCACATTTGTCTCAGTGTTGTACTATAATCGCCTACACACATGCTATGAATATATGAATAAAAAAAGGCACTATGTAATAATATACAGGACAGTTAAGCATACAGTGGCTAGAACACCAGGCTTCTGAGAATCAGGGAGATCTGAGTTCAAATATGACTTCCAAATATTTACTAGCTGTGAGAACTTGGGTAAATCACTTCATCCTGCTTGCCTCAATTTCCTCATCTGCCAAATGAGGGGGTTAGACTCAATGTCCTCAAAGTTTCCTTTTAATTTTAAATCTGTGATCCAAAGAATCTGTGGGAGCTACTGATAACAACAATAATAATTGTTGTTAAATATTAATAAAAATAGCAACTCATAATAACTAGCATTTATATAGAATTTGCAGTTTCATGTGCAATTATCTTTTTTATTATACTATGTTATGGAATTGCTTGTTTTATTTCATAAATTAAAAATGTTTAAAGACTTTTAAAGTATGAACAGACCTATCTATAGATTTTATCCTAACAAATCTTGAAGGTAGGTAGTATTCTTAGCCCCATTTTATAGATGAGGAAAATGGCAAAGGCGATGAGACACCATATAGTTGCCTCATCTGCTCCTTGAAGGGGAAAATAAGATAGAGAATTTTAGTCTGAAGCTTGGGTGCTGGGGGACCCTCAGATCTGATATCAAGAGCCTTGGCAAGCAATCTTTGAAGGAAGGAAAGACGATGGCAGTCGTCCCGGCTGTGACTCTCGTACTGAGACTCAGTTTCCTTTTCTGTGAAGTGATGAGGAAGGTCCCTTCCAGCTCAGATGTTTGGCAGTTTGAGGATTCTCTGTCGGTGTTCTCTTCTTGGACCCCCTGAGTGATTTCATAGCTTTTTCTCCTATATAGACTGAAGAGTCTCCATTGTCCTGTCTGATTCCTCAGGATCTTACTTTCCTTCCCAGAATGATCTCTGATCAGGGAGCTTTTACAGCGACCTGTGACCAGAGACCTTCCCTCTCTGTCAGCTCCCAGGTACTGGTGGGGAATCCAGACCTGCACAGACTTATTGGGCGATGTCTATGCCCCCGTCCCTGGAGTTGGCAGCTGCCGACATAGCCTTGTGTGATACAGGAAGACCTCTGGATTTGGAGACAGACAGTATCAGTTAAACTCCCAGCTCTGCAGCCTGAGACAATTTCCTTACACTTTCTGAACTTTGGTTCCCTCATTTACTTGTATGTCATGGCATAATCTCCCTGATGCCATAGTGCTTCTCTTCAGGGACAAAGGACAAACTACAATCTCTCTGAGTAGAACTTCCCACTGGGAACACAACTGGAACTGGTCAATTGAGAAACTCTTTCTTTTCTTCCTTCCCTTCCTCCCTCCTTCCTTCCCTCTTACCTTCGTTCCCGCCTTCCTTCCTTTCCTCCATCTCTCCTTCTTTTCTTCCTTCCCTCTCTCCTTCCTTCCATCCTTCTTTCCTTCCTTTCTTCCCTTTCCTCTTTTCCTCTTTCCTTTCTTCCTTCCATCTACATAAGATATCATACCCTTAAGTGTGTATGTTCTTACAAAAGTTTTCCCCCCCAAAACCCTAGAATCCAGTACTGCTTCCAGACCAGAGATGAGGGTCTAGAATGGCTGGGAGGCTTGCCATAGGGACTGAGGGGCCCGGATGGTTTGTAATGGGATTCCTCTCTTTCTCCGGCAGGAGGCTGGCTCTGGGCTGGAGCTGGAAGATACCCACAGCAGCACCGAGGACCTCCTCTTGATAGACGCGGCTCTCCAGGGCACAGAATACTACAGGGACTTGGGCTATGTTCCACCTATGGAGACGACATCATGGTTCTCTCCGACCTCCTGGTCACAGGAGAAGCTTTCAGGGGAACTTGTAGGCCCACAATGCCAGGAACCTGGCTATTTTCTCCAGAGCCCCGATGGCCTCGCTGACAGAGCCACTGAGCCCTTCCCTGTGCTGGCCCATTCAATGACTACTCGGAGACACAGCTGGGAGAGGCCTCTGCCTCCCTTAGACACCAAAAGAAGGTCAGCAATTGCCAGAGTGAGGTCAAGCTGGAAGGGAAACCTTCACCTGGACTTTAGACACTGCCACCAGGCAGGAAGGGACTGAGAACACCTTGACCAATAATCCCACTATTAATTTCTTCTCCTCTGTTTCCTCTCTTCTATTGCCCTATTCCTTCTCTTCTTATTTTTTCCTTTCTTCTCTTCTCTCATCTACTATTCTTCCTTTTCTCCTCTCCCCTTTCTTTCTCTCTTCTCTTCTTCTTTCTTTCCTCATCTTTGTCCTTCCTTTCCCTTTCTCTTCCTTCTTCCCTCCCCTTTTCTTCATTTCCTTTCCTTTTCTTTCTTCCCCCTTCTCCCTTGCCTTCATCTCTTCATTTTTCTTTTTCTCCATTTCAATCCCCCATAATGAGCTAAGGCCTAAGTTGCCTTGAAGAATTTTTTTATTTTATGATGGAGAGAAGTCCAGACTTTTGTCTACTACTGGACATGTTGTCTCCCTCATGACTTATTCCTCATCCTCCTTAATTGTGCATTCTCTCCAAATAAAAATCTCAACCCCAAATCCTTATCTAGCCAGGCTCTGGCCATATTTCTGCTCCTAAACTTGGTCACATATTCCCATATGGGGTCAAGATGGGAATAACCTGACAGAATGTTCATGGTATAAACCGTGTTCATTTCCAAAAGGGTAGTGAGTCCGTGGGCAATCTCCTCCCTCCTTTCCCCACCTCCTCCATTCTTGACAAAGGTCATTCTACTTGTCCTGGCTATGGTTTGTGAGGCTTACCCCAGAAATCCTTAGTTGTAGCTCTGAAGGTGATAGCTATGCAGATACAGAGTAAAGAGTGCATCCATGACCCACCACAACTCACTGCCTTCTCTCCACCAGACTCAGCCTTGACATCTCTGACATGGGTAGTGATGAAGGGCAGAGCTTGCCCAGAACATTTGCCAGCCACTCTTTGAATCTGTCTGGAGGGGGCCTGCAGGCCTGGGCAGAGAGGACAGGTCACCGGACAACCTTCAGGGGGAGAGCCTCCCCTGAGCTACCCTACATAGCTGTGGAAGAGGCAAGAAATGATCCAATGAGACAGCAGGTAAGGAACCATTTGCTGCAATGTGAGCAACAAATTCTAGACAACCTTTCCTAGTTCTGGGTCAGAGACAAGACACAAAGTCAGGCCGTGATGCTTATTTCTTTTATTATTAAAGCTTTTTACTTACAAAACATATGCATGGGTAATTTTTCAGCATTGACCCTTGCAAAACCTTCCGCTCCAAATTTTCCTCTCCTTCCTCCCACCCTCCCCCCAGATGGCAGGTAGTCCAATACGTGTTAAACATGTTAAAATATATGTTAAATCTAATATATGTATAAATATTTATATTTATCTTGCTGCACATGAAAAATCATATCAAGAAGGAAAAAAAACCTGAGAAAAAAATAAAACGCAAGCAAACAACAACAGAAAGAGTGAGAATACTATGTTGTTGTTCATACTCAGTTCTCACAGTCTTCTCTCTGGGTGTAGATAGTTCTCTTCATCACTGAACAATTGGAACTGGTTTGAATCGTGATGCTTATTTCTGTTTGAGGCTAGATTTTGCAATCAGTGGTACCTTGATCTAGCCCAGCCCTTTTCAAAAATCTTCAATGTCTCCCTATTGCCTCAAAGATAAAATTAACAAAACTTTCAGCTTGTCATTTAAAGCTCTCCACAATATAGTTCCCATTTTCCAGCCTTTTAAAATTAAAATTTAATTTATTTTCTTTTGAACTTAAGAAATAAAAGAAATATTTCCATAAAATAGCTAATAGAACCTGGCTAATTTCCTATTACTCCTTTTTCAGAACTTTAGATTCTAACCAAACTGGCTTGCTCCCTATTCCTTAACTGGCATTCCATCTTCCATCTCCATAATTACCTCCAATGTCCAAAAGTCCATCTTCCTCATCTCTTCCCTACGGAATCACTAACTGCATGAGATGCAGAAAATATCTCCATTCCCAAGAAATGGGCCATGCATGATCATTTGATACTAACAACATTTGTTATATTTAATAACAGAAAATAGGTAATGCAGTAGTTAGAGAGCTGAACTTAAAGTCAGGAATTCGTATCTGGCCTCCCTTACTAGTGATCCTGGGCAAGTAACTTGAGCATAGGCTTAAGATGTGAATCTGGAGGTCAGGAGAGAGACTGGGGCTGAATATATATATATATATATATATATATATATATATATTCATATATATATATATGAGAGCCCGCTACATGGAGAGAACAATGAATCTGTGGGAACCAATGAAATCGCCCAAGTGATTTCAAGTGATTTTAAGTGAGAGAGCATGAAGAGATGAGAAGGCAGAGGACAAAGCCTTGAGGAGTAACCACAATTAGGGTATGTGGTATGGGTGGAAATCTGGCAAGAAGGGAAATGGAACAGTCAGACAGATGGAGGAAATCCAAGAAAGGATCCATAAATGAGAGGCCCAAGATAACCAAGGGAAGTAGGTGGGTAGTGTGCGGGGCCATGGAGGGATCAAGAAGAATGAGAATTAGGAAGAAGTCATTAGATGTGGCAATTAAGAGATTACAGGTAAATTTGGAAAGAGCAGTTTCAGTTGGATTACCCCGGGTTTAGAAGAGAGGAAGAAGAGAGGAAGTGGAGGCAGAGCAGAGAGGCAGATTTTAAAACCTTCCTAATAATTAGAGCTGTTTAAAAGTGGTCTGGGATACCTCCAGAGGGATTGGATTTCTGCTTCATTGGAGGTCTTCAGGCAGAGGAGGGATGGCCATTTATCAATTAAGTTATAAGAGAGATTATTTAGTTCTGGGGTGGACCAGCTGGCCTCCAACTCCAACTGTGAGATTCTATGATTCCCATGGGAGCTGACAGATTGAATTAAGGGCTCTGATATCCCTTTCAGCACTGATTCCTTCATCTCTCTCCCTTTGGATGCTTCCTCAGACCTCCCACTTCATTATATTTATTCTCTAGACTGTCAGTGATCAAGGAAATGAACTATGAATCTTTGGGTAAAATAACTGTCCCATGATTCCCTCAACCATTGTCTCCTATAGCAAGCTAGACTAGGAACTCCAAGAGAGTAGGGATGTGACTGATTTAGACTTTACATCTCCCCTAGTTTCACAGTGCATATTCCTGATTTGTGATTTGGCTAGTGACAACTTCCACCGAGGAAATTCCCTCTACCAGAGTTCCTCTCTTCCCTCACCCCCATTTACAGTCTTGGGGAGTTACCAAAGGGTACTGAAGGGTGAAAGCTTGTCCACATAGCCAGTATCAGTCACAGGCAAGACTTGAATCTAAGGCTGCTGACTCTATTCACTGAACCACATAATCTCTCTGTATATAAAAGGTACATAATAAATATTTATTAATAAGTGTATATATGTTTATTAATGATTATAGTAATTATAATGATCATCACAAATTTTCATAATTAGAAGAGACATTGAAACCAAGCTTTTCTTTCAATACAATTCTATTAAGTGCATATGTTGCATATTTCTTATGCTGGGAGGCTGGGCCAGGGTACTGGTGTTCAGTTTGGGTCTGGATCTACCCTTTCAGCAGGCTCTGGGTCAGGTCGGATCCTCTTTCCCACAAGATCTCTCCAGGTGGGCACCAGTCATGGAATATCATTGAGATCTTATGAATCTTTTCTAGACTGTAGCTCTAAAATGAGCCAGAAAGGGGTCTTGGAGAGCACAGGACCCTGCTGAATCAGCTATCCTTCTAGGAGCCTGGGATTTTACTCCAAAGATATCTGACAGATCCTCCAAGTAGTCTGGCCCAACCAGGAGACTCTGAGCAATCTATTCCCATCTCTGTTGGCCCTCAGTAACTAGAAGTTTGGGCTGGGTGATCTCTAACATTCTCCCTCTCTAAAGGCATTTTCTGTCCCAAGATTCTTTTTTCAGTCCCTGATTCTTCTCACTGGGATGCCTAATTCCTGCAGGAATTTAACAACTCTTGGAAGAGGCTGAGGTCAAGATCTGTTCCTCAAACTGGTGATATGCTTTCTCCCTCAAGAATCTCTCAGAACCTGCAGATTTCCATCCCAGATGCCCAAGGTTCGTTTTTGCACGACTGGGATTGGGGAGGGAGGAGGTGAGTCCCTCAGGGGACATTCTCTGCCGCATGGCCTTAACTCAGGCTTCCTTCCCTTTATCCACCAATCTGCAAACTGTCCATTGTCCATGGGTAAGACCAGAACGGGGAGCCCAAGGGACTTGACAAAGAGTAACAGTAAGGGCCCAGGTTTGTCCACCTCCTAGATCACTATTTTAAATTTTTTTTCCTTTTCTTTTTGACTTTATTTCTCCCCAGTTACATACAAAAACAAATTTTAACATTCACTTTTAAAACTTTGAGTTCCAAATTCTCTCTCTTTCTCCCTCCTCATCCTCCCCTCAAGCAATTTGATATAGATTATACATGTGTAGTCATGCATAAAACATTTCCATATTACTCACGTTATGAAAGAAAATATAGACCAAAAGAGAAAATAAAGTTTAAAAAGTATGCTTCAATTTGCATCCAGATACCATTATTTCTTTCTCTGGGTATGGATATCATTTTTCATCCTAAATCCTTTAGAGTTGTCTTGTATAATTGCATTGCTGAGAATAGCTGTCATTCACAGCTGATTATTTTACAATATTCCTGTTACTTTTTACATAGTGCATTTCACTCTGCCTCAGCTCCTGGAAGTCTTTCCAGATTTTTCAAAGAATATCTTGCTCATCACTTTTTATAGCACAATAATATTCCATCATAAGCCCATGCCACAATTTGTTCAACCGCTTTCCAATTGATGGGCATCTTCTCAATGCCCAATTCTAGAAAAGAGCTTCTATAAATATTTTTGTACCTATAGGTCTTCTTCCTTTTAAAAAAAAATCTCTTTTGGCATACAGACCTAGTAGTGGTATTGCTACATCAAAGACTATGAATCACCATTAAAAAATGATCTACCCTAGAAGAATATAGGAGGATTTACCCTCCTCAGTCCTTCCAGGAAACATTTACTTGCATTAGAAGGAGTGGGGGAATCCCATTCAGGGGTTCCTGATCAGAATCATGGAGTGTCCAGGGATCAGGTGGAGGGACTACCGGCTTGCTCACAAAGGAAAAAGGGATTGCCTTTTCTACTACCGTTGCTCCATCTCCCAGTATCCCAGGGGCATCTTCTACTTCAGTTGTACTGTGTGTGTGGTTGTCTCTGGGCACATTTAATCACTTTAAATAATTAGTCTGTAATTCTGCTTTCTGTCTTTCCCCCTTTTTCTAGCTTTCTTCATCTACATTTGTTTCTCTCCTTCTCCCTTTCTTTCCCTGTCTCTCTCTCTACATGTATATCTCTCATTCTGTCTGTCCTTTATGTTTGTGTGTGTCCATGTTTATGTGTCTCTGGTTTCTTTCTATGTGTATATTACTCTGTGCTTGTTTTTTGAAGAATGAGTAGGGAGGGGTGTGTGTGTGTGAGACACTTGTAGCACAACAGCCCAAGCTTTCCATGGACTGGACTCCATCTTGGAGGCAACTTGAAATTCTCATTCTCTTTGGTTCATTTTGTCCCAGAGCTCCCTATGGAAAATCTTACAGTGTACCCTAAAAATAGCTCACCTCTAAGTGTTCATAGATTTGGGTCTCAGGACTTCTACCAATACTCAAAGTAGCAATGGTTATATCAGGAATAAGACAGCGCTATTTCAATCTCTACCAAAAAAAAAAAAAGTGAAGAAAATACATAGAGGAATCATAGCAACCCATAAAAAGAATTCCATTCTCTCAGAGCCCCACCTCTTCCTGAGGTCTCAAATCCTCCAGACTCAGGAATTGTAGTTTGGATTCCCATGGGGTTGAAAGAGTGGAAATTCTCTTACATTCAGTAACTGGGAAGCTGATGATGGAGTCAAGAAGACCTATGTAGAATATTTCGTGATATGACTCTAAGCAAGTCATTTGATCTTTCTTGGCCTTAGTTTTCTCATCTATAAAATAGGGATGATAACAGTACCTCTCTACATGGATTTCTGTAAGGATTAAATAAGATAATATTTATAAAATGCTTTTCAAACTTTAAAAGGCAATATAGATATTGGTTATTGTCATTAGTATTTCAAGGAATCCTACTTTGATGGAAAATTCCTTTTTTTATAAACCAGCAATAATGAACCAAACCAACTAGTTCATCTTTGATCACAAACCTATATGGGTATGTTTTTCATGAAACTAAGAGTCTAGGGGTTAGGACCTGGACCTTTGATTTCATTGGGCTTAGAAAACTCTCAGGTGAAGAAATTCCCTCTTCTAATGCAGGCAATGCAATTTATAGTTTTAGAAAGTTGCCTGGGGCATTAAGAAATTAAGTATTACATTAAAGGTTACATAACCCATCAGAGATGATAGGTAAGGTATCAAAGTTAAGACGAATCCAGGTCCAAGGAAGGCTTGATTTAAAAAAAAAATACATCTTTATTTCTAGATATTTGGTTTTCCTTGTAATCCTATATACTATATGCATTTTTTAAATTATAATAACTTTTTATTGACAGAATCCATGCCAGGGTAATTTTTTTTTTACATTATCCCTTGCACTCACTTCTGTTCCGATTTTTCCCTCCTACCCTCCACCCCCTCCCCTAGATGGCAAGCAGTCCTATATATGTTGAATATGTCGTAGTATATCCTAGATACAATGTATATGTGCAGAACCAAACAGTTTTCTTGTTGCACAGGGAGAATTGGATTCAGAAGGTAGAAATAACCCGGGAAGAAAAACAAAAATGCAAACAGTTTACATTCATTTCCCAGTGTTTTTTCTTTGGGGGTAGCTGCTTCTGTCCATCATTAATCATTGAAACTGAGTTAGATCTTCTCTTTGTCAAATCCACTTCCATCAGATTACATCTTCATACAGTATCGTTGTTGAAGTACATAATGATCTCTTGGTTCTGCTCATTTCACTTAGCATCAGTTCATGTAAGTCTCTCCAAGCCTCTCTGTATTCATCCTGCTCGTCATTTCTTACAGAACAATAATATTCCATAACATTCATATACCACAATTTACCCAACCATTTTCCAACTGATGGGCATCCATTCATTTTCCAGTTTCTAGCCATTACAAACAGGGCTGCCACAAACATTTTGTTACATACAGGTTCCTTTCCCTTCTTTAGTATCTCCTTGGGGTATAAGCCCAGTAGTAGCACTGCTGGGTCAAAGGGTATGCACAGTTTGATAACTTTTTGGGCATAATTCCAGATTGCTCTCCAGAATGGTTGGATTCGTTCACAACTCCACCAACAATGCATCAGTGTCCCAGTTTTCCCGCATCCCCTCCAACAATCATCATTATTTTTTCCTGTCATCTTAGCCAATCTGACAGGTGTGTAGTGGTATCTCAGAGTTGTCTTAATTTGCATTTCTCTGATCAATAGTGATTTGGAACACTCTTTCATATGAGTGGTAATAGTTTCAATTTCATCATCTGAAAATTGTCTGTTCATATCCTTTGACCATTTGTTAACTGGAGAATGGCTTGGTTTCTTATAAATTAGAGCCAGTTCTCTATATATTTTGGAAATGAGGCCTTTATCAGAACCTTTAACTGTGAAGATATTTTCCCAGTTTGTTGCTTCCCTTCTAATCTTGTTTGTGTTAGTTTTGTTTGTACAGAAGCTTTTTAATTTGATGTAATCAAAATTTTCTATTTTGTGATCAATAATGGTCTCTAGTTTGTCTTTGGTCACAAATTTCTTCCTCCTCCACAAGTCTGAGAGATAAACTATCCTATGTTCCTCCAATTTATTTAAAATCTCGTTCTTTATGTCTAAATCATAGACCCATTTTGATGTTATCTTGGTATACGGTGTTAAGTGTGGGTCCATGCCTAATTTACTATGTGCATTTTTAAAAGCATGATTCTGCAAAGGGTGGCATAGATTTTACCAGACTGTCCATGGGGTCCATGACAAAAAAGAGAACTATCCTTTCTGGATAGGAAGGTCATAGGAAAAACTCCTAAACAAAGGTTCTCTGGTCTTATCAGATTGATCAGGGGACTCTCCTATATTCATCCACTGAGGTGCTCTGTCTCCCTCCTTAATTCATTTTGGGTCCCTTCCTTTTTCTCTGTCATTCCATCTGGTTCTGACTCTATACATCTTCTCTTCCTTTCCCACATGCCTCTGTTTCTCTGATTCCCCTCTCTCCTATTTGCTCTCATGTTTCACTTTTTCTCTTGGCTGGGACCCTTCAGATCACTGATCACTTATTTTCCCCCAATCTCATGACAAGAGTTGCTAAGCAGCCATCCCCTCTCCCAGGTGTTAGTGCTCCCTCACCTTGTATTTATTTACAAAAGCCTTAGAGTTAGGGCAGCTAGATGATAAAATGGAAATTGAATCAGGAACTCATCTTCAAGAGTTCAAATCCGGCTTCAGAGGTAAAATGTATCTATCCCTGCTGAAAGGGTAGAAAGGCACCCTTACCAAGAGCCAGCAACATTCAGTATTAGCACTACTTTGGCGGGTGGGAGGGAATGAGTGGTTCTGATGAGGTCTTGATCTTGGGAGCCTGAATCTTATTTTTTAATATTTGTCTCTATTTTTGTGGGGGTGCATCTAGGTATTGAACCCCCTACGCTGGAAAGAGCAGAAAAAGATCACGTATCCCCAGATCACGTGTGAGTACCCCTGATTTTGCAATAGTCCAAAGACAAGAAGGGAAAAGGAAGGTTGAACTGTGTGTTCTGCCTGCCAGAATGACAAGATAATTTGAGATGGGGAGAAAGGAGGTGGTGATATGATCAACCACTTATTGAGCAGTGAGCCTTCATAGCTATTCTTCCATTTTCTAATATGGTCACCTCTCTCATCATTCAGTCAGTCAACAAGCATTTTTGGTTTGTTTAATCTTCCATAAAGAAAGAATACTGCACTTGATAATCCCTATGGCTCTTTCCAATTCTAATATACCATGTACCATGAATCCCTGTCCTTTCCCTTATCACTCCACAGAGGAAGAAGCTTTTTTTTTTTAAACAGTCAAATATGGTGCTATACCAAAACCAGAAGAGCCAAAACGGTGAAAGGAAACTACGAACCAATTTCTCTAATGAATATTACTGCAAAATGTGGTAGTGTGGGAGGCTCAGGCAGACACCAGGGCAGTCCTAATGAAGTTAATGAAACCTGGCCCCTGAGACTTTAGACTCCAAGGATATGGGGGAAGAGACCATGAACACAGATACAAAGACAGGGATCCAGACACACATCCCTCACACCTGGTTCTCCAGCTCCTGTCTCTATGCCTTTGCACAAATAGTCTCCCATGCCTAGAATGCCCTCCCTGTTTTCTGGCAAAGCTCAACTCAAGGACTTTCTTGATGTCTTCATCCCCTCTTCCAGGTGTTAGTGCTCTCTCACCTTGTATTTATTTACAAAAGCTTTAGAGTTAGGGTTTCAAATCTGGTTTCAAACACTAGCTAGGTGACCTTAAGCAAGTCACTTAACCCTGAGGAAACAGGTCACCTGAGACCTGCACAGTGCAGCTCAGCTCAGTTTCTTTTATCTGCAAAATGAGCTAGAAAAAGAACTAGCAAACCATTCTAATATCTTTGCAAAAAAAAAAAAAAAAAAAAGATGATGGAGACAACTGAAATGACTCAACAATAACAACGTATTTTGCAAATATTCTTATTCCTCTGATAAAATGTAAGCTCTCTGAGGGTAGGGAGTGTTTCGTTATTTTTTTCTTTGTGTCTCCATCACCAGTACATAATCAATATCCATTGAATAGGTCAAGCAGAGGCAGTTAGGTGACCTACAGGATAACCAGTGGTGAAGTCAGGTCCTTCTGGACCTGAGTTCAAGTCTAGCCTCAGATACTTATTATCTGTGTGACCCCGGAGGCAAGTCAGTTGGCCCCAATTGCCTCAACAAAAAAGGGCAAGTGATATGATATCAATCAGATATGTGAAGTCATGCAAACAAACTGCCACATTAGACATGGGGGCATTATTTGGGATAAATGCTGTCACATTCTATCTCTATCTCCTTCTAGCTTGATTGTCCAGCAAGTCCTTCAGGAGCTCAAGCAGTATCATGGGTGAGTATGTCAATAATCTTAATCCCACAGACACTGGGCTAGTGCCCTGCTAGGTTTCTCCAAGGAGAAGATGACCTAGAATTTGGAGGTGACTTGACCATAGTTGGGACTTAGGACTTTTGGGGTTTTTTTGCTTTCTGAGCCATGGTTAGCAGAATGTAATGGAAAGGATGCTAAGGTTTGTTAGCCAAGAGACTTGAGGTTAAGTCTCATCTTCTTAGATCACCTACTAGTTCACTGTGTATACATGTGTGAGACAGAGAGAGAGAAAGTGTGTGTTTTTGTGTTCGTACATGAGTGTCCCTGAGCCCGCCTTGGTGCCTGGAGCCGCAGGGATCCAGACCAGGCTGGCCTTCTCACCACTGGCCACGGCACTCTGTGCTTCTGCTCACGCCTGTCACCCCACCTGGGATCTCTCCCTCGGTCCTCTCTCCCTCTTCAGAACTGCTCTCCTGCGCAGTGGAGCTCAGCTTTCCAGTCTCCCCTCCTCCACAAAGCCTTCCCAGAATGACTCCAGCTCAGCAACTGTCTTCCTAGGACCTACTGATACCACTTATTTAGAACTCACAGAGAACCTTGTAATATTCAGGTTTCTATAGATGTGTCTCCTGTCCTCAAACTACACTGTGAAGGTCATGAGAACAGATTTTGATTCTTCTACAGTCCTGGACCCCCAGGAAGCCCCTGGCATCTAATATGTGCCAGTCAATGTTTGTAAATGAGTGTCATTGGGTTCTAACCTCAGCTCTGAGCCTATCTCAATTCCTTCCTCTGGGCCTCACTCAGTTTTCCCATCTGCAAAATGGGAATGATCTCTACAGTCCCTTCCAGTTCTAAATTATTGTAATCCTATACAAAACAATTAGAGATCATTTGTAATGTACAATCAGAACTTAAGCTCTATGGGGTAGACTCAGAGATTTCAGAGAAGGGGGAAATGACTCCCTGCAGAATGAAGTCACAAGTCACATAGAAAGTCCTGGTAGGAAAGGCAGATTGAGGCAGAAAAGATCTTAGCCATCATCTGGCCCCATCCCTTCTTTTTACAGTTGAGCAAACTGAGGACCCTGCAGGTGAAGGGCAATAATGAGGATGATACATGTAGTAAGCAAGTGACAGAGCTGGAATCTGAACCCAGCATACCAACTCCAGTACTCTTTCAATAGCTCTAGAATAGCAAAACTGGAATTCAGTTCTATTCAACAATTTTCCTTTTTGAAAAAATATCTTTATTAATATCTTTTGTTTTTCTCTCTCCATAATTTTCCCAGTTATTGCCCCCTCCCACGTAGTCATGCCATATAATAAATAGTGTGAGGGTTTTTTTTGTTTGTTTGTTTGCTGAGGTAATTGGGGTTAAGTGACTCACCCAGAGTCACACAGCTAGGAAATATTTAAATGTCTGAGATCACATTTGAACTCAGGTCCTCCTGACTTCAGGACTGGTGCTCTATCTACTGCACTAACTAGCTGCCCCCAAATAGTGTTTTTAAAGAGAAAAAGAAAGAGGAAAATCAATATAACTGATCAATGCATCAAGAAAGTCCAAAAATTGTACAACATACAAGCTCTGTGGACCTCTTTCTACTGCTAAAGGGTAGATAGAAGTATCTTTTCATATTTTCATTTCTGAGTCATGCTTTTTCATTAGGGGATTTTTAAAGATGTTATTTTTTTATTTCCCTCCAATTATATGTAAAAACAATTAACATTTATTTTTCAAAATATTTTGAGTTCCAAATTCTCTCCCTCCCTCCCACATCTATCCCCAATTGAAAAGCAAGCAACTTGAAATAGATTATACATGTATAGTCATGCAAAACATATTTCCATGATAGTTCATTATGATATTGTCACATCCATTTTCAATTTTTAAATTTTCATTTCCATCTCAATAAATTTTTATTAAGTGCTACCTCTATACCCAAGCTTCTTGGCAGGTACTTGGGATATAGGGATGCCTTCTATGAGCTTAAGTTCCTTATGGGAGAAAGTCTGGCCCAAGGGAAAGTATACTGGGAACCAAGGAGAGATCCAAAGGACTGGGAACATTTGAGGAGAGAAAAAATTTGTCTTTAGCTGGCAAGAATCAGGGAAGGCTTCATGGAGGACATGGTACTCGAGCTGGGCCTTGAAGGAAGAGGGGCTTGGGTGGATAGGGGATTGGGAGATGAGGATGGAGTCCACAGCATGCATGGAACACAGCTTGAACAAATGCATGGGGTCTGGAAAAGGCAGAAAGAGATCCAGCCTGCCCAGAAGTCTCATATGGTGGAGAGATTTAGAGCTTTCCTGGAATGTAAGCCTAGAGAATTTAGAGTTTATCTAGCCCTAGGATTAAGAAGGAGGAAATAGGAGGAGCTGATGGGTCTGGAAGAATGAGTGGGGTCTTTTTAGGGGACTATCCCAGATAAAGGATCCTAGCGAACAGAACCATCTAGGGGATCTTAAAGGTCACTTGGTCCAACCTGGTCAATTTTACATCTGAGGAAATCAAGGGCCAGAAAAGTTGAACTACTTCCCTTAAAATCACATAGGTAGTATGTATCAAAACTGAAATTTGAACTCAGGCTACAATTCTGAGTTGCTTTCTCAGTTAGTGGCAGTCCAGATGCTGCATCAAAGGCATGGCAAGGCAAGGCAATAAGCATTTATTAAATGCTTACTGTGTGCCAGGTACTGAGCTAAGTAAGTGCTGGAGATAGAAATAGAAGCAAAAGGAAAGACCTCAAGGAGCTTACATTCTAATGGGAGAAAACACAGGATTGGGAGCTGACAAGGTGGGGAAAGTACCCCTCCATGGGGGCATGATATAGAAATCCAGAAAATCAGAAGTAGAGCTAGGAGGAGAATAAACATTGGCCAGTCTGGGCTCCTTCCCAAGATGGCAGCTTCTGGAAGGAATTCACCCATGGAAGAAAGAGCAGAGGGATGTTCAAGAGCAGAGAAATTCCTGGGCATTGAAGGATGTTCCAGGGTGAAAGACAGCAAAGTGAAAAGGGGCATGGTGATAAAGTCCAAGAGTCAGAAGCCGAGGTGGGAGGGTAAAGAAGGGCCCAGGCAGGGTGTCTCCAAATGGGGGAGTGGAGGAAGTATCAGAAAGCCCAGACCCAGACAAATTGCTTTATCTACTGGAAAGAGGTGGGCATCCCACCTGCTGGCAAAGGTTGCTGAAGATCTCGGAGGAAGTCTGTGTTTGGGCAGACAGGCAGCAGATCCAGAGAAATGCTGACCAGGGCCACACTGCCCAGGCTTTCCTTAAAAGGTGCTGAGATGAGCTATTCTATCTGACCTGCACAGGGCGAAGCAAAGGGCTCACTTAGGGGATGGCCCCAGGGATTCCCAGCAGAACATAACTTGGTTTGAGTTCCTGTCTAATGAGTGAGTATGTGCGGGGGTAGGGGGGAGCACCTGGCTTGGAAAGGACTCCAAGGAGGAGACCAGTGCTAATGGCTGGAGTTCACAGCTGGCTTTGCAGCATGGGGGGTCTGGGGGAGAATGTTCTTGGGGATGAGCCTGGTATTACAAGAAGTTCCAACCAAGGACAGGGGAAGTGGGAGTGAGACATCCACCAGCTCTAGGGAATAGGAATGTGCTGTTCTAATGGGCTCCAGTCCCAGAAGTTGGAAGTGGAGGAACTGACCCAGGCAAAGGTCTGAGAGGCAGAACTGACCCAAATCTCCCTGATCTGAGCCTTCTGGGCCTTTCTGATGCCCTAACCTGAATTCTGTTGGGGATCCCGCTTCAGGAAGGAAGATGATGGGAAGAATGAAAAAAGTGAAAAGGGAACCAAAGTGAAACGAACGCTGAGCTCCCTGAGAAATCGAGTGACTGGCTCCTGGCAGAAGGATAAGGTAAGGATGGGGGAGCCTGATTCCATCATTCTGGAACTGGGAGTCAGCTGGCGGTGTGCTGGCCAGGACTGGGCATGAGCCGTCCAGGTTCTGATGGGAGCTGGCCGGGATCAGGGAGGGCTGCCCAGGTCCTCACAAACCCTCACCCCAGGCCCCCTAGGTACCCCTATCCTCTCCAAAAAGCACCTCTGTCCTGTATTCTGCTAAGATATAAAGAGCTCTGGATTCAAATCCTGACTGCATTTTTAGACAAACCACAATCTCTGACTTTGTTTCCTCATCTGTAAAATGAAAGGGTAAAATGCAAGCCCCTCCTGATTAGCAATCTATGACACAACATGAAATTATATGGTATATATATGACTCAGGATGACATAAAAGGGCTCTTTCCATAAACTTGACCCAGGTCTTCCTGACTCCAGACTCAGTCCTCTCTCTCTGCTGCTCCATGGGCTTCCCTAGTTTTCCTCATCCATACATGGAAGATAGCTCAGCTCTAAAACTGTACTCCTATGACCAGTTCTAAGATCTTCCTTCCTTCTTTCTCAGGGTAAGAACAAAGAACAACAGAAAGGGATAGAGCCAAGGGAAAAAAGGAAAAGCATAAATGATGACGAGTTAGTGCCAGGGACTTTATCCAGCTGCATCAACTGCTCCCTGTGTGGCAAACCCCTGCTCAGGTGGAATGGGCTGCAGTGCTTAAGTGAGTACGGCTGGCTGGCTGGCCTTTCCTGACACAGGCTGCTTGCTTAGTGCCTTCCCTTGTCTGGGTCCCCACGCTCATCTCCTTGCCCCCAACTTGGGCAGCCCTTCCACGCTGCTCTCACTCCCTTCCCCTCCTATTTGTCCTTCTAACTTGTTCTCCACCACTCACCTTTCTGGCTGCTTTTCCCACCTGCCTTCTCTACCTGTGGGACCACCATTTGTACCACGGCCTGGGTGCTCCAGCTCACCGTTTTTCCCCTACAGTAGCCAACTCCCTCTTGCTTGTTGACCTGGGCACATCCTCTTTGTTTTCTCTAAAGGACTGACTTTGTGAGCTTCAAATGTCAGGGATAGGAGCTTAGTGAGAGAAGGCTGGATTTATAGAGATCTGTTTTGGATCCCAGATTAGCTCCTCACTCCCTTAGTAACCTTGGGCTGTTGGGTGGTACCATAGTGCATAAAGTGCTGGCCTGGAGTCAAGGAGACTTCCCGAGTTCAAATGCAGCCGCAGACACTTTGTAGCTGGGTTACCCTCTCCAAGTCACTTAACCCTGTTGCCTCAGTTCCCCCATCTATAAAATGAGTTGGAGAAGGAAATGGCAAACCGATCAGTATTTCTGCCAAAAAGACCCTAAATGGGGCCATGGATACAACTGAAAAATGACTGAAGACCATGTGTAGATCTGTAATACTTGTCCCTGAGGCACATTTTCATGGGTAAAACATGTGTCTCTGAGGGTCCGTCTAAGACCCCTGCCAGCTCTTGATCTGTCATGTCTGAATGTGATTACTTATGGAAATTTTGGTTGAGGGGTGGGGAGGAGATGTACTTTGGCAAATTTTCCCTAGTAGGGTAGGAAGCTAAGTACTGTGTGAGCTTGGAGCCCTAGAGGGCACGAGGCTGCAGGAGCTCCCAAACTCTTAGTTACTAAGTCTCAACCTGACCCTAGCTCCCAGACCAGGGATGATGGGACCTCATAGGCTCAGTCTGATGGATGGAAAGAGAAAGGGAGAACAGACAAGACAATTGCTTGGGTTCTGCCTTACATGTCCCTCCCTGGTTGCCCCAATGGCTGACAGCCACAGGTCATGTCCGACATTTCAAACATCCTTCCTGGCTGCCCCGGACTGGGTGTATAGCCCACCAGGTGAAGCCTGGGGCTAAGTTGATTGGATAGTTGGTTGGGGTTCAAAGTGAAGTTGTTTTCTGGTGCTAATGGAAAACATTGCCAGCTTGGAGGGCCCACAGCAGTTTTTGTTCTACCAGAACACTGGGCTCGCTTGGGCCATACAAACAATCTCTTGTCAATTTGATTCGGTGTTTTTGGCTCTGGAGGCTTATGGGAATTGGAGGTGAAAGGGTGTGTGTGTGTGTGTGTGTGTGTGTAGGAACAAGGCAATGAGAGAGGTAGAAAAAAGGGGAAATAGATCTGGTCCTAAGGGAGAGATGGAAGGAAGGTCCTACCGTTTTAGCGAGACCCATCACTGGAGCCTGAGAGGCCAAGTTATATGGGTGTTTATCTGCCTCGAGAGGCAGTGTGGTGTACTGGATAGAGCTTTTTAGTTGGGTGTTAAGAATTTCTGAATGCAAATCCTGTCTCAGCTCCTGGTTAGCCATGTAACTGCAGAAAAGTCATTTAACTCCTTTTTTAAAGGCTCACTTTCTACCTATCTCTTTTGAATTCATTCCCCTCCAGCTGCTTCTAGCCCCTCCCACTGGGGCCTGCCCTAGGTGCTATACTTAAATTAAATTAAGTCCTTGACATATGAACTAGCTTCTCCTATTTACATAAAGGCACGAGATGAATCCCAGGGCGTGCAGGTGGTGCTATTATCCCGGGCTCTCAACTGCGGGTATCACCAAAGAGTGAGCAGTAATTCCTTAAACAGACTTGTTGGAGGAGAGAGCAGCCTCCTGTCTTAGATCAAGCCTAGGCTCTGTCGGCGTGGGCTGGGGCTTTGTAGACAGACAGATCAAAGGGGCCTGCCCCTGAAAGGCAGCCCTGTTCCGTTACCAGGGTCCGGTACAGTGAGTTTGGAAAGCTCAAATCTGGACTCTAACACTAACTGGGTGACCCCATAGGCCACTCGGCCACACTCTGCCTCAGTTTCCTTATCTATAAAATAGGAATAATAATAGCACTTAAGTGCCAGGAGGGTGGGGGGAGGGAGGAAGGAAATAAATATTTATATAGCATCTACTATGAGCCAGACTCTTCTCCCCTCTTCTCCTTCCTTTTTTTCTTCCTTTCTCCCCTCCTTTCTTTCCTTTCCTTCCTTTTTCTTTTTCTTCTTTCTTTTTTTCCTCTTTTCCTTCCTTCATTTCTTCCTTTCTCTTTCCCTCCTTCCCTTCCTTTTTTTATTCCTTCATTCTCTCTTCATTCCTTCCTTCCTACCTCCCTTTTTCCCTTTCTTTCTCTTTTTTCTTTCCTTTCTTCCTTCTTTCTTTCCTTCTTTATCTTTTTCTCTCTTCCTTTTTTCTCTTTCTTACTTCTTTCCTTTTATTACTGTGAATTGCATCTGATCTGATTTTCGCAACAACCCTGGGAAAAAGGTGCTATTATTGCCTCATTTTCCATTTGAAGAAGCTAAAGCAGGCAGGGTTAAATGCCTGACCCAGGATCACACAGCCAGTAAATATCTGAGATCACATTTGAACTCAGGCTTTCCAGACTTCAGGCTGCATGCTCTAGCTTATGTTCGAGTCCATTAACTTGTTTTGTTTTAATATTTTGAGAACTGTATTTCAGTATAATTGGTTTTCTTTGTAATTCTATTTTATTTGATTCATTTAATATATGATACTGAGAGGGTTATAAGGTGCCATAAGGCAGACAGTCACCAGACTGACTGGCAAAGGGAGAGGCTGCATTTGATGATGTCTAAGGTCACTTCTGGCTCTAAATTGATGTTCCCATGACCTATCAGGTTCCTTCTCACTTTGGGACAACAGTAATCCAAAGGAAAAAAAAACCTGAATGGATTAAAAAAACAAAAACAAAAACAAAAAAAAAAACATGAGATTGGCTTGGAACTTTCTGAAATTCAAAGCTCTGGGTCATCTCTCTGAAAAATGAAGAGGAAGCTTTGACAATTTAACTGGGATAGCAGTGATAAACAAAACAGGAATTCCAGCTAGAATGGGAAATTGTGGGAAGGCCTCCAGGAAAGGAGAGGAGAAAACCTACAGAAGGTTTTGGACAGACTCCCAGGAAAGCCACCGGGATTCGTGGACAAGCAGTCCTGAAAAGGGAGCTGTCTTCAAGTCTGGCCCAGACCGCCTCCTACTTCTGTGAAGGCAGCCAGCTCTAGGTTTGGCTGTCTCCTTCTCATCCTTCCTCCCTTGTCATCCTCATTTCATTCTGGGCTTCCTCCGAACTTGGCTCAGCCCCTACCTGCCTCCAGGTGGGCTTTCTTGGCAAGCAGATGACTGTTTTTTTCCTACTATGAACCATTTTTTTTCTTGTGCAGCAGCTGGTGCATTACAAGAGAACCAACCAGTAGTTCCTCTTTAAGACATAGGATGTCACCTTCTCTTGGAAGGCCCTTTTCATGCCCAGTGGCCAGAGAACACAGCTCTAGACTTGGAAAGGACCTCAGAGTTCATTTAGACCAACCCCCTCATTTTATAAATGAGGAGACTAAACCCCAGGAAGGGAACTGAAGGGGACCTCAGAGGCTATCAGACATGGGCCAGTCCTTTACTATTGCCTTGGGGATTTGTCAGCGTTATGGGCCAGAAACAATATTTTCACACACACAAAAAAATCTGTTATGTTTTATTTAGCAAAGAATTGCCTGGAGTAGCTGCAAACATGTTTCAACTCCTTGTGTCAATAGGTGGCAGGCACAGCTCTATGTAAAACTATACCAGCCTGGTTGGTTTTATTATTGTTGCCCAGGATTGTCAAGGGAAGAAGGGAGGGGGAAGGGGAGCATAGAAAGAGAGGGGACAGAGGGAAGGGAGGAGAGAAAAGGGAGAGAGAAGACAAAAGAGAGAGGGAAAGAAGAGGAGAGGGCAGAGAAGGGAGGGAAAGAGGGAGAGAGGCAGAGACAGGAGGAGGAGGGAAGGGAGAAAGGAGTGAAACAGGGAGGGAGGGTGGTAAGAGAGACAGAGACTGAGACCCAAAGAGAGAGAGATACAAAAATAGAGAGAGAGAAGGGGGAGGAAGAGGGGGAGAGGAAAGAGAGGAAAGAAGGAAAAGGGGGAAGAAAAATGGAGGATATTCCCTCTCTTAGACATAACTATGGTCCAGGACCTAGTGGGAATGAGTTTTCATTCAGTTTAGTTTCAATTTCATTCAATCAATTTGAGAACCAGGCCAAAATCATTTAACCTCCTTATCTACAAAACAATAAAGTAGTGCCTAGATGGCTTCTGATGTCCCTTCCTGTGCTAAATCTAGACAATGAGATGGCACAGTGGATTAGATTCAGAAAGTTCTGTGTTTGGCTCCTGTCTCAGAGCCATACTAGCTGGGTGATTCTGGGCAAGGCCTTTAAACTCTGCCTCAGTTTTTCCATCTGTAAAATGAGAATAATAGTAGCACTTCCCTCCCAGAGTTGCTGTGAGATCAAAGGAAATGATATATGCAAAGGACATTTTCTAAATCTTAAAGTGTTACATAGATACTAGCTATTATGGCTCTAAGAATATTTCTTAAACATATACTATGTGTAAGTGCTATGCTATCCTGGGGGATACAAAAACAATGATGAAAGAGTCCTTGTCTCCAGAGGGCTTCCATTCTACTAGAATATAGATATATACTCAGCCAATCAACAGGCATTCATTAAGCTCCTGCTGTGTGCTAAACATCAGGATACAAATACAAAAATAAAACCAGCTGCCTTCATGGAGCTTACATTCTATTTTGGCAAAGTATTTTCAAGAGGGTGAAAAGTCCTAACAGCTCTGGGAATCAGAAAAAGCCTTGCAGAGCAGGTCTCCTTGATGGGTGCCTTCAGGAAGCTAGATAGAGATGAGAGATGAGGCCATTGGGGGTGGAGGTCATTTGGACATGAGTGCAAAGACACACAGGGTGGAGATGGAACGTGGTGCACGGGGAGTAGCCAGCAGGCCAGTTGGACTGGAATCGCACAGGGTATGAAGGGGCATACATAGTATGAAATAAGACTGGAAAAGCCAGATCATACACAGGCTTATAGTTGTGATAGCCCTAGGGCACAGGGCAGGGGAAAGTCCCCTGCAGAGTCAGCCTTCCTGCCTGCTTAGCTTTAGGAAGAAAAGGCAGCCTGATCCTGACTTCCAATAGAGTTGAGTTTTGTTGGTTTTTTAACTTCTTTTGGGTAATGGATGCTATTACTGGCAATCTACAAAAGAATGCTGTTTATCACAAAGAAAACCACCTATTAAAATATATTTATAAAAATAAGTTTGTGGGCCCCATTTAAAAAACCCAGGCTTGGAGAAATCTGTTATCTCTTATTAGATAGCAAAGGGTTGCTGCCTTCCTTCCAAAAAAGACTCCCCCAAAACAAACAAAACCCAAAGCAAGTTAATGACTGGTATATTCTTGTACACAAGCTTGAACGCTCATTTTGTGACTGAAGAAAATGCTTCCCTTTTGTGGGCCTCAGTTTCCCCAGAGTCACAGACTTCTTACTGGAAAGGATGTCAGAGGCCATAATGCATCCATGAAAGAAATTCCTATTGTAATATACCAAACAAATGGTCCATGAGTCTCTGCTTTCTTTTGACTTGGAAAATACTTCAAGGTCCCTATTGTATCTCCCCTGAGTCTTGTCTTCTTCAGGCTAAATATTTCTATTTCCTTCAACCGAGCCTCATATGAAATGGACTCAAGACCCTTGGTCATCTTTGTGGCCCTCCTGTTGATCCTCTCTAGCTTATCAACTTCCTTCTTAAATTGTATGCACAGAAATAAACATGAAATTCTTGCTGAGGCTTGAGAGCGTAACACAGTGGGACCGGCGTTCCCGTACTCTGGCATTCCTAGAAACTATACTTCCCAATGCAGCCCAAGCCCCAATTGAATGTTTCTGCATCACATTGATACTTTATGTTGAGCCTGAAGTCCACTGAGACCCCTAGATCTTTTAGACTAGTCATTGTCTAACTATGTCTCTCCAATCTTGTATTGTGAAGCTGATTTTTATACCCATTTACAAGACTTTATTTATATTTATGTCTTCTGAATGTCATTTTATTAGATTCAATTCAATGCTCTAGTTTGTTAATATCTTTTTGGATCCTATCATCCAATGTATTTGCTTTTCCCTCCCAGCTCTGGATTATCTGTAAATTTGATGAGTATAACATCTATGTTTTTACCTATATCACTGAACTATTAAAAAGCACCATTCGCTGGGGCACTCCACTGAAGAACTTCTGTCCGTTGGTTCATTAACAACTACTTGGCTATCTGGTCAGTTCTGGATCCATTTAATTATCATCTAGTCTAATTATCATCTAGTCTATCTTTTCATTTTCTCCACAAGAATAGAATGAGATCTTATTAAAAACTTTGCTGAAAATCTAGGTAAGCTCTATCAGGGATATAAGAGTTTTCACTTCATTTAGTATATTAAAAATTACACCATAAAAAATGAAATCAGGTTAATTTTACCTGGTCTTTGCTTGCATCTACCATCCTGGCTCTCCATAATTACTGCTTCCCTTTCTAGATGTTTCCAACCTTGTCTGTGATATTCAATTCTAGAATTTCCCCAGAAATTGAAGTCAAACTTAAAAGATTCTCTTTGCTATTTCTCTCCCTCTCTCTCCCTCTTTCTCCCTCTCTCTCCCTCTCTCTCCCTTTCTCTCCCTGTCATATTGGTACCTTTGCCCTTCTCCAATCTTGTGATTCCTCTCTCCATTTTCTAGATCTTCAGATGTCACCGTCAATGGCTCAGTTATCAGATCTACTCATTCTTTCCCGACATAAGGTTGGAGTATATCTGGGCTAGGTTCATCAAAGGTAGCTCAATTACCTCCTTACTCACCTCAGTAATCACCTTTCCTGTTGGTCATTTTCTAGTACAAAGGTCATATACGCTCCTTTGTGAAAAAATAGAAACACTGTAAAAGCAGAACAACTTTACATTCTTTCAGTTGAGTTATTATCCTCCTGCCCTCCTCAAGCAAAAATCCTATTTCTTTTTTGATCTTCTGTCCCTCACTTTTCTCTTTCCCTTTTTGTAATGTTCTCTCTAAAATGTAATGAGGATCTGAGAATCCAGGGTTCAAGTCCCTGTTTGGGCGCCAAAATGTAATGTTCTCTCTAAAATGTAATGGTCTCTATTGAGATTTTCTTGGGGTCTCTGGAGGCAGCCTTTGTTTCAGTTCAGTAATCACCACAAGACAGCCAGGTGTTAAAGCCCAAATCCTTTATTGTCTCCTTCAAAGTCTTATTAACTCCTTCACTTGGGGCTTGGCTAGTTTTCTGGGGGCCTTCTGGAGTCTTGGTTTCAGTGGAAAAGCAAAGGAGCAGAGCCTGCCACTAAGGTGGTGTGAGATGGGATGAATCTGTCTGAGTCCAAGGGCTTATGCTTCAGCCTCCAGCCTTCTGTCTGCTTGTCTGAATCTCTGAATCTCCCTGGCTGAGGCTTCTAGCTTATATGCTACACACTGAGTACAAACTAATCATTATATCACTAGGAAACCATTATTTGTTGTAGGATTAAATCCATGCTAAACTAGATTTAACCATTGTCTCCTTAATTCCACTTAATACCTTGTTTCAAGTTCTGGCCCATAACATCTCCTTGTAGGATTAAATCAACCATACTGAACCATGCTAAATTAGATAACTATTGTCTCTATCAATTCCCTTGACTTAGTATCTTGTTAGAATGCTTTGTTTCAAATTCAGAATTCTGGCCCATAATACCTCTTCTGTAAAATGGGAATTGGGAATGAAACTTTTTTTTTTCTATGCATAGCTCTGCTATTAGGACTGGGGATAATCATTATCACTGACATTTATGGCAAAATTGGCAAAAGTATCTTGCATTTATGATTTCATCTGAGCCTTGTATTACAGGTGAGGAAACTGAAAATCCTACAACTTAATCCATTTAACTTGGGAATTATAGTTGGATAGTAGTCTTTTTGAAAAACATTTGAAGATGTCTATAGACTACTTGCTAAATATGAGTACCATCTAGGAGATACGAAATCTGTGAAATCTGATGTCATCTTGGACTGCTTTAAGAGAGGAATGACATCAAGGTTTAAGGAAGTGATCATCCTGGTATTTTGTGCTATGGTCACAGCACATCTGAAATATCATGTTTAATTCTAAATATTAGAGGAAGGCAAACAGGACAATAAAGAATCTTGATGAGTCCCTCTTGTATAAATGCCAAATGAAGGAAATGTTTAATGTGTAGAGGAAAATACTTAGTGGGAGCAGATATCTATGAATTATTTGAAGGCTCTCATATAAAGCAAAGTCTCTTAAATTGTGGATTGTGACCCCTTATGTAATTGTGTAACTGAATGTAGGGATCTAAAAATTATGATTTATCATCAGTAACTGTTTGATTTGTATACTTATATGCCAGGATCTGCATGAAAATTTTTTGGGACAAAAAGGGGTCATGAGTGGAAAAAGTTTAAGAAGTTCTGATATAAAGGAGGTATTTAATTTGACTATTTAGAGGGCAGAAATAGGAGCAATGGGGAGAATTTTCAAAGATACTAATTTAGGGTTGATTGGGGGTGGGGAGGAAGCTTCTCAACCATTTCTATTTCAATCATGTCCAACTCCTTGTGACACCATCTGGAGTTTTCTTGGCAAAAATTCTGGAGAGGTTTGGCATTTCCTTCTCCCACTCATTTTACAGATGAGGAAACTGAGGCAAAAGGGTTTAAGTGACCTGCCCAGGGTCAAAAAAGCATGTTTGAGGCCAAATTTGTGCTCAGTTCTTCCTGAATCCAGGCCTAGAGTTCTATTAGCTATACTATGGAGCTGGCCAGGTCATAAAAGAGTGGATTTGCCTGGGAAGGTAGTGGATCTCCTTCCCTGTTGCATTAGTAATGAACTTCCCTTCATCTTAATTTTTTTCCTTTCCCACTTCTTCCATCTTCTTTTATTGAAATTTGGCTTGCCCAGATGACACTGCCTCTCTGGCCACCCTTTTCCAATACTGGTTGCATTTTTGCCCATATTTTGGACCCACTGGTCAAGATAGCGGAGTTAGAGTATTCTTTGTTCCCTGTTGTCACTTCCAGGTACTCTTCCTGGCCCTTCCTCCCTTTCCTGTCCTTTTATACTTTCTTGCCATGTTCTCTTCCATCCAATAACTCTGGCTGTTTGGCTGTTCCACAAACAAGACCCTCCATCTCTCAGCTCTGGGCATTTTCTCTGGCTGTCCCCCATGCCTGGAATGCTCTCTCTCCTGAATTCTGATTTCTGTGTTCCCTGGCTTCCTATGAATCCCATCTTTTACAGGAAGCTTTCCCCAACTCCTCTTAATTTTAGTGTCTTCTCTCTGTTATCTCTTGTTTGTACCTATTTGCTGGTTGTCTTCCACTTTAGATTGTAAGTTCCTTGAGGGCAAGAACTGTCTTTTGCCTGTTTTGGTAAGTATCCCTAGTGCTTAGACAGTGTCTACCACATAGTAGGTACTTATTGTTTACTGATTGACTGATTGCCCTGCCCAGTCTATTCTGCTACCCACTAGTTCATTAGAGATAGATCCTCATCTCAAATTACTAGATATGTACCTTGTATTTATTCATTTGTCTAAATATACCTTCCTTAGTTTTAATTTCCACAGATGAGAAGTCGGTAGGAATTTTAGAAGTCATTTTTTTTTTTTTTTTTTTTTACATTTTAGAGCTGAGTAAACTGAGGTCCAAGGGAGTGAAGTAACTTGTCCAATATAATGCAGCTAGTGGAGAGTTGAGTTTTGAACTTGGGTCCTCCAACTCCAAATCCAGAACTCTTTCTACCACAAAACACTTCCTCATTTCCTTCTTAGTTAAAATAAGCCCATTGATCCCCTCCAGCTCTAACATTCTGAGATCCAGTTCTAATCAATTCAATAAATATTGATGATGTGTTTATTGGGCACAAGGCTCTGTGCTAAGCTTGAGTTGAAAGAGATGGAAACACAGGGTACTCCACATATATGCACAGATGAGTAAATACCAGATAAATGCCAGGTAATTTGGGATGGGAATCTAGGACCTGTGATCTACTCTTAGTGGCAGACATTTCTCTCCCCATAGAACCCTGTCTGGGGCTGGGGGCTGGCATTGCCTCTAGTACTGAAGCCGCAACAGCAGCTCCTCCCTCTGACCTTTCAGCAAAGACGGTTCAGCCCAATTTATTACCATCTGCTACAGACAGAACATCATCAAATAGCCAGTTAAACTTAATATATAATTAATTAGTCACACGCAATGCCCCAAAGGATAATTCCCACAGATATGCAGCCACACTTATTGACATTCTTGTCTGGCACCTCATACCTATCATTAAGAGAGTGCCCAAGGCCCCACTTCACCACTGGGGGCATGGTGAGGTATTAATGAGTTAATAAATGAAAAACCATCTATTAAGTTTTAATTATGTGCTAAGGACTAGAGAGAGCATCAATGGAAAAGTGAGTCAATCCTTGCTCTTAAGGAGGTCATATTCTAATTGAAGAAGACCATAGGTATAGGAGGGTTTGGCTATAGAGCAGATGACGCCTGTAGATAGATGTTTCTTCCATACCATGAGGAAGCTATGATTCAATTCCACTTGTATGGCTACTCCCTCTACCTGTGCTGACCACAACCCCTCCATACCTCCTCATCCTAGGAGATTTCTGTTCTTTTTCTTATGTAAACCTGGCTTAGAGGAGGTCACCCAGACACTGAAAGCTCTCCTTGCTCTTTCATAATTTCATGGACACCAAGGGAGTACTTGGGAATGTCCATCCATGACTCCTTACTCTTGATAAATGAGTAGCCTATCTCCTTTTCTGTGCAGATATGTCTCTGCTGATACCTTTTATGCTACTTCTTGCTCCAGGTTAATTGTGTGTGTGTGTGTATGGAGTGTGTGTGTATACCTGCATCCATACACACACACACACACACACACACACACACTGCAACCTACTGACATGAATCTTTTCACTGACCTTTGAGTAACTGTTCACCTATGAGGACATGATTTCTCTAAACCTGATTCTTTCTCCAGCACCAAGCTCCATGCGCTGCACTGAATAAATATTAGATTGAATCAAAGAGGCAACTAGACGAAAGACTCATTTTCCTGAGTTCAAACCAGCCTCAGACACTATTTGTGTGACCCTGGTAAGTCACAATCCCATTTGCCTCAATTTCCTATCTGTGAAATGATTTGGAGAAGGAATGGCAAATTGCTCCAATCTCTTTGCCAAGAAAACCCCAAATGGAATCATGAAGAGTCAGGCATGACTAAACAACAAAAAAAGTTTAATCAAAAGCATTTCATTCCAAATACACAACTTTGATTCTAGATTAGCACAATGGCTAGAACACTTGAGATAGGGAGGACTGATTTCAAGTCCTGCCAAAGAGACTCACTCCTACTACATAAATAGCTAGCTTTTAGGCAGCACTTCAAGGGGCTCATACAAAGTGTTTTTATTCATATTAGCTCATTTCATCCTCAAAGTAATCCTGAAAGGGATGTGCTATAATATTCTCATTTTATTAAGAAAACTGAGATTAAGTGACTTACGCAAATGATAGAGCAGATGAGTGTCTGAGGCTGGATTTGGATTCTTCTCTCTTAACCCAAGTAAGTGCTCTATCCTCTGTGTCAGTTTACTCTCACAGTTCTAGATGCCCTAAAGGACAATGGAAATATTGATGTCAGTAGGATACAGAACATATGACACATATGTGCATGTGTGGATAATATGCTACATACGGTGTATCATGTGATCACATGCATGCTTTGCAATGTCAAAATAAGTTATATTGCAATACACATCAATGCATTGTGACGTGTGTGCACACATGACACATACATACAATGAATATACATGACGTGTTAATGTGTGTGATGCTGACACATATGTATGTGTATATGCGTGTATACATGTATTTTTAGATGTAACTTATACACAGGAAGTGGCACAAAAGAAGCCAGTAGGGACATTTCTGACCAGAAAAGAAGGTGGGCTGGTCACTTGCCAAAAGTTTGATCATAAATGGACATCCCAAGCAATTTCTTAGTCAATCAACCAATAGTTATAAGGGGCTATTATGCACCAGGATACAGAAAGAGGCAAAAGAGCTTCTTCTCTCAAAGAGCTCACAGTCTAAAGGGTCTCTCTGGGATCTATGAAATGGTGAAAGAGGAAGAGCAGAGGATTTTTTCTCTTTATCTCCACAAGGTGCCATTCCAGACCCCCTTTAATACCGATGCTTTCCCTCAATCCTAATTTAGTCAGTTATCTATTTTTGCTGTCCATGGCAGTTTGTATAGCCCCCTACCGCTACCCCTTAGGATTGTGGGAATTTAATTAGATGGTCAGCTCCTTTAAAGATATATATATATATATATATATATATATTTTTTTTTTTTTTTCCCTTTTGGCTTTTCTTTGCATCTCTAGCACATAGCGCCTGGGTCTTGGTAGGGGCTTAATAAATGTTGACTAATAACAGTAGAGTTCAACGTAAAACTTTTCCTTTAAAAATAGAGCTTCAAAGGTTTGAAAAATGCTTTATTTAGATAAAATATCTCATTGAAGGCTCGGCACAAATTCATCTTTACTCTTTTCTCCACCACTCTGGGCTCTGGGTGCTTGGGCCCCCCCTCCCCCTACCTTGGCTACCCCTCCCCCAACCTTGGCTACCCCTCCCCCAACCTTGGCTGTGCCCCTCCCCCCGGTTTAGTCTTCGCGTTCTGGAGCCTTCTGGGGGCCGGCTTCCGGAGTGAGAGTGTAAGCGCCCTGAGGGCAGGGTCCCCCGGCCGGGATTGCCTCGGCTCCGCCCGCTCCTCCCCAGCCCAGTCCGTGGTTCTGTCCGGGTCCGACTCCTCCCGACTCGGCCTTTGGGGTCTCTGGGCAGAGGGCTCCGAGGGCTCCGCTCCCTCCTTCCGCGGGCCAAGGCGGAGATTACGGGAAGGTCCTACGGCTGGGGAGGCTCGAATCCGAACCCGGGTCCGGGGCTCTGGTGCTTTACAGTGTGCAAAGGAATGGATGCGGCCCGTTCCCTCGCGGGGCCGCAGGGGGCGTCGGGGGCGCCCGAGCGCGGGGCCGCGGGACTCACTTCCTCGCCCTGTCTCCGCGTCGGGAGGGGGAAGGGAAGGGGGCCCAAACTCGGACCTCGTGTCCGGTCCCGGGAAGGGAGCGCGCGCGGGGGGGGAGGGGAGCGCGCGGGGGGGGGCGGGCCTGGAAGACTCGGTGGGCGTTCCCTCCCCTCCCCTCCCCTCGAAGGGGCGGCTCCGAGCTCTCTGACCCGGGGCTACGGACTGGCGCGAGCCTGCCTCCCCCGCCCCAGGGCGCCGGGACTCCGGAGGTCACGTGGGGCGGGTCCCGCCCCCCCTCCGCGGGGCGGGCGCCTGCGCAGAGCGCGCGGCTCAGCGTCCCCTTCCGGCTCCGAGCCCACAGGCGCTCAGTGTACCGAGTTTTGCGGCGCTTGCGGCTCCTTGGGGCGCTTAAGGGACGCGGCGGCGGCGTGGCCCGGTGAGTCCCTCTGGGTGACCAGCGGCGGCGGCCGGGAGGCGGCGGCCCGGGACTCGCGGCGCGCAGGGGACTGCGGGTGCGGAGGGGCTGGGGCCTAAGGTTAGGGGGCTGGGGTGCAGAGGGGCTGGGCCCGAGGTCCAGGGGATGCTCAGAGGCCGGAGCTCGAGGGGCTGGGGCGCACAGGGCCTGGGGCCCGGATTTAGGGGGCCGGGGCCCAAGTTCCTGAGGGGCTGGGGCCCCCGGGATGCAGGAGCGCTGGGGCCCAGGTTCACGGAGGTTAGGGGCGCACAGGGGCTGGGGCCCGGATTTAGGGGGCCGGGGCGCACGGGGGCCGGGGCCCAAGTTCCTGAGGGGCTGGGGCCCCCGGGATGCAGAAGCGCTGGGGCCCAGGTTCACGGAGTTAGGGGCGCACAGGGGCTGGGGCCCGGATTTAGGGGGCCGGGGCGCACGGGGGCCGGGGCCCAAGTTCCTGAGGGGCTGGGGCCCCCGGGATGCAGGAGCGCTGGGGCCCAGGTTCACGGAGTTAGGGGCGCACAGGGGCTGGGGCGCTGGGTTTGGGGGCGCACAGGGGCTGGGGCCCGGATTTAGGGGGCCGGGGCCCAAGTTCCTGAGGGGCTGGGGCCCCCGGGATGCAGGAGCGCTGGGGCCCAGGTTCACGGAGGTTAGGGGCGCACAGGGGCTGGGGCCCTGGGTTTGGGGGCGCACAGGGGCCGGGGCGCTGGTCAGAGCGCTAGGCCATGGGGTTTCGGGGAGCTGGGGTGCAGGGGCTGCAGAAAGGGGAGCGCACCAAGCCCGCAGTGCAGGCCCAGGTGAGCAGGGGCAGTGGGAGGGGTGGTACCTGCGCTCCAGGCTCAGGGAGGCGTTGGAGCCGAAGCCCCTCGGAGCCGGCTGGGCAAGAGCCCGGACGCTCCGGGCCCGGGAGGTGGCGAGGGCCAGGCTGGCGGCAGGGAGCAGGGATGTGGAGGGCGCTCTGAGGAATCGGGCAAACGGGTTACGTCCGGGACGCCCGGGAAGGCTGAAGCCCGAGTCCTGTTGCGGCCTGGGAGGAGGGGCAAGCGCACCCTTGCAGAAGGTGGGCGCTGAGGGAGGCGTCCCAGGCCCGGGGCGTCCCGAGGTGGAGCTTGTGCAGTTGTGGAGGGGCTGAGACTGGGCAAGTAGCTTCCGAGAGAGACAGGGGTGTGGACAGAAGAGATAAGCGAGGCGGCCTGTCTGGGACTTCTGGGGCTTTAAGAGCGGAAGAGGACGGGAAGTCTCTGCCTGCGAGGTGAGCATGCAGAGCCCTGGGAAGCTGGGGTGAGACCGCGGGCCCCGAGCGCTCTGGGTGGAGGACAGGATTCCCGGGGCTGTGGAATAAGGAAGGGGGCGGGCGGGGCCGCCCAGAAAGAAAGGGTGAAAAGTTGGGGGAGGAGTTCGGGGGGAGAATGTGGGTCTGTCATCCCAGAAGTATTTATTAAGCACCTACTGAGTGTGTGACACTGATAAAAAGGAAACAGTCCTTACCCTCAAAGAGCTTAGATTGGATCTGGAAAAGCAGCTTGTATGCCCACAAGTAAGTGCAGATCATCCGGGTGGGGAGAGATCCTGAGAGGCCGCCCTGGAGTGGAGCCGGGGATGGATGCTTGGGGTGAAGGGGAGGGGAGCCAGACAGTCCCTGGGTCTAAGGGGGATGGGGAGAGCCATGTTCCACTCACCTGAGTACAATTTTCTCTGCATCAAGGAGTTTTGGGTGAATGAAAAAAAATGGCCTCAAGGTTAATTAGAACCTCTCATTGAAATGTTTGGTTTGAAAAGTAGGGAGAAATAGTGAATGTGGTCTGTGTGATGTTGGGATTGGGAAAAAATGAGGGAAAAAAATAGGATTGCTCCTATCTGCCCTCTCCTTTCTCCCTCATAGTCTTTCAGTCAATATTTTATAGACATATATTTTTTCCCTCATTTTTATTTCCTCCCTCTGAATGTTGGCAGGGAAGTTTAACAGTCTTTAATATGAATAGTGAGTCTTCTGCCTGAAGGTACAGTATTTAGAAGTGGGTCGGATGTGTTACTGCTACTGCTTCCACTAGTTTGGTCACAGCAGTGGGAGCTGCCCCTTCTGTCCTTTCCTCTTTCCTCCTCCCCACACCGAGCTGGCTGTTTGGCGCACAGTTTATCCTGTGTCAGCACCACCTGTTTGGGACTCTGATATGTTTTGATGTATTTGGTGGAGACTTGAAAAATGAATGTGGGGCTAGCTGGTTGTCCCTGGTTTTGAGGAAACTAGGCAGTTTAGGATTAATCTGCTGTTTTGACAGATTAGTTTGATTAGGAAGAACTTGTAATTAAAAAAAAAAACCCAACTCCATCAGAAGAAACTTGGAAAGTTTCAAAACAAATTCCTGTGCCAGGCAGGAGGTTGAAACAAGTGACCTCTAAAGTACTTTCCACAATCTTGGATTCAAGGACTTTTTTTTTAAGTTAAGGTGTGTGTGTGTGTGTGTGTGTGTGTGTTTGAAAGTTGCATTGGTTTTTCCAGGAATATATTTGATTCTCAGAATGATGGAATCCATAGTTTTGTTACTAGAACTACCTCTGCAGGGAAAAAAATGTCAGTTCCTAGGGCCTACTGAGTGATCTAAGCAACAGTGACAGACTTAGATGCCTCCACGTACTATAGAGTGAACAAAGAGGGCATTTTCAGTCTTGACTAAAAGATTTCTGAATATGTAATGGGACTTTGACAGATTCTTTGGATTTTTCAACCTGGGTTTCCCCCAATCTCAAATTTAGACAATTTACACTTGAACCTAGGATTCCTGACTCCCTGGTCAATGTACTTTCTGCTGTATTCTGTTCTTTCTTATCTAAGGTCATAAGATTTAGAAACCTGACATATCCTCTATTTTATTACTTTCATTTTAAATATGAGGAAACTGAAGCTCAGAGAGGTTTAAAATGGCTTGTTATGATGCCATATAATTAGCAAAATCGAACTAAAGTCTCAATCCAGGTGCTCTAACTATATATTGCAGTTATTTTTGTGATTTCTTCCTAGTCTGTCCCCCTCCTTTTAATGAGTTCCTAATAAAATCTTTCCTTGTAACATGGTAACCACAGTTATCCCATCCACATCAGGACTGTGCCCATCCTGGTTTTGATATATTTCAGATTGGCATTAAAAATTAAATAGAAGTTTTTGGGAGAGTTTCATGGAAGCTGCAACATGAGACAGCCAGCAAACAGATGTAGAAAAAGTTTAGAAACTAAGAAATGCTCAAAATATATGCATAGCATTATAAAGTGTAAGCATTTTATCTTCTAATGCCATAACAGTTCAGATTTCCCTGCTATGAAGGGAAGGCCAGAACATTGTACTTGGATTTTCCAGATACCATTAGCTCCTTGCCCCAAGCTCAAGATGTGAAGGGATAGCTATAGTCAGGTGAAGCAAGCCTTCCCCTCCCATCTTGGCTATGTAGGAAAGTGTGCGCTTCCTTCTGCTGCCTCTGGCAGGATGATTCAGAGATAGGGACACCAGGGCTTCACTCTCACCTCAGTTCCCAGCTGTGATCCTGGGCAGGTAGCTAGGTCCTGCTCTTCTGTCCTTTAGATCCCACTCCAGGGTCAGGTATTCTTCCAATCTTCTGGCCATTCCAAGAGTCTCTAGGCTCTGGACAGTTTCTCTGCCTTTACCCCTTGCTTGCAAGGCTCTCCCTTTTTTTTTTTTTTCCTGAGACAATTGGGGTCAAGTGACTTGCCCAGGGTCACACAGCTAGGAAAGTATTAAGTGTCTGAGACCAGACTTGAATTCAGGTCCTCCTGACTTCTAGGGTTCTCCTTTCTTATCTCTGCCTTTTGGCTTCCATGGTTTCCTTCCAAGTTTGTGCTAAGATGAGTGTTACCTATACAGGAAGCCTTTCCCAGCCACTCTGGTACCTCCCATCTCTCATTTACTTCCTATTTATCTTGTATTCTGCTTCTCTAAACATAATTGTTTGCTTGTTTTCTCATTAGATTGGAAATTTTGGAAGAGCAGGGACTCCCTGTCTTTGCCTCTTGTACCCAGAGCTTTGCCTAGTGCCTGACCTGTAGTGCACTTAATGTTATGGAGTGACTTAACATCTCTGTGCCTCAGTTTACTTATCTAAGAGAGTTGGACTTGGTGGCCAATGATGTGCTTTCCCAGCTTTAATACCTATGATTCTGTGATCTTTCTGCCAGAACATGAAAGACATACTTCACAATCAAGTCCTTGGAAGCCTTGGTTTGTTGTGTCTATCATAATCTCAGGTCTTTGTTTTGCATCACTAATGGCCTTAGGTAAATGGTACTCCTGTTCTGCTCTAATGAAGGTCAGATCTCCCCAAGTTTAAGGTATGATAGTATACGATTACATTTATATCGACGGTTTATTTTCAGCTGTTAGCCAAGTCAGCAAGTACTCATTTTGTTTCTAGTTCTGGCTGTAACAGAAATGCTACCACAAATATTTTTGCCTATGTGCTGGAGCTTCCTGGGAGTCATGCTCCCCAGTGGAAGAGCATTTGCGCATAAGTGACTCTTGTTAGTTTGGGTCTGTGGCTCTGAAGTCCAAGGGCCTAGGTTCAGCTCCTGGCTCCACCGCTTTCCAAATTGTTATCCAGAACAACTGGACCGATTCCATTGATGGGGGAGCTGATCTCTGTGTCCTCTGACCCATCCAACCTTTGTCTAGCCTCTTTAGTATTTGATAGGCATGAACCCCCCTTGCTCCTTCTGTCCTGCTGCCCTGCCTTTTCCTTTGCTCTGTTCTCATATGGGTTTTGTGGTGGTGGTTTGGTTGGGAAGTGACTTGTCCATTGTCAAGTCTCAAGAATACAAGAGGCTGAATTTTAACCCAGGTCCTCCTGACTCTGGGGTAGTTTTCTATCACTGTGCCACCAAGGATGAGACTAGATGAGTAATGGGCTGTGGGGGTTGTCGGGCTTCTAAGTGCAGGGTTAATGCATCCGGTCCATTTTTCCTGAGCTCCTGTGTACTTGGCACAGAGCTTTGAAGGCATCTTTCTGATTTATCCTTTCCCCTTTATGTGATTGGGCACCAGGGACTTGGTGCTTTTCTTGGCAGTAGAGAGGGACCATGGCTTATGTTGGCATGATTTTGCAGATAATGGTAAATGTTTCCTTGGTAAGCAGCGGTCCCTTAGCTAGCATTGTAGCAGTAAGTCACTTTGCAGCAGCATCAACTCATGCCCATTCTACAGATGAGGTTTCTGAGATGGTTGGAGGGGGGCAGTGGTGTTGGGGGTTTTATTTCCTCATTAGAGGGTCATGTGAGCTTCTGCCCAGGAAGCCCACCTGCGTCCAATTCTGCGGGCATATGTGCTAGTGGCATTTTCTTTCTGAGTGAGGAATGGCAGTTTTGGCTAGGACAGCGTCAACAGTTGTCAGGACAAGAGCCATCCAACTGCGTGCTGCACAGGCCTGGAATGTTCACCCGTCACATGGCTGGCGTGCCTTTGGTACTGACGCACAGCTGCGACTTCAGTGCTTGGGGGAATCTCTCTTTTCTTGGTTTTCAGTGCAGTTTTTGCAGCTCTCATGTTCTCTCTCATGTTTGTGAATTAGATATTTTGATTTGTGTCTTAAGTGATAAAAATGGGGAAGCCATTGTTATTTCAGATCAAATGAGCTAGTGTGTGTAAAATACCGTATATGTGTGAGTTATATTTAAGAAAAGGAGCAACTAGGAGGGACGGTGGATAGTGCCAGGCCTGGAGTCAGGGAGATAAATCTTGTGATCCTGACACTTGTGATCCTGGTCAGCTCACTTAACCCTGTTTCCCACAGTTAGGAAACTAAAACGAGCTGGAGAAGAAAATGGCAAACTTCAGTATCTTTGCCAAGATAGGGGTCATGAAGAGTCAGACATGCCTGAAGTGACTGAACAGTAACAACGTGATTAAGAAAAACCTCTGAGAATGTCAGCTTTGCTGCTTTGTTGTGAAAGCTGGGTTGTTTCCAGGAATTAGCGAAGAGCAGCGCTATTGAATTGGAACCCAATTTTCTTTTACAGAACAATTTGGTAGCAGCTCTAGGTCTACCAGGTGGAATATGGTAGGTAAAGGGCAGCTATCCCTGGACTTGAGAGATTTTAGTGAAGCATCTCCCACTTCCTCCATGCCCTGGGGCCAAGCCATCTCTTGCAGGAGTTCACTTTCCTCTCGTCAATCTAAATGAGGTTTAATTCTTTGTCTTGAAGGTCCCTGAATAATATTTTCTATGACTGCTTCTTTCAGACTTATTTGCATTTCATACAATCGCATCAAAATATAAAAGTTGGAACCCATTATCAGGCCAGGTTATGTTTCTGGTTTTGTTCATAGTTAGAGTAGGAAACGTAAGACTCTCCAGAGCATGGTTTAAAGCCAGAAGCAACCTTAGAGGTTATCTAGGTCAGGGGTCAGATTTTCTTAAGGGTGGAGGACCATGTTCTATAACATTCTTAGAATACAACTTTTTGCAAAGCCCCATTATGTATGCTTTCCTGGATATGTAATTTCATTGTTGTTGGTACTTTCATTTGGTTAAGATTGCAACACTTCTGCACCTTCCTATCTTATTTTTTTGGTCCATGTTGTTCCATAAGATCATTGAGCCACTTTGAAAGATCAGAGACCAGAAGGGATGACCCAAGACATATTTCCCCAAAAGGCAAGAGTGGAATCTACAAAATAGCTTTACTGTGTTACTAAAATGGTTAGTGAACTTCAAGGAAAGGAAGTAGTAATGATCCTAGAGTCGGCGTGGCTTCGTCAGGAACAGGTCATGCCAGATGAACCTCATTTTCTTTTTGCATGGTTGCTAGGCTAGTTGAATTGCTGTAGAAATGCTATAGATAACAGTTTATTTTTGCAAAGCATTTGATAATCTCATGCTGCACTTGTGGAAACATTTGAAAGGACAGGGCTAAACAGTATTTAGGCAAGGGCTGTCCAGAACAGAATGAAAGACCATATCCAAAGAGAAGGCTTCAGTGGTTAGCTATCATCCGCTCTCAGCTGCAGAACCAGCAGATTTAGTGGTCACCAAGTCTCCAGTGAGCAGATAGGGAAATCAGGCCTAGAGAGATTGGCCTAAAGGTTTGAAGTCCTCTGACGCTAAGCCAGTGATGTGGTTGTCATCTCTGAAAGAGCTGCTGAAGGCTCTGTGCTTGTCCCTGTGACTGGCTCAGTGCAGTTGGGGTGCTTCCCAGGCTTGTAAATGAGACCGAGCTGGGAAGGGGAGAGAACAGGCTAGATGGCCGATCCAGAAAGGTCTTTGCAAATTAGAACATTCGAGGGACCAAGCAGTTGGAATGTTGAGATCATGGCGGATCAGCTGGAGCATTAGGGAGATTTGGTACAGAGTGAAGACTGAGAGGATGGGAGTGTTAAAGAAAGAGACTGACACATCTGAGAGGGATAACAAATGTTCTCTTTGGCCCCTGAAGTCAGACCAAGGGACAGTGGTTAGAGGTTGCAAAGATGCAGATTGATCACACACTGGGCTCACTGAGCTCACTGTCCACTAATCCACAGGTCTTTTTTCACACAAACTGTCCAGTGAGGAATTTGAGTAGGGCTAGATTGTGGAGGGGCCTAGGGAGAATGTGGATTCTCATAGGAAAGAGGGAGCTATTGATAGTATTTGAGTAGAAGAACTATATGATAAAAGTACTCTGTACTAATACTAGATTAACTTTTGTTAAGATTTGGAGAGAGTTAATACTAGAATCAGGGAATATTAAAAAAAGGGGGGGGGAGGAGATTTATAGCAATTTAGGTGTGGAATGGTAATTTTTGAGCCAAGGTGCCAACTATGCCCCCAAAGCTAACAACACTGGGGAGTTGGGGAGAAACCAGTTAAAATGTAATTGGAAATTAAAATAAAAATTCAATAAAACCGACTATGGACCACTGATCTTTATGTATGAATTCGTAGCCCCTTTTTTATGAGAATTTGACAGCATTGGGGCAGAGTGATGGTTAGAGAAAATGAAATGTGAGAGATGTAAAAAGAACTGGAGTCTTCCACTTTATTCCACCCTCCACACTGCTACTAATTCATTTAAATTTTTCAACATTGCTTTCGTCACATTCTCCACATTGACTGCAGTAGTTCCCCAGGTTAATTAATTGCTTTTGAATTTGAAATCTTGATGAGGCCAATAAGTATGGTTTCTTGATGTTGAAAGCCAGAGGTGGACAATAGATGATATCCTCCATTGGATAAAAGTTGGGTTGAGAAAATGTTGGATCAGAATAGAGGAAATAGGTATTTTTATTTCACCAAAATACTTTGACTGTTTAATTCCATATTGAATATTTTAGGGCAGAGTGTCAAAATTCCCTGAGGCCCAAATAGAACTCTCTGGCTTTTACATTTTAAATGACAATAAAATGGTCAATATTGACAATAAAATAAATTAAATGGCAATAAAACATGCGTGGGGGGCCCGAGTTTACGATCCCTATTTTAGGAGGCCCCAAACTGCTAGCATCAAATTTCTTACAGAAATCTTATTAAAGTTTTGTCTTATAGTTGTGTCTTTGGATATCTCCCCAGTTGTAATTGCAAGGCTTTTGGGCAGGCTCTGGGCTAAATTTATCTTTGATCCCCAACATCAAATGAAGTCACTTTGGCTTTAGTAAGTGGTTAGTAAATGTTGCATTAGGTTGTGTTTGCATCCTTCTGATGCATATTCTACCAAGTTAGCCCGGGAAATCCGGGACTAGTGGGGAAAGTTCTTATTCTTCTGCCTGGCCTGGAAGGGCCCCTGCACACTGGCCCCAGGCCCTACCCTAATTGAGCTATCTGCAGGCCTCTGCTTCCCTTCCCTTGGTTGCCCTGCCTTGCCCTTTGCCCTTGGCCCTTCCTTGAAGTCTTCACCTGCCAGCCAGTAAGGAGTGTTTTCTTCCTCCTCTGAGCTCAGGCATTCTTTGTATAACTCCACTTGAGAGGTAACCTTGAAGAGTTTATAAGTTAAAGAAATAAAATAATAAGTTAAATAAGGAAAGAAAGAAACAAACATTGCTGGACTTGGAATCTGAGGTTAAAAACCTGCCTCTTCTAACCAGCTTTGTGACTCCAGGAATATCATTTAATCTTCTAAACCTCAGTTTCTTCATCGGTGAAATGAGGATAGTATCAGTATCTCCTTCCCTGGGCTTTGTTAGGATCGAATGAGAATGTGCAGAGCAATATGTAAATGTCTTCCAGAACTGCTGCATTATTTGACAGATTAAGCCTACTCTAATAGAGATTGAAATGACTTGCTGTGGGTTACATGTTGATTTTTATCACTTTGTGCTTTTGTCTCTGAGGCCGTTAGAATCAAGGACTATTTATCCCCACAGCCCCTAGGATAGTGTTCTTATTTTTATTTTAAATTATTTGTGGAGTCGTCAGACTCAATTTTTTTTTTAATTTATAATAATTTTTTATTGACAGAACTGTCAGACTCAATTTAAACCAGAACAAAAGAAAATGGGCTAAATTCTCGGCAAGGAAAAGTTTAGACTAGATACCAGTAATTTTCTCAGTGATAATAGTGTATTTCTATTGCTTGACTAGGTAAGCTGAATTCTCTATTTCTAAAGATGTTTTTGTTTTGTTTTTTTAAATAAATAGAATTGGTTTTTCTGGGCTGTTTTTATTGTTGAAAATACCTTCTCATCTTCACTATCTTCTCACCGAACTATCTTTTCTAGTTCTATAATTTGGTGACATTACAGCTGCCTTAGACCATAAATGTGAGACTTGTGTGAAAGCAATTTGAAAGGTATAAATTTTATTAAAATAAAAGTTGGTAGCATTAAAGTATTGACAAGTTCTATGTCTGGAGAACCTTCAGTGTCTGGAAGGAGAGAACAATTTAATACCCAGATTATTAAAGTACATTTTAACAAATGGTTTAAAATATTTGAAAGCAAATCTTTGTTGAAGGGTGTATAATTATTTGATTTCATCTCCATCTTGGGGAATGAGGACAGTGTCATGCATTGAAAGTTGATATTGGTTTTAAACTGGCTGTTAGAAACTCTTAAAAATTCAAAGGTATATTCTAACTGTATTGTAATGTAAGTGGTTTTCCACTAGCCATGGAGATGAAGTAGTTTAAACATATTTATACTCAAAAATAATACCATTTCAGAAGGAATACTGGCAAATTTTGGAAAATTCTCATTTTCTTTGTACAGAAACATGCTGACTTCTTTAAATTAGAGCCAGTATTGCTTGGAAGCATTGAAAACTTGAGATAATCTAAGAATAGGCTTTACACAGTTAACATACTCGATTAAAGTTGTAAGCTTTGTTTTCCTCACTGGAAAGAGCACTACTGACAGGCATGCTTTATTTACATTCTGGGCCTACCTGTGGAATGGGGTCTAAAAGAGTCGGGTTGCTCTGGCAAGTGATCCCCATTAATAGGGTTCAGATTTGTTTGGAATACAGGAGGGAATAGTCAATAGTCAGGTCTAATGTTCTGTAAAAGAACTAAAGTTTATTTTCTATTGTAGCTTGATGTTTTAGAAAAATTAATGTCTATCCTTGGGCAGGAATTTTCAGACATTGCCTTCCGTTAGTAGGTCTTTGTTGATTTCACTGACCTTAATACCATTTCAGGTTTCCTTTTACACAAATGCAGTGTCCTTGAATAATTTCCCTAATACATTTAAGACAAACAGGTTTTCTTCTGGCTTTGTATATATGTGTTTTCCTCTTCTAACTTGGTTTTTTAACAATGTGCTTTTGTTGTTGGAAAAGAAATTAGTTTCTGTTTGGTATTTTCTGGGAGATTTTTGTAGATATGGAAAGGCTGGCTATAAGAATTATTCTTTACCAGTAATCTCTTCAATTGAGGTAGACTGTAAGAGATTGAGTACAATTGAATTCAAACTGGATGTTTTTCAGTAAAATCACTTATTTTTTTACCTATCATAATGCCTAATTATTTTAAATTATGTCGATCATTTAATTGATGCAAATAGTTCAAAGTTCTGGGTCTTTTTCTTCTATACTTGATATATACAGACTCTGATATTAAAAAAGGACATTTTAATCCAGTGGCCTATCCCTCAGAGCACAAAGTATATATGCCACTCCACTTTGAAGTGATCTCTTTGCTGCCCTAGGAACTATTGTGAACATATTTAGAACCAAAAGTAGAAAAAGCAGGAGTGATTTCATGGAGCTTCCCTGGCTTGCAGGATATGTGTCTTTCCCTAAATGCCTCCCTGTGTCCAGAATTTTACCTGTGAAGGGTTCATTTGATGGGAGGAGTCTTCTCATATTCAAGCCTGAATGTGAGTGATTTACTTGAAGTGTTTTCCTCTTAACCTTTAGTTGAGCTCACTTCTGGAAGAAGTGTTTTGATTGTAATGGAAGAAATGAAATAGGAAGAAATAAAAAAGTGATTTTAGAGTTTTAGAGCAGAGTCCTTTACTCCCCCAAGAATTCTTGGTTAATAAGATTTTCATAGAGTTGATGTTTATGCCCAATCATATGATTCTTGTCTGTGTTGGGGGAAATATTGTTATCTTTATTCCTTGACCCTCAGAGGAAAATGTGTCAGAAAATCTTAATCTTTTGGGGGGAAGGGTAAAAGAGCAATCTTAAATAATATAATACAGAGGTAACCTTTTGGAAAAGAGATTTGTGATCTTGCACAAGGGTCATTATTTTTATCACCTAGGAATCCTTGTATGTGAAGAATGAGTTTGTACCTGATTTGTACTTTGGGGTCATGTTATATGACGGGTTTCCTGCCAAGAATGTTGTTCTTTGTTCTTTGAGTGGCCCAGCCAGTAACATTGCTTTATAAATCCTTATCTTTGGTGAATAAGATTGTGGGGTTTGACTTAAAACTCGACTTTTCTTTCTCTTAATTTTGAAGAATACCATCTGTTTCCTTTATGGACTGATATTATGGAATAATTTAGACTTTTTTAAAAATTTCAGACTGTGCAGTGAATGTTCATAAGAATTGTAAGAATTTACTGGCCGACTGCAGTTATAGCAATAAACTCAAGGTAGGTTTTTAAACCCAGCTTTCTTTTCCCAAGAAAGTAATTGACAAGAGATTCTCAGTTTAAACATTGCATGTAACTTAAACTGTTAGAATAATACATGGGAATTAGAATAGGATTTGATGTCTGGTTCCATCATTTTTTCCTGTCTTTAAAATTTGAAGCATATTCTCTAGCTAGCATCTCAGTTGTAAGAGATTTTGGGACTGTTTTACTCAATATCTGAGAAATGGCCATCTAAGCTCCATTTGAAGACCATTGTTGATGGGGAATAGCCCATTCTACTGTTGAGACAGATCTGATTATTAGGAAGTATATCCTTAAATGTAGTCCAAATCTGTTTTTTTCTGCAACTCTTGTTTCTTAGTTTCTGTAACCACTTGCTCTAATTATGGTTTTGATCTCTGAAGTCAGTCAGTCCCTCTTCCTATACAAAGTCAGAGCTATCCCATCTCCCCCTTAAGTTTCTCTTCCTTCATTTGACCCATCAAATTAGAGGATACAGTCTTCTATATACCCTTATTATTCTGCTTGTTCTGCAATCCAGCTTGTCAGTGGCCTTCCCTAAGATTTGATTCTGAGACCTGATAGCAGGACTCTAGATGTGGTCTGACTAGGACAGCTTAAAGTGTTCCTTAGGTCCAAGGTTGTTATTGTCTCACCCTGATGACTCTGGGAGCTTACAGGGCTCTTTAAGATCACCAGATAATTTTCACGGGGAACAAATCAGCTGGTTATCTACTATCTTAAGCTTGTACTGCTGCTTCTTCCCCCCTCTCCACACACATACACTTAATAGTATTTTATTTTTTTCCAATTACATATAAAGATACTTTTTAACGTTCATTTTTCTGTAAGATTTTGAATTCCAATTTTTTTCCCCTCCTTTCCTAAGATAGCAAACAGTCTCATACAGGTTGTGCGTGTGCAGTCATTTTAAAATCTACTTCCATATTATTCATATTGTGAAAGAAAAATCAGAACAAAAGGGAAAAACTACAAGAAAGAAAAAGCAAACCAAAAAAAAGATGAAAATGGTATGCTTCAATCCACATTCGGTCTCCTTAGTTTATGCTGGATGCTGATGGTGTTTTCCTTTCCAACTCTATTGGAATTGTCTTGAATCACTGTATTGCGGAGAAGAACTAAATCTGTTATAGCTGATCATCACAAAATCTTGCTGCTACTGTGTACAGTGTTCTTTTTATGCTCACTTTACTCGGCATCAGTTCATGGAAGTCTTTCCAGGCTTTTCTGAAATCAGCCTGCTCATCATTTCTTATAGCACAGTATTATTCTATTACATTCATATAATACCTCAGTTTGAGCCATTCCCCAATTAATGAGCATTCCCTGAATTTTCATTTCCTTGCCACTACAAAAAGAGCTACAGCTGATTCTTTCAACTTGAATGTAGAATTTTATGATCATCTCTTATTTGATTTGTCTCCTCATCCTAACCTGTCCAGATGAATACTTGGAGATCTTGCTTTTATCATCCAGTGTGTTGGCTTAACACACTGAAAATGAGGTAGCCCTCATTTCTGTGTCACTCAGATCTGGTGAGAATGCCATCGATGTCTTTATCCAAGATGAAGAATATAGGATCTCTAGAGCACTCCCGTAGCACCTTCCCTTTAAGTTAAGATTGATCCATTAATGACTGCTTATGTAAAGAATGATATTAAGATGAATGAGTAAATATTTAAAAAGATATTTCAATTCCTGATCTAAAATAAGACTTATCTTTAATCAAAGCATTTTATCACAGTTTCCACTAGTGGTGTTCCATGTCATGAAATGGAACATGTCATGTTCTATGTCATGAAATAGACCTATATTTTATTTATCTATTTTAGGATGTTCATCCCTAAAAGAAGTGGGTTCTGATGTCAAGCATGGATCATTCCTACCTTAGGCTTGGATTGTAAATCCTCCATATTCACCAGAATAGCAAGAGGTGGCTGTTAAAAAACAGCATTTACTTGTACAAAGCAACATTTGGTGTTTCTTTGGTTTGCAGTTTTATAAGTACACTTACTTTTAACTAGTGAGAGTAAGATTTTGAATTTTCAGTTTAATTTTTTAAAAAGAGTGCTTGTTATACACAAACTTCTGTAGGAGATAACAGGTACTCTTAGGATAGCCCCTGCTGTTTTTACTACTTTCAGCCGGGAAAATTGAAATTAAAATTATTTTTCTGGCTAAATCCAAATTAGCCATAACATTCAGTTGTTGTGAAATTCCCCAACTATTTCTCTTGTTAAATTTTGGGTTTTAATTTTTTTCAGGCCTTTTTCCAAGCTATGATTTTTTTTCTTCCAACAAAGATTAGTGTTCTTGGTGTACTTTTGGCTTCATTTGAAATGATTATCTAGTTGGGATAAATCAGTGATTCAAATACTTAGAAATCAATTTCAACTCTTTACTTGCGGAAGCAACTATGTATGAAGTTTATATGGGATTGCTTTCACTAGTAAACTCAGGTACTTGGGGGGAAGAGTGAAGAGTCTTTGTAGCTCCTCCATTACTGCAAATGTTATCAGTGGTGTCTTGACTAGTTATTTGAATTCAGTTTTTTTGAATTCAAATACTGGTTGGCAAATGATAAATGTGAAGAAAGTGAAATTTTAAAACAAACTAGCTTGAAACTGGTTTAAATATCATTGAAGTTGGGGAAAAGGTATGGAGCTTTGAACCTTTACATTTTGAGCTTCAAAAATATTTGTAGAAAATGATGCAATGATGATACATGGTAATAGGATAAAACTCAAAATTTGTGCCCAAAGTAATTTCTGTTCTTACTTGTCTTCTTTTTCGATAACAGAAAGATTTCCAGCATAAACCTCAAGGATCTCCACAGAATTCAGCACAAAATTCAGTCCAGAGTCTTTATCAAGGTTTGTTCTTAAAATATCATTTCTCAGTTTTAAAAGTTTTAAAAAGTCAAATTTAACTTTTAAAATTTCAGTTGTGTTTCAGAAGGGGCAGTGTTTCTGGTTTACAAATTACAAATTAAAAGCAAGGTACCATTTTCTTCCTGTAGCAAGGATGAAGAATGGATGGGATTTTTGATTTTTACTTTTTCACTTGGTTATTTTTTTTCTATGACGCCTTCTTGCTGTGTAACATCAAAATGAGGTAGTTAAGAGAAATCAATGTTTTAGCTTCTCATTGATTACATCTATTCTCAGACCTTGGAAAAGACTAGAACTGTGAGCTGAAAATTTCTTTTTACATCATTTTCCTGATTGTCTATTTAAAACTTATTTGTAACTGAAGCTTGCTAGAATTCTCCAGAGACAATAGATATTCTCAGTCTGATAGAAAAATCTTCATTGAAATGAAGAATGATCTGGAAGGATTAGAAATTGTACAAAGTGACAGCGGGACAGTTCTTTCTGAAGGGGAGATAGTGCTTCTAAAGTGGCTTCTTGCTGCCATGTCCAGGATGATCCTGCTTTCAGAGGCAGCACTCCAATAGGCTATTTTTGGGAGGACTTTTTGATGAGATGGACACAGTGGAGAAATTTTTGCCATCAGTGCAAATGAGCACATTTAATGCGTGCGTGCATGTGTGTGTGTTTTTCATATCTGTTGGGAGTCTGTGCATTTAGTATGTAAAATGCTTTCTTTAGAATTGGTATTTTGCAGAGCTAACATAAAAATGATTTATTTAGAAATATGTGTGACAAACTGTTTATAGTTTATCAAAGAGCTTGCTTCATATTTTTCCTTTTTGGAAGTAGGCTTTCTCCAAGTTTACCTTTAAGTATAGGTTAATGACACCAGTGACCTTTATTAATGTTTTGTCTTTTTACATGTGAGTCTCTCAAGATTTAACATGTAAAATGAGATTCTGTAAAGAGTTCATTATAAATTGTCTTCAAGTGGATAAAATCAGGTTGCTTGTTAGAGTGCCATTGTATTTGTTTGGGGCCAGGTAAGGTACTGAGCTGAGGTTATGGCGAGGCAACTAGTACTTCGGCTATAACTGTCAGATAGTCTCACCTGAGACCTTTTTAATAAGCAAGGAAACTGAGGTAACACCCAGGGCATTTGTTGTGATTGAGACAAGACTGCTGCTATTGCCAAGAGCCGTCTCGTCACTTTTGCCTTAAGGCAGACAACTTCTTCCATTTTCACTGTTCTTCACTTGTTATTTTAGTATCTGTTCCTTCCCTAAGACTCCCATAAAACAGCTCTGTGGTACGCACAGTCTAGTTGTCTGTGATAGGTTGACAGCAATCAATATGAAATCTCAGCAGTGTGCAGACGGTGCTAATTAAACGCCAGAGATGTCGTTTGTGTTAGGGAAGATACTGTTTGGCAGTCATGGTGTACTTCACCTTGTGACCAATAGAGCACAACTCCAAGAAATAAATTACTTCTGACTCCTTGGATTTTTGTTTTAGAGAAACATCTGATTCTGAATATGTGTTTTTATTACTTCTCTTGGAGCCAAAAGCCCATCTTTACAGATTAAATTTGTCATCTTTTAGATGGGGGGTAGCACTTTCTAAGAAATTCTGTTTTGTGTGGTTATCCTCAATTTGAGCTAGGAAAAAATTCTACCTGACATTTGGAGGCTTAGAAGCCCAGATTGGCAGTCTGCTGCGGAGGCATGCCCTCTGCTCTCTTTATATTACTGGAAATATTTGCCTATTCCTGATAGTTTTAATTTTAAAAGTTAAAATAAAGTAGAATGGTCCTGATAAAAATTTTTTATTAGATTACATTGAAGGATTTTGGTTGGTAAACTTTTTTCTAGGAAATAAATGTTTGAAAGAGAAGTAGTACATATCTGTTGTGTACCTTTTGTTTACAAAAGCAACAGCTTATGTTTATATCTGTTAAGATTTATATAGCACTTTCCGCCGTAATCATATGAGACAGTCAAATCAGCAAGTATTTGTTAAGTGCCTACTGTGTGCCAGACATTGGGTTAAATTTGGGGATAAAAGCAAGGCAGTCTCTGTTCTCAAGGACTTCACAGTCTGGTGCAGATAGTATTAAAGAAAAATGTCTATGATCATGGGGTAAGGAAATGTGAGGGGTGAAATACTAACTCCTATCTCCTGACTGTCAAGCCTTATGTTCTTTCACTAAGCCATAGTAATTTTTACATGTGTTTATTCTAATTAATCTTTTCTGGGGGGTGGAGGAAGGAGGCAGTCATGATTAAGTAACTTGTACATGGTCAATCAGCTAAATATTTACGGTCGATTTTGAATTCAGGTCCTCCTGATTCCTAATATTTACGGTCGATTTTGAATTCAGGTCCTCCTGATTCCAAAGCTCTATCCACTGAGCCACCTAGTTTATTCTGGTCCTAATAATCTTGAGATTCAACGAAATCTTGAAATGCCATTTTAATTATTAGAGGCAGATGCAATGATTTCACTTATAGATTTAATGTAGTATTGTAGTTCATTATGGATAAAATAATTCATGTATGGTAACTTTTTATTGACTGGAGTGTTTGGTCATTTGAAAGTTCAATCAATGAATATTTGTTGGTTGCTTTTTCTGGGCATGACAGTTCAAAAACCATTTTATTCAGTATCTCTGACATACAAAAATACAAAAATAAAAACATTTTATGTTGTGCAGGATGGCACAGATAAGTAAATGCAAGAAAATTTGGGGAAGCAAGCACAAAAAACTGGGGAGAGAAGTCCTGAAGGGGTGGCATCTGAACCAACCTTAAAAGGCTAGTAAGACAGGCTGGACAAATGTGTGGCATTGGAAGCTGGAGTCCCAACAGTGAAAAACAGCACTACTTTGACAAAGGGAATATATTAAACAAAAAGGAAAACATTAAACTGGAGAAGTAGTAGCAAAATCTGCATTGTTACTATTGTTTTTGGGGGGGGGAGGAATGAAAGGGGGGGGGAAAGAATAAAGTAAAAAGTGCGCAGCAGAGAGCAAAAGAATAACCTGCAAGGAAGCAAAGAAGAGATGGACAGAGGTGAATATATAATCTCTTCTATTATATGCTTTCTTGAAGTGGAAATTTGTTAAATCTTTTGAATTCTCCCTGATACTCTGCTGGGCACATGACAATGTTTTGTTTTTTATTTGTCTTTTCTATTTTTTTCTATTTTGCTTTTTCTTATTTTGTATTTAGTTTTAAATATATGACTAAAAGAAAAGAGAGAGAAAAGCAGTTAAGAGTCAGAGATGGTAGGCTTACAAATGTCAGTCTGAGGAGTTTGTATTTTATTGTAGAGTTTATAAGAAAACAAGTAAAGTGCTTTTTTGTTTGTTTTAAGCAGGTGGAAGAGTTTGAATTCTGACTGGGTTTATGATCTCTAATCTAGCGGGAGCTCCATGAGGCCAGACATTGTTGCTTTTTTGCCTCTGTGTCCTCAGTGCCCGCCTGTGTAGTCAGGCACACAGTGGAAATTTAATAAGTACTAAGTGATTGGCTGTGACATCATTTAACCTCTCTGGGCTTCTCTGTAAAATGAAGGGCTTGGATTAGATTTTTAAAGGACCTCTTCTAGCTTAAAATCTGTGATCCTTCAAACTCCCTCATCTTTCTTAATGTCATAGGCTTGATATCAATTCTGGCTGTTTTATTTCCTTATGGACATATTGAATCCAAATTTAATGAGATTGTTGCCTCTGTAGACCTTGGACTCGGGTGACATTTTGAGTCACCTCCCACCTCTGATCCTCACTTGCATGGCACCTACCATCCCCTGTCAAATAGATGTTATTACCAGTAGTCCTTAGCTCATTGTGCTGTATTGTGTATAAACTGACAGATAAAGATGAGTTACTTTTGTGGCCATTGCTCCATTATTTTTTTAAGCCATGGTTTAGGTATTATGTCACTTCACCTGAATCATAGACTTTAAATGCTAATATTACTTGCAAACTCTTTTATTCTTCATCACTGCTCTATCAGAAATTTTATGTTTGGAATACCCTGTGTCTTTATCTCTCTATAAAAGAAGTACAGCTATGATTACTCTTAAATGCTAATCCATATTAATCTTGCCCTAGGACCTGAATTCTAATCTCAGTTTGGAAATGAAGTAGTCTTAAATATAGATTAGCTAACTCTTCCTTTTCTGGAATTGCTTCATGCTAAAAGTACCAGTTTGTAGATAGACTGCTGAGAACTAATGGATTTACTGCTTTCCCTTCAGCTGACCTGTAGGTGGATTTTCCAGTTTAAGGCAAATGGTAGCAGACAGCCTGCTAAAGCCAGCCACTGGACAGATTTATTTTAATCCTTCGTATATATGCCTCCTTGTATGGAACAAGCTCTAAAATGCTTTATTTTTATTTATTTAATTGTTTTTATGGTAAGAACCAAATTAATTCTCAAGCCTTTTTTAGTCAGGTTTTGCTTGGAGACAGTATTTTGACTGGAGAGAAAATTTTTAGCATAATTTCATCATATCATTTGAATCTATAAATTAACTAACATGGAACGAACTGTTAATATCTATTGCATTTTAATTGAGTATATATCATTTAATACTAATGACTATTAACTTTTAATACTAAAGTTTTAATATGAAAGTTCTGTTTGTTGTGTTTGACCATGATGTAGCCAAATATTATACTTTGCAATCCCTTCAAGTTCAAAAATTATCCTGATTTCATGTAATTAAGCACTAGATATGATTGTTAGTCACTGTTGTGCTAATATAATGTAATTTGCATCATAGGAAAAAGCACTGGCTTTTCTGATCTGGTTACTTGCATTGGATGTAAAATGATCCTTTGCTTTCTATCATCTGTGAACAGTGATGGGCTCTGGTGTTTCATAAATGGAGAAAATACTTTTCAGTTTCCACACTAAATGGGCACAGTAGGGACCAATTTCCTGCCCTTCAGACCTGCTGATTTAGCCAATACAGTAAGTTAAGTGGAGCTTTACATTTCTAGAAGGATCACACGGTACTATAAAGCCAGTGCCTCTCTGATCCTCACACTGCTTGGTTGGAGAGACCCAGGTGTCAACATGGGCAATGCAAACTCCAAAAGCAGCAGCCGAAACAGCTCCATCCCGGGTCATCCCGAGCTGTCTTTGTATGGCTCTTTTTCTAGGAAATGGAATGAGAATGTCTTTTTGGATAATGAACTCCTAACATCCAAGATTTTGTCAGCGCTTCGACCACATTCTAAAAGGGGCTTAAGGACGGGAAATCTTCAATGTCCTGCTCGTTTTCTGAGTACCAACTCTGTGTTTGCATCCGTAGCATCCTCTTTGAAGGAGCAGCCTCGCAGCACCCTCTTGGGATCTAATGGCACCCCAGTTCTACCCAGGAATGTAGGGATGACTATCTCCACCAAGGCAAGTCTTCAGGCAGCATTAAACACGGCTGGAACTCTGAATAGATTTGGGTAAGTTGGCCTTTTTCATAAAGCATCTTGATTTCCTGTCTGTTTAAATGTGATTAATTAGGTGTATTTTGTGCTAAATTTTTACTTCATTTTAAAATGTTCTGTAGAAAGATGATTCCGATACTGAAATTTGTAAGACTGCCAGCTGCCTTTTCTTCAGTTAATGAACGAAATCCTAAGTAACACCTGGCTTTTAGCTCCCCAGCTTGTTCATTGTCTTTCTGAAAATTCTTAGGACTCTGTGGTTTCTTGCTGTGTTCACCTTTTTTCTTATTCATTATGCTAATGCTTATCTTTATCTTATCAAGTCTTTTGATTCAGATTCCCCAGACAGTTGCTGGGAGTATTTACATTTGTGTTCATAGGATGAGAGGTCTATCATTCCACTCTTTACTTCAAGGAGTGCTAAAAGTGTGGGACTAATACTAGATTGATCCTACAGATTAGAATAAGTTCCAAAGGATCACACATGACTTATCATCAAGATTTGGTTTTTCCCCCCATTTGTTGTAATGAAATATGTCTTGGTGATTCAAATTGACCGACGAATTTGAGTCAGTGTTCCGTAATTTTTATCCTTATGATAAAGAGAAAGTGTATGTGGAAATCCTATAAAAAGGAGAGCACCACACATCTCTAATTAGTTACTAATCTAATTGGCCAGATGAGAATGATATTTTTTTTTCCCCTATTTAGACCAGGTACAGGAGAGATGGATGAAACCGATGCTGGATTAGTAAAATTCAAGCAGTTAACAGATGATTCTCTTTCACTTGCATCAACTACTGAATCTATTTTCGTGGAAGGTATAAAAGTCTTTTTTATTCTTGTAAAGATTTCAAATTTCTTTGCAGCAAATGCTTTTGTTAGCATATTAAAAGACATAAAAAAGGGTGATTATGGAGTAGGACATGTCATTTAATGAGTCAGAATATTTGTGCTTTTTAAATTAGATTCCTACTCTGCCTCACTAAAAAGTGAAATAGAAGCTGATGGCCAGGAGTTTGAGGCTGAGTCCTGGAGTCTTTCTGTGGAACTGCCATATGCAAAGAAACAAAAAAAGGAAGTACTGAAGAGGCAAGATGTCATCTATGGTAAGATCTGTTGCTTTCCAGTTGTTCTTTAGCAGTATCCTCCAGTTACTGATTTTTCCGGGTGTTAGGAAAGAGCTTATTTTTAGTAAAGTGTTAGTCATCATGTGCCATTTCTTCCAGGCTGAATCTGGAGCCGGAAACAGTAGACCAGGTGTTGTCCCAGCTCTAGCCCTTTTTTATTTCATTGCCTATCAATTCACGAAGCTGTTTCCTCTGCTATAAAATGGAAATTCTACCTCTCTAGTCTTATCTCATTATTGTTTTTATATTGTAAATATAAATTGATAGTGATATTTGGTTTGGACCCGAGTGCATTGATGTAGGGCATTGCTGGCACTAAAACTCCTTCCATTGATACAGAGGAACAACTTTTTGCTAATGTGGTAGCTTAGAGTTCTGAGAGGGTCATATAACTAGTGGATTGATAGTGATAGGTCTATGCCTGGGAATAAATGTATATATCTCTACATCAGAGGCAGAGAGGATCTGAACCAAGGCCTTCTTTCCTCTTCCAAGGCTAACCTTTCTGCATCCACAGTGCCACCCTAAAAGCATTTTTATTGCCAGGGTACAGTGTTTTCTGCAGAATAGCCATTTAAGAAATGCTTGATGAATTGAAGAATCAATTTTATTTTCACAGAAAGCCAGCCAGCTCATTATTTCTTATTGGACTCCAGGCCTAAAGAGGTGTGCAGTCACTTAGGGTCTCGATGGCCAGTCTGTTGATTTAAACTGTGAGCTGTATTTTGGTGGAGACTTGGATCCTTTCCAGGATCTCATATGAATATTATTTTTACTAATCATTGGCATACAGAAGCATGTGTTTTTTTCTCAGATGTGAGACAAGATCCCTCTAATGCAGCTGGTGAGACAGTTGGGGCAAAGGGAGAGAACCATATTAGTAATCTTACTTGTCAGATTATTTGCTACTTTCAGGTATGTTGTTTATATTGTCTGTGTCTACTAGTTACTTACTTCAGCAGAATAGAATGAGCTGAATTGATATAGGTATGCCTGTGAAGTTATTATATCTTGGGCTGGCAAGGGCAGACCTGGCCTACTGTCTCCAGGGATTTGTCATCTTTAGTTTACAAAATTTTAAAGGCCACGGCAACAGCTGCCTGTACTTTGTGTATCACCCCCACCCTGAGGTGACCTAACCATAAGTGTGAGATGAACTGTTCCCAGAACTTAGGTCGTTCCAAGTTTTGTTATTCCATGGGTTGAGAAAAATCAGTCTTTTTTTTTTTTTTTTTTTTTTAACCTTTACCCATTTTTCAGGGCACAGCTCCAGACCAGCCACCTCTATCAATCATTCCATGACTGCTACAGTCCACTATCAAACTTTCCTCTTCTGCAGTATTTCCTATTTACCATGCAAGAGCAAATTTGCATTGTTAATAGTATCTTGTCCATTCATTACCTAGCTATTTCTTATAAAGGTACTCAGAAAATTGAGTTTAAAAAGTATTATTACCTTTTAGTTTTATATCACTTTTGTTTCCAAATATATTCTTCACTATCTAGGGATGGCTTCATCCCTCATGATAAAAAAAATTTTTTTTTAAAAAGCAGGTTAGCAAAACTCACTAAGACTTCAGGTCTCAGTTTATATATGCTTCCGTGCCCATACTTCCCAATACTACAAGCAAAGGAGGGAGTCATGTTTTCTTACCTTTTCTTTTGAGCCGTACTTAGTCATTGAAATTGCAATGTTCAGTTTTGATTTTTTGTTCTTTCTGGTTACGATATTGTCATATTTTTTCTGGTTTTGCTTGCTTCATACTTTGTATCCATTTAGATGAGTCTTCTGAATTCATAATCATTGTTTCTTAGACTATAATATTTCATTACATTCTTGTACCATAATAGGCATTTACTTTTTTTCAGTTCTTTGCTACCACAAAACAAATTTACTATATATATTTTGGTGTATGTGGAACCTTTATTTAACCTCCTTAAATAAGGTATATGCTTGTCAGTGGGATCTCTAGGTTTAACAGATTATGAATTTTTTAGTCAATTTTTTGCATAATTCCAAATTGCTTTTTCGATTGGTTTACCAATTCTGTCAAGAGCTAGCTGTCTTATCTTCTCTGTGTCTTCAATATAGTCAACAAAATGTAGTTGATTGAGAATGAGTTCTTAATTACTTTTTCTGAGTTCAAGAACATTGCCTTTGCTATTACTGTTGTGGAAGAACCTACTAGTATAGCTTTCTCTGTTGATTACTTCAAAAAATACAGCAACCCGTCAGTTTTCTTCATATTGTATTTTCTTTTAGAGAGAGTCTTGTGTACTAAAGGCCTATAAATTCCTGATAGGAAAATACTTTTTTTAAAAGTTGAAATTATGTATAGCAGGGTAGAATCCTCCCCCCCCCCCCTCACCCCCACCCCGCAAAAAAAAAAAAAATGTCTTAAAAGTTTGCTTGTGCAATTAACTGATATTCAACTTTTATAGAAATTGTTACAGCTGTCATATATAATAAATCTATATAATTGCCCTGAACAGTAGGTAGCATTTTAAAGCATATTATATATCAAACCAAGGCAATAGGATGATCGTGAATTCTATCTAGTATCATGCAACCTTTGTTTTGAGACCTTAGATCATCTGATACTTCAATAGGATTTTCCCCCTTTTACAATGTCCCCAACTTCTTTGAAGACCTATAGTGATTTTTTTTTCCTTTTCCACATCCTGTGCTTAATTATCATTTACACTGCTATTGTCATTTTCCTTTTCTTTTAAAAATAAATGTAAGATTTACCTTTCTCACTTTTGTATTTCCTTTTGGTAGATCCAGAACATCTTTTTAGTCTATTAAGATCTATTAGAATCTAGATTTTTTTAATTTTTTAATTGTTTGTTATCCTTCCCAGCTTTGTGATATCCCAAAAAACCAAGAACATGTTCTCTTTCTCTATTCAGTTTATTATTTTAAAAAAAGTTGAATATTCATAGGACCAAAGACAGACCCATAAGGGCACTCATCTTGAGACTGACCACAGTCCTTTCAACAGTCTTTGGCTGGATTTTAGTGAGTTTAACTTCATGTTCCCTTACTTAACTCTGTTATGTCCAGACTGGCCCTTATTAATGCCTTTTTGCCTTTTTAAATACTCAAAAACTGCGTTGATTAAGGTATTCTGAGACTTTGATGTGAATTGTTCTTCTCTCTCTCCCCACCTCCACAGCATTCATTGCACAAGTGCTGGAATTCACTGTGGATGTCTTGCCCCAAACACTTTTGGGCACCTTTTTTAGGAATCACCTTTGGAGCTAGCAAACCAGCTGCAAGAAAAGCCAGTTTGTTGTAGGATTTAAGAGTTAAAAAGGACTGGAAAGATGATCTAGACCAGCCTCTGTCCTTTTTCTACATGAGGAAAGTGAGGTCCTGAGAGGTGGAATCTCTTGTCTGGGGCCTTGCAGATAATATATAAGAGAGCTAGAATTTGAACCCAAGTATTTGGATTCCAGATTGTTTTTCCACCATCTCACTCTAATCAGACTCTTCCGCCCTCATTCTGCTTCTCTTGCCTTCACTGTGGGGTGGGGTTGGTCAAATAAGGCCTGAAAAAATCAATCAACTGCAGGTAATGATGAGGTGAAAGCTGGCACAACAAGCTCCTGCTGCTTGAGTTCTATAAGTTGATAATTTTGTATGGCTCACAAATGATGTTAGAAATGTCCAATGACCCTGGGCAGAAAAAAGATTCCCTAGCCCTGGTCTATATCAAGAGGATTAGTGCGGTGGCCTGACAGGCAATAGATTGCTGGGATATCTGTAAATAATTCTTGTGATTTTTGCTTAGGATTATTCTTTGGGGAACCCTCAGCAAACATCCTTCCCAGGCTTATTGGGCTCCATGAGCCAATTCACATATAGGAAGCATTTTGAAAACTGTATTAACTAGTGGTTAGAATCATGAACAGGCATTTAATAAGCACCCAGCTGGGTATAAGGCACTGTGCTAAACAGAGAATAGAAAAACAAAAACCAAAAAAAAAAAAGCATTCCCTACTCATAAGAACCTTTTAGTATGTTGAAAAGTTGTAATCTGGACACAGATAAGTACATTTTATTGTTTTTCGATTGTGTCTGACTCTTCACCCTATTTAGGGTTTTCTTAGTAGTGATAGTGGAGAGGTTTGACATTTCCTTCTCCAGCTCATTTCACAGATGAGGAAACTGAGGCACACAGGTCACCCAGCTAGTAAGTGTCTGAGGCCAGGTTTGAACTCAGAAGATGAGTCTTCCTGCCCCCAGGCCTGGCCCTCTCTCTACTGACCTATATAGCATCCCTGAAGAGGAAGAAAATACTGATCATTGGGATTTATCATCTTTAAGGAGGTGGTACCAGAGCCGCTGCACCTGGAAGAAAGCAGGATTCTGAGAGATGGAGACATGGGGTCCTGGACAGGTGTGTGGGCACCTGAGTTGGATTGTGATTTTGCTGCTTCTTCTAAGTGTCAGCGCTTTGTGTCCCCTCCAGAGTTAATGCAGACTGAAGTGCATCATGTCCGAACCCTAAAAATAATGTTGAAAGTCTACTCCAAAGCACTGAAGGAAGAGATGCAGTTTAGTAGCAGAATCATCAACCGCATCTTCCCATGTGTGGATGACTTGTTGGAGATGCACGGGCAGTTTTTGCACCGCTTGAAGGAGCGACGCAGAGAATCCCTGGCAGAAGGCAGTGATCAGAATTATGTGATCCAGAAAATTGGAGACCTCTTGGTACAACAGGTGAGAACTCTAGAAATTGGGGAGGCTCAGTATAAAGTAGGCATCCCAGTATCTTTGAGTAGAGTGACTTGTGGTCTGAGACCACACAGCCCATTGGACATAACAGAGCCATTACGCGGCTGTTTTGGTCTCAGGCTTCTGGATAGGTTTGTTCTCCTCAGAGAAATTCATGTGAGGGGGGCTGAGAACTACCAGGGGTACAGGTGATTTGGGTCACTTGTAAAATGACAAGCAGAATCCAGAAAGAGCATTATGGGACTGAATGTGGATCATAACATATAATTTTCACCTTTTTTTAATTGCTGTTTGCTTTTTTTTCTTTCTCATTTTTTCTCATTTTTTTTTTCCTTTTTGATCTAAGTTTTCTTTTTATCATGATAGATATGGAAATATGTATAGAAGAATTGCACATGCTAAACCTATATTGGATTGTTTGCTGACTGGGGGAGGAAGAGAAATTTGGAACACAAGATTTTGAAGGGGTTGATGTTGAAAACTTATCTTTGCATGTATTTTGAAAATAAAAAGCTTTTTTTTTTTAAGGAAAAGTAAAGTGAAAAAAGTTTTAATCTGAAAGAAATAAAATGACTAGCATAAACTTCTGAGCAGAGCAGCAAATCTCTTGATCCTAGAATTCATTCTTGAATCAGTTTCTAAACTGTTATTTTGTACTCTTGATAAGAAGAATGTTTATTACAGCAATCCTCATTACATATTTTCTGAATTTTAAAAATGTGTTATCACTCTGGCTTAAGGGTTATCAAATTATTAACTTCTGCAGCTTGTTAAAGCCCTTGGCTTAGTATATTGTAAATCTGAGCATTGTGCCTCCAAGTTTCTTTCTCTCTCTCTCTCTCTCTTTTTAAGAGGAGAAACTGAAAACATAAGTAAACAGGACAGTCTGAAGCCTGAAGAAATGAATTCAGATAGATTCTGGTGGTTGCAAACAGACTTTCCATGATTGTTTTCTGTGTCTTCTATATTAGTTTTCAGGTGAAAATGGAGAAAGAATGAAAGAAAAATATGGTATCTTCTGTTGTGGTCACAATGAAGCTGTCAGTCACTATAAAGAACTGCTTCAGCAAAACAAGAAATTCCAAAATATGATTAAGGTAAAAAGAAGTAAGACCCTTCTAGCTGTAAGAACTGGAAGCCCTTCTATGTTCCCTGACGCTTTTGTTCTTGAGCAGGAGAAGCATAAATGGTTTACAAGGAGGATTTATTTTTAAAAGTACAACAATCTAGTTTAGTCTAGAAGGAAGCAAACTGAATTGGAAAGGAAAGGGGAGAACACCTGGAGGACATGTGCCCTGTCTGATAAGCTGTGCTGGACGCTGTCTCATGCTTAGAGAACCAGAACAATGTCCAAGAGAAAAATTTTGACCAAATTGGGGGAGGGGTAAGCTAATGTGCAACATTGTCATATGGGTTGTCCAGAACCAGAGGTCAAGGCCACATTCTCAGCTGTTTTTTGAATTGGTGACTTTGGAGTTCTGCCAGCTTTTTTTTTTTTTTTTTTTGAAACAATTTCAAGCTTTGGAAGCATAAAAGGATAACTGACACTATGCTCAGAAGAATAAAACTTGTTCTCTCTCCCTCCCAGTGGCAAGGATGGGCTAGTTTCCAACCTGGCTTAGTTACTACTCCTTTGTCCTGCCTAAGAGGTGTACTGTCCCTTCTCTCCTCCCTCCCCTCTCCCCTCCCCCTTGGCTTTTACAAATTGAAAATTATATTTCCAAAGGCACAGGCAACCTGGTATCCAAGGCCAGGTATTTCTGATCAGAAAATGGAGACATAAAAAGCAGATTGATTTGTTAATTGGTCTGGGTAGAGGACTGCAATCTAGTTGGTCAAGAGTTAATATGTGTAAGCTTTGGTTTTTTCTTCCCATAGAAAATTGGCAACTTCTCCATTGTTAGACGGCTTGGTGTTCAGGAGTGCATCCTTCTCGTTACTCAGCGTATTACCAAGTACCCTGTGCTGGTCGAGCGCATTATTCAGAATACTGAAGGTACTTAAGTCTTTCTCTATGGTCATCAAAGTACTGCTTGATAAATAAAATACTGTGGATCATTTAACTTTTGTCTCACATACTGTCTTCCTGTTATCCAAATATGATCCTCTTTTTGCCCTTGAGTTGTATACTTGTAAATTCCATACAGGATTCCCCCTCCCCCCCAAGACTTGATCCATGAAGAGTATTTTGGGGTCACTTTAGCTGCACTTATTTTGATGCATTAAAAATGAGAATCTTTACATTGGCACAAAAAGTAGTTTTGTTTTGGGGAGCCATATGAGATTTTAAAATTTGATCGAGAATCCCTGGGTTGCTGTACTTATAGCAGCTGGGGGTAAGACCATCCATTTCTTGTGTTTACTGAGCTTTAAAAAAAAAAAAAAAAAAAAAAAAAAAAGCAACTAATTCTGCTGTCCATGGTAGCTGGTACTGAAGATTATGAAGACTTGAACCAGGCTCTAGGACTCATAAAAGACATCATCATGCAAGTTGATGCCAAAGTGAATGAATGTGAGAAGGGGCAACGCCTCAAAGAGATTGTTGGCAAGATGGACCTCAAGTCCTCCGGCAAGCTCAAAAATGGGCTGACCTTCCGGAAAGAGGATATGCTCCACAGGCAGCTCTATGTCGATGGAATGCTTTGCTGGAAAACTGCATCAGGGCGTCTGAAAGGTAAGCCTCTCCACAAGAGAAAGGAGGTGGAAGGGGGGGTGCCTTTGGTTTGTCATAGAAAGCTATATTATGACCAGCTATGCACCTAGGAACAAAGCACTTGGGTACAAAGAAAGGCAACTACGAGTTTGACTGCTTATATAAGCTAAGTTTGGAACATTATGGTTCAGAAAGATGATGTGAGATAACTGTACAAATCATTTCTTTCTCTGATTTGCTATTCTATTTGGGAATATATTTAGGCTACTTATAGTATGTTCCATTCTTTTGTGAGTGCTTCATGGGCTCTCTTCCATGAAAATACATTATTCTGAGAGACTCGTGCTTTGCAGTCGAGAAAATAACATCAACCCATGTCATGTCAATCCCATGACACTTTTTTGTCCACAAAAGATCAGGGCAAGAAGCAAGGCTGTCTTAAAAAGCTGACATTCTTCAGGTTTCCATAACAAGCCTACCTTCAAGCCAGCTCCTTTCCTTCCAGTGTCCGCAACTTGGAGTCCCTGTATTCTTGGTGTTACTGTAGTGAATCTTTATAGATGTGCTCCTTTCAGGGCACGTTATCTATTGTGCAGAAATTTTTCTTGTCAAATTTGTACAAAAATGTCACAAAAATGACATTTTCATGTCAAAGATTATAATGGGTCTTTTCTTTGTTTCAAGACTGTATAGCATATTCATTAGCTTATTGCTGGGTTTACTTGTGATTGAAATGGGAAAGCACCCCACTTCCTTTTTCTCAAATACAAAAATCAAGGAAGGTTAGGAATTTATCTTCCTCAGGCCAAGGGTTTTAGATTCTGGAGAATATAATTATGGCACTTAAAAGTCTGTCTCCATACTATGTGAACAGACTTAGGAGATTTCTGGGACCCAGAGATCATTTCATTCAGTTCCTTCAATTACAGTCCTAATGACGTAAAATGACTTGTCTGGGATGATATGGGCAGAAAGTGGCATTGAGGACCAGGCCTCTCTGACTCAGATCCTTCTCAGTCATCTACTGATAGCATTTGATGTTTTCATTCTTCTTTCTTGATAGATGTTCTTGCTGTCCTACTGACTGATGTGCTTCTGCTGCTACAAGAAAAGGACCAGAAATATGTCTTTGCATCTGTGGTAGGTACTTTGTGTACTCCTCCCTATAAGTGACACTTTGGCCAGGCCTTCCTTGACAGAGCCTGGCATTAGGGTCCTGGGCTGCTGCCTATGTGCAGACATGTGTGCACACAAGGGTATCAAGGCATCTATGCTGCTCGTGTTTGAGTGAACTTGCCAGGAGTTGGCCAGGAGGTGAAGGATGTGAGGCTCTGAACTTTTTTTAAAGGATAGGTTTGAGAAAGAAGAGAGAAGGCATAAATATCTGAGAGGGGAATAGTAGTGGTTAATAACTTTGAGCTATACTAACAGACAAATTATTAGTGTCCAGAGCAGCGAGTCCTGATAAGGACTTCAGAAGGGTGAGAAGAATGTTAGAAAGAATAAAGAGCGGGCCCTTGGACAGACTGACCCACTGAGCTTGTGCAGAGTGAAAGCCTAGCATGCTGATGTACATTAAGGAGGTCTGTTGTGGGAAGGAATAACTTTGTTTCTGCCTTTTATGGTTGCCATATTTTGTATGCACTCACCTATGGTTCCAAGATAGAAAATGGAAGTTTGACAATTATTGATGGCAACTTTTGTCTGGAAACTTCTGGGGCACTCCTGGCTTAATCTGATAAAGCTCCTCTCATTTGTATTCAGGACAGCACAGAGAGCAGGTCTGTTTTTAAAGCAAAGATCTTTGCTTGGTGCTGTTTGTTAGCAATGGGGCCTACATAGGGACTCAAATTGTTCCAGAAGCCATTTTTCCCAGGTTTAATCCATTTCCTATCAGTGCTAATCAGTGAGATTGAAGATGAATTGATTAGTGTAGTATTGTGTAATAAATTGTATATAGGATTACCATATACACATTGAGAAAATTGCATTTGCTTTTGAATTTTATTTTTATTTTGATATATATACATATTTTTAATAGTATTTTTCCTGTTAGATTTTTATACTATTTTTGAGTTTCAAATTTTGTTTGTACCCTCCTCTCTCCTGAAAATGATAGGTAATTATTGTACATGTATAATCATGTACATTGTTCCATATTAGTCACAGTTGTGAAAAGATCAAAAGGAGAATAAAAAAACATGAAAACTAAGTGGGGGGGAAATGCAAATTACAAAGTAATATGTATTTTTGTAAATATTCATCAAATTTGCTTGGATTGTCAGATTTATTGACACATAACTGCAAAATATTTCCTAATTAAGGCTTTAATTTCTTCATTGATGGTAATTTTAATTACTTTTTACGTTTGATACTGAATATTTGGTTTTCTTTATTTTAATCAAATTAACCAGTGGTTTAGCTTATTGATTTTTTTTTTCCATAAAACCATCCCCTAAATTTATTGATTAGCTGAAGTTTTTTTTACTCTATCAGTCTTATTAATTTCTCCTTTAATTTTTCAGGATTTCTAATTTGGTACTCAATTGAAGATTTTTTTTTTCTGCTAGTTTTTTTTAGTGGCATTCCCAATGTTTCAATCTGTTCTTTTTCTATTTTGTTGATGTAATAATTTAGAGAAATGCATTTTCCCCTAAGTACTACTTTGGCTGCATCCCATAAATTTTGATGTATTGTTGAAGTGCATTTTAAAAAACTTCACTCAGCAAATGAGGCAAGTGACACAGTTCAATATTAATGCAGAGGTAAAAATAGAAAACAAAGTGAAGTTTCAATGAGTTCAGGAGTTTAGTACCTTTAAAATGTGAAGAGTTTTGTTAACTGCAAAAGGAATCGGCCCTTCTTTTTTCAGTATTTTTGTTTACTGCATTTTTCCATTTCACGAGCATGGAGAATGCATAGCCTCAGATATTGATCCTGGAATCCTGTTTCATGAACTCTCTTATTAGTAGCATGTTAATTCGGGGGCCTGATTGGGAGGAGGGGGATTAGACCAACTATTTCACCCTGGAAAACAGTACACTACATTCTGCCTTTAATCTGTGGCCATGGTAACCAAGAACCAACTTGATGTTGGAAGATCAGGAGAGCTTTCTTCGAGCAGTTTTAAGGAACTACAAATCCAAATGGAATTGCTGTAGGACACTTAACTGTTGGACTTCCAGGTGCAAGGCCCATCTTTATTTTGGATTCCATTTAGTGACTGCTTGGCTCAGTAGAATTACTTGCTGGTTGGTACTGTCCTTCTGAATGGCACTGAAAGGCCCAGCTGCTTGCTTTACTGTGCAGATTGGGGGTGGGGGTGGGGGTGGGGGTGGGAGAGATAGGGGTAGATTTTGGTGCTCTCTGACAAAGCAGGTGCCTATTACTTTTCTCAGAGATTCAGAAGGATTCCCTACATCGGGATTTGCATCAGCTTCTATCTGTAGGCTATTCTAACCATATACTGAGTTGTCTGTGATAGGAACCTATCCTTTCCACACCATCACATCTAAAGAGACTCTTCCAGTGGAGCCCAGCCCCAGGGTAGAGCTTAGAGAGTTGGCTCCTTCACCAGTCTTGCCCACAGCATCCTGGGGTGGACCTGCCACTCTCTGGGAGTGGAAGGGACCCTCGGTCTTGGTCTAAGCCTCATCTCGGAATGGCACCAGAAACACAGATGAGGGAGTGTGATATGGCAGTAACCCCAAAGGCCGTCGGGGCCATCCCATCATGCTGACTGCAGGGCGAGGTCACATAGTCAATAGGGAAATAGAATAAAACAGATTTTGGCCATGTCTGGAACTGAGAGCTAGACGAGACTTCCCTTTGAATGAGGGAAGAAAGAGAGAACCAGAAGGGGAACACGTGTGGTCCTGTAGGCAGGAAGTATTAGAACTGATGTTTGAACCTGGAGCCTTTGGCTCTGGACTTGATGTCCACTGAAGCTGAATTGGTGATGCCAGCAAGAAGTTAATTTCCACAAAATTTTATTAAATGCCTTCTTTGGGCACTTTCAGGATGGAAGGGCTAGGGAGAGTTGCGGGGATGGTGGCGCTTGAGCTGGGAGATGGAAGTATGTGGAGAACCTGAACCAAGATGAGAAGTAGATCAATAAGGAGAAAGGGGATGGATGAGTATAAGACATGAAGTAAAGTTGGTGGCCAGTTCTGGCAGCTTGTTGAAAATAGGGGGCGAAAATGAAAAGCCGAGTATATACCAAGGATCTGAACCGTCATGATGGTAGACTCAGTAGTTCTCTTGACAAAAATTGGGCCCTCACTGCAATGAGGTGTCTCTGTACTTTCCCCAACTCACCCCCATCAGCTTTATTAGGCCTTTGCATCCCTCCTTAGACTTCCTTCCCAACCTCTCGGTTGAGGTATTTAGCTGAAAAATTTGAAGCCATTTACAGGGAACTTTTGTTTTTTTCCCCATTCCACATCTCACATCACTCAGATACCTTCTGCTACTATCTTCTTAATCTTTATTTTCACAGGAAGAGATGAAAAAGGGCAATGGAAATAGGCATTTCTATAAAGATCTGTCATGTGCTCTTGGTCCCATTTCATTTGAGGAAACTTAAGACAAATAAGTGACTTGTCCAGAATCACAAAGCAGTGTCTGAAGCCAAATTTGAATTCAGGTCTTCCTCCTCCAGGCTCAGTGTTCTATCCACTGTATTACCTAGCTAGTTGCTAGTTAAGTGACCTTTCTTGCTAGAGCAAACCTCTCTATTGTACAAGGGATCCCATTCCATTCTTTCTTTTTCAGACAATTATTTCCCCCACATAATTCTAACTCATCAGCCTCTCCCTTTCTGCTGGCTGCTTTGTCCGTATCTTCCCCATCCTCAAAATATACTCCCTTGATTCATCCATCCATTCCTGCTAATAAGGTTCAGGACAGAAGAATGGGAATGAATGGGAGGGAATGGAAGTAAGGACTTTTTTTATTAGCATATCACTAGGTATATTGAAATTCCTAAATGTGAGGACAAGAGTTGGAGTGACAGGAAGACGAAGACTGTCTTAGACACTGAACTCCTTAACAGGAGGATAAACTAGAGATTAGTAAGGGATGGCCACAAGGATCTAAACAGAGTATTGGGGATAGAGGGAATCAATCTCAGAGAAGAAAAGGTGGCTGCTAATGTCAGCAGAGCATGAGATGTTCAACTTAGTAAATTTAGTAAACATTTATTGAATTGAATTGAATCCAGTCCCTCAAAGTGGTTAGAGGGGATTGAGCAAAGGCTGGTGATGAGGTCCAGAGGAGTTGTGAGCACAGTTGCCTGATGGGAGGACTCTGGGGACAGGCTGGTGCCGGCAGCATCTGCTACAGATGAGCTTTTATGAAGACACTTTCCTCAGAAGGTCAGCTATGAAGGAGCAAGGAGATAGATGGTAGTTTGGGTACTGTGATTGGCCAAATGCAAATAACTAAAAACTGGGAAATATATCTTCTTTGTCTCATTCTTGCATTAGCCAGTGAAAATAGTGTCCCCATGGTGTTAAAAAACATTCATTGCTTTGCCATTACCTTTCCTGTACAAGCTTGCTGGCAGCATTTAATTCTGTGTATAATTGGTTTCTTATAACTTAGGTTGAAAATGCACAGGGGCACATTCCTTCCTCCTTTAAATAGGCTGCTGCTAAGGAGAGGAATACTCAGTTGGTGTGTGAGGAGGTGATGGCAAAAAAATAATAATAATACTAACACCTTCCTCTCCCCCATCTGGTTTTGTTTTTCAGGACTCAAAACCACCTGTTATTTCATTACAAAAGCTAATTGTGAGGGAGGTAGCAAATGAGGAAAAAGCAATGTTTCTGATCAGTGCCTCCCTGAAAGGCCCAGAAATGTATGAAATTTATACCTGCTCCAAAGAAGAGAGAAATTCATGGATGGACCAGATCCGCAGAGCTGTGGAGAGGTAAATAAAAACTTTGGAAGGATTTTCTTTCCCATTTGTACATTTACATTCAGGGTAAATATTTTACCTTCATGATCAAAAGAAAGTTAACTTTCTTCTAGTTCTTAGTAGCACTACATAGAGATTATTTAATAAAAACTAAACCACTGATGTGGGTTCTGTAAGGAGGGAGTATGGAGAGTTAATTCTCTTGTGGTAGATTCTAGATTTCCATATTCCAGACAGAACAAGTTGTTTGCACACTTCTTATCTGCTTTTACTTGGGGGCCCTTCAGTCCTGTTATGTACAACCTGGCTTTTAGCTAGCTTTGGATGGGCAGACCTACATTGTGCCCTAGAAAAACTTGGCTTCCTTGGAGGGTTTCTGAGTCCTGTTCCCTCTTTGCGGAATGCTTTTCCTTTTCTCTCTGCCAAAAGGTTTCCTAGGCTAATCTTGTCCAGATTTTCTCATTCCAGCAATCCATCAGTGTTGCATATGGTTGGGGCTAAGTGTCGATAGTCTGGAGCCTTCAGATAAATGTTGACTGACTTTCTTTCTGTTGTGTTCTTATATAGCCTGCCTATGTTGTCCCCTTCTTAAATTGTGAGTTCTCTGTTGTTACAGGTTGTGAACATGCTTTCCTTTTTGACTGATACACTCTGTGCAGATAATCTTCCCCAGATGTCGGCTCATTTATTTCTTCCAGCTCCTCCTGCCTTTTTTTTTTTTTTAAACTAGTGATAAACAAATTTTATTCAATTAAAAAATTCTTAGCGTCCCTCTCTGTCAGATGACTCAGAAGAGCAGTGTCTTTTTTTAAGAAACCAGAGAATGGTGCAGGAAAAGCACAAAGTCAGCTCACAGCAGTGTCCTCCCTTCTTCCCCCAGCTGCCCTGATAGGGAGGAGGAGCCATTCAGTGAGGCTGAAGAAAAAATGGCCGAAGCCCGAGCTGCCAGATTAAAAGAATTCCAAGGTAAACGGACCGGAAACAAATTCTGAACCTCCTAGGATGTGTAAATGTGTGTGTGTGTGTGTCTGTCTGTCTGTATGTATCTGTGTTTATTGTGTGTGTCTGTGTGTGAATTCTTGACCATGTCCTGGGAGAGCCGCCAGCAGCAGAAAACCCCTGGAGGGACGTGGGGCCAGGGCACAGAGGCTGGCAGGTCTGGTCCAGTTCCCCCAGCAGCTTGGGGTTTAGTTTCAGTTCAGAACATGAGGAAAGAGATAGACATGGTTGTTCCTCTCCCAGGGTCCTCAGACAGTTTGGTGGGAGTCAGGGAGAAGGAGGAAGGGTTCAGAGAAGCCAGGAATCAGAAAGGACCAGGTAGCTGTCACCAGTAGTGAAGCTGGGCCCATTACTTTGTAGCACCAAGTAAACTCGCCAGTGTCCTGGGGCTGTGAATGCGCCTCTCCAGTGAGCTGGGGAAGTAGTTCCTGCTCTAAGTGGAAGGGCCGCTATCTGCACAGTGAGGAGATCACATGGTGTTCTGGTGTGGAATGTCAGGGAGGATGCTGCATGTGGGTTGGACCCATGTGTCCTGACTCTGAGAGCCTTGCCACTAGGACAGCATAGCTAGTACAGCATGGTAGAAAGAACTAATTGTTTCATTGTCGTTTGAAGAGATTGTTTAGATTTTTGTACTCCTTAGGGACTGGGACCCTTGGCCCTTTAGGGAGACAACTTGGTGTAGTAAAAGTAGAGTGCCAAACTGGGCCTCAATCCAGCCTCAGAAATTTGTTACTTCACTTCTAAAACAAACATAATATTTGGCAAGCTTGAGCTCCGTACATGTGAGTGGTTCTCCCTGACCTAAATCACAAGTCGGCTCTTTAGGCGGCCAGCCTATGAGTTCAGTCATATGCTATTCTCAAAGATGAATCATTGACTGGCGCATGGGAAGTCAGTTAATAGAACTGGACACAAAGCTAGATTTTTGGAGTGTCCTAAAGATTTTAAAAACAGTAATGCTTTTTAATTAAGTATTCCAGCCTAGCCTCATGCTTGTGTCTGAAACATTCTCTTGTCAGAAAAACCTAGTCTAGCCTAGGTAACTTTAATGTTGACACTTACTCATTTTGGCCCCAGCACCAATGGCACTTGAGAGGTTTCTATTCTAAAAGTCATAAATTAACATAGAAGAGACTGACACATTTTTAATTTGACTCCCTTTTTTTTTTCCCCCTTTAGAACGTTTAAGCAAGAAAGATGAGCTGATTGCTCAAAGTCTCAGTGAGAAACAGCAGATTTATTTGGAAATGTTTGAGATTAACAGCTTTGAAGATCTTCCTCCCGGCTCCCAGTCCAGGTTCTTTTTCCGAGGAGGGGAACCCTCAGAGAACAGCCTGCAAGGCGAGATGATTCTGAAGTCGGCAGTATCTGAAGGTAGGTGGCACAAAACCCTTTCAGATGGTCACATGATGACCCCTTGTGACTAGGAAAATATTCCTTAGAAACACAGGACATAGTACTTGACAGGGAGTCATTGACCACCTAGTTCAAAGCCTTCATTATCCAGAAGGTCACAGCTGTGAGGTGGTAGTGCTAGATTGAGAATATTATAAATCTGACACACTGACTCATCCCACAAACGTGCACTTATTGCAACCATGTGAATGAGCCCCTTTTATCTGAGTTAAAAAGTGGAAGAGACCTGCCTTATCTGTCCTTTGGCAAGGGGGCTGGCCGTTGGGGATGCCTTCGCTTTTAGGTTCACTTGACAAAGTTATTTCTCCTTGATTATTCTCTCTGAATTCATATTTCAGAAAATGTAACTTGCTTGCATTGATAGATGGAATCTATGGCTAATTGGCACTGTGTTCATGGAGATATCCCTGGATCAGATTTCATTGTGGATTATTTTGCTTTGTCTCTTCCATGGTCACAGCCTGAACCTTGGCCTGCCACCTTGCCAGTGTGTGCTCTTAAGCATTGAGCAAGAGAGCTTGGCTTATTTCAGTGTAAATCTGTCAGCACTACTCTAAACACAGCTCAGGATATGGAATATCCTGGTGATAGTTAGTGGTCATCTTCAAAGGGAAACAAATTAGAGAGTACATGAGGTGACTCCTCCTTGCTGAGACATTGGCAGAATTAGCAGGGACGGGTTTCATCAGATGCCCAAATTAAAGTCCCTGCATCAGCGTGAGGTTGCAAGTTTCTTTCCTAATAGCTGACCACCTTGTTCTATGGCAGCAATAATTCTGTGCTCTCTCTTCCTTTCGCTAGTTGAGAATATGCTTCACCTGGTGCATGCACATATGTATAAACAGCTGAGAAATGACAGCGAAGACGGTGGGGCTGGGGATGATCTCTCATTGCCCAGGAGAGCAGAGACCTTCGGGGGCTTTGACAACAATACAAACCCAAACAAAAGTAAGCAGCTGGACGTGGTTGGGGGCAGGGGGGGAGAACTGGTCCACTCTAAAGATGATCCGGTATGCCCCTGGTCCTTACTCTGTCTGATCGTTAAACCGCATCCTTGAGAATACTCTACTCCCCAGAGTACATGGGCTTTTATCTTTTGGCTCCTTTGTTCTACTGGTGTTCTCCAAGCTTCCTGATCGGGCAAAGTGCTGCCACACTTTCAGACCCAGGAAAGCCCTTTCATGGTAACTTTTCCTCTTATGCACTTCCCAGGAGCTGTTTCCAAAAGGATTCTCAGATCCATCTCCAGTTGTCTTCTCCATTCTGTCCCTCCTTAGCCCATCTTGACGGGGCTCTTCTCAGTGTTAATGCCATTGTCTTGACTGACAGACGCTTCAGCCCCTGTGCCCTGTAAAAGTAAAAGCGGAAACTCCAAAAACTAAACTCACACTCTTGGCGTTCAGAATTCTGCTTAATCACTGGTTTTGTCCTGTGTGCTTATTGAGCCTGTCTTAGGAAGGACTCTTTTTCTGGTCTGTTTTTAAGATGCTAGCTTTAAGAAGAAGGCCTGCAATTGCGATGCCTGGCTTAAAGACCGGAGAATTCCTTTTGCCAGTTCGGACTCACAGCTTGGTGACCTTTCAGGAGACTCTGAAGAAGGATCACAGACAGTAGGTTTTTCTTCATTATAATTCTATGTTTTAAAATTGAGTTTATAATGATGGAGCATATAATCCTCATTCAGAGAAAGAACTAATTTTGTTTGAATATAGACTAAAGCGTAAGTCCAGCAACATGGGAATGGGGAGCATAGAGTATACAAACCACTGTGTCATCACCCTCACCTCCAACTCCCTCAAGACCAGCACATCACCTGGTGGGAGTGAAGGTATAACTAGTAATGGAAAGGGGACCAGGTCTCAATGAAAGCCTGCAATGGAAAGAGTGAGGAAGGAAAAGCTTTAAGATGAAAGCAAGCTTCTTAACTGAGGAGCAGATCCTGCAGAAAGTACAGGGAAGGAGTGGGACATTGGAAGAGATAGAAGTGAGGGATGAGGGAAAGGAAGGGAGTAAATAGGATTGGATAGGAGATTGAGTCTACTCAAGGGCCTCCCTCAAAGTCCGGCCTTGTGGCCAGTGATGATGAGTCTAGGAGACCTACCTACCAGTGCGACCTCAGACTTCGGCATTTTTAACCTCAAATTCCTTAGCAGCTAAGGCCAGGACTTTTTCAATTACCCTGTGCTTCTTAATTATAAATTTAAAATTATGTGATGTCATTTACTCTATAATCACTTAATGATATTAACTGTAAAATAAGATATTCTCTACTAAATATAATTATATATTATGTATAATGCTACATTTTTATTAACAATGTGATTATTTTCTATGTAATAGAAACTAATTTGTATCCTTCTGTGGTTCTTTCAGGCTGAGTTAACCCACATGGACTGGAACAACAGTGCACCAGCCACAATGGAATCTGAGGTGCTCCCCCTGAGCAAAGACCCTCTTTGCTTTCTCAGGCTCACTCTGTTGGGTTCAGCTCAGCCCAGTATTTACTGGGCTGCTTGACGTCCTTTCCTAATTCTGCAGTTGATTTTTTCCACCTTCACCACCCAGGGTCTCCCCCAGCCCTAGTGAAGCTGCTTTCTCAGAGGTCACGGCCATCTCACTGACAAAGAATGGCTTTTTCTCTTCCTAGCCACCTTGTCTTTTTTGTAGTCCCTACCTGGCTGCTTTTTGGTTAGGGTTAACCTGATTCCTGGTCTTTTTTCTGAGTTGTGGATGCGAATTTTCACACAAAAGCCTTTTTTTCTATGTTCTCTCCTTAAACAGTCTTTTTAAATCTCAGGACTTTAACTTCTAGCTCTGTGGCCATAATTTCTATACCTTTCTCATCTTGACCCTTCTTCTGAATTCCAACCTTCATTTCATCTCCTGACAGAAAACTGAGAAGTATTTTGGATGTAGCCAATGTGTACCTCTGCTTTGCTTTACTATGTTGTTTCTCAGTCATGTCCAACTCTTCTTGACCCCATTTGGGATTTTCTTGGCAAAGGTACTGGAGTGGTTTGCGATTTCCTTCTCCAGCTTATTTTATAGATGAGGAATCTGAGGCAGACAGGGTTAAGTGCCTTGCCCTTAGTAAGTGTCTAAGGCCAGATTTAAAGTTAGGAAGATGTCGCCTTAGAGGCTGCCCTTGCTTCATTATTCATGTTTGTCATAAGGTTTTTTCTTTTTGTAGAGAAGGAGAGTGAGTAGGAAAAAATAAATGTTAATTTAAAAGGGTTTTAAAACAATATTTTTTTTTCTAGCTCTATAAAGTAAAAATCTTGACATTTTGATATGGCACTGAATAAGTAGATTAATTTAGGTAGAATTGCCTTTTTTAAATATTAGCTCAGCCTACCCATGAGCACTTGATATTCTTCCATTTGTTTAAATCTAACTTTATTTGTGTGAAAAGTGTTTTTTAATTGTGTTTTTACAGTTGCTGGTTTTGTCTTGGCTGATAGACTCCCAAATATTTTATGCTATCTACAGTTACTTTAAATGGGATTTCTCTATTTCTTACAGCTGGACTTTGTCAGTAATATATAGAAATGCTGATGCTAATGAAGATTTATATCTTGCAACTTTGCTAAAATTGTTGTTTCTGGTAGTTTTTTAGTTGATTCTCTAGGATTCTCTAAATATATCATTTCATTTTCAAAGAGTAATAGGTTGTTTCTTTATTACCTACTTTAATTCCTTTCATTTCTTTTTCTTCTCTTATTGCTAAAGCTAACATTTCTTTTTTATTATCAGAGCTTTTTATTGACAAAACATATGCATGGGTAATTTTTCAACATTGATCCTTGCAGACACTTCTGTTCTAAATTTTCCCCTCCTTCCCTCCACCCCTTCCCCTAGATGGCAGGCAGCCCCATAGGTGTTAAAACATGTTAAAGTATATATTAAGTACAATATATGTATACATATTTATACAGTTACTTGTTGCACAAGAAAAATTGGATTTAGAAAGAAGGTAAAAATAACCTGGGAAGAAAAACAAAAATGCAAGCAAACAACAACAGAAAGAGTGCAGATGCTATGTTGTGGTCCACACTCATTTCCCCGTGTTCTTATGCTGGGTGTAGCTGCTTCTATTCATCACTGATCAATTGGAACTGATTTGGATCCTCTCATTGTTGAAGAGAGCCACTTCCATCAGAATTGATCATCATGTAGTATTATTGTTGAAGTATATAAATGATCTCCTGGTTCTGCTCATTTCACTTAGCATCAGTTCATGTAAGTCTCTCCAAGCCTCTCTGTATTCATCCTGTAAAGCTAACATTTCTAGTACAATATTGAATAATAGTGGTGATAGTGGGCAATCTGGTTTCATCCCTGATCTTACTGGGAACGCTTCTAAGCTGTTCCCCATTACCTATAATGCTTGCTGATGATTTTAGATAGACACTACTTATCAATTTTAAGAAAAACTCCATTTATTCCTATGCTCTCTCTAGTGTTGGTTTAAAAATTTCTTGTAAGATTTTTCTTCATCTACTAGGATGTTCTAAACCAAACTTAAATTTATTTCTCCCTCCTATCACCGTTTCTGTTAGATACGTCTGTTCACCCAGTTTCCCATTTTTTTGCCTTCTGATTTCATTGCCACAGCATGCTCGGCATCATCCCTGTGCTCCCACCCTAGTTAGTACAAGTCCTTATTATCAGCCACCTGAGCTACTACTTCCCATCTCCCCTTCATCTGTGCTACAGCCCAGCCTTTCTCCATATCCCAGAAGCATCTCCTTATGCCCAAATCTCATTACTCTGATAATGGCTGCACTCGGTTCCAGCTTTTGTGCCGAATAAGCAAAGCTTTCTATCCTGTAGCATCCACCATTCTCTCTTTCCAGCTTTGCTTTCTATTACTCTTTCTCACACTCTGCTTCCCCTTAAAACTGGACTTGAGTCTAAATATGAAAATATGCATAGTACTCTCCCAGGTGCCTCGAGTTCTTGTACCTGTAATGCTTGCCATCTTCATCTGGCCCATGTCAACTGCCACCTCTTTTATATACCTTCCCTGATCCCTTTGATCAGTGATGACTTCACCATATCACTAAGGGTACTTAGACTTTCATGGGGCAGTGGATGACTTATTTTTCTGCTAGACTTAGCTCCATTAGCTAAATTTTGTAGCGTCACCAACAGCTAGCAATAGTGACTTGATAAATGTTCATTGTTGTTTCTCCTCCCCTACTTAAATACAGATTCAAGCCAATGACGTTTTCTTCTAAAAACCTTTCTTTTCTTCTTTTTTCCGCAGCTTTTAAAGAGAATACACACACTATCAAAGCTGCTTTCCAATCTTCAGGTAAACATAGATATTTTAAAAAGGCATAATTAACTGCTTGTTTTTATATAACTTGTAATCTAAGAGAGGCCATAGTTTTCCATCGTTTTTTGGTGACAGAAACCCTATCTTGTTTAGCGGAGGCCCCTATGGTCCTGAGTCTCTCTAACAGTACTTTGTGCTGGGTCTTTCAGGCAGTGGTTGCTCAGCAGGACAGCTACATTGAAATGCAGAGGGCCACGATCCTTGACCGAGAAAAGCAATGTAGATTGCAGTCAACACGTGGAAACTTCCTGTTAGAACAAGAGAAACAGCGAAACTTTGAGAAGCAGAGAGAAGAACTGGCCAATGTACAGAAGCTTCAGAACCAACTCAAGCAGGAACAGCAACGCTGGGAGCGTGAGCGCAGCCGACAGCAGAAAGAACTGGAATACACTGAAGCCCGGCTGCAGGAGAGGGAGAGTGAGTCCCAGCAATTCAGGGAGCGGCTGACCCAGGACAAAGAAGAGCTGGACCGGCAGCGCGAGGCCTACCAGCATGACCTGGAGAGGCTCCGTGAGTCCCAGCGAGCTGTGGAGAAGGAAAAGGAGAGGCTTGAACTTCTGAAAAAATTAAAGAAGCAGAACACCTTGCCTGGCACAGTACTTCCCGAAGGGCTGGAGGTGAGGCACTCATGTTCTTTTAGAGGGTTTGGTTTTGAGAGGACTTGGGAAGAGGTAATTCTTCATACTATTCTTTGGCTGAATTTGAACTTTTTCTCATCAGGTACAGATAGAAATTTCTGGTTTTGACAATAGATCTGGTAGAAGGAAGTACTAAAACTGAATCTATTATGAAATTCAAAAAGGATAACTGAAAAATCATACTAAATGTATATTTAAAAAGGCCAATTGCACAACTTCAAGATAGACTAATTGCTATTTCCCATTGTTGACTCATTGATCTTTTGATGTAGGCTAGTTTTTAATTCCTTACCCTGTCATCCAGTGTGTCAGCCAATCCTTCCAGCTTTTTGTCATGTATATATATATCTGATGTGACTTTGTTCAAATTGTTGATAAAAATATTAAATAGCATATATCCTTGGGCCACACCACTGGAAACCACCTTCCAATAAAACTCTTTGGGCCTAGCCACTCAGCCAATTCCAAATCCATATACTTGTATCATCATTTACTTTGCTAAATGTCCAATCATACTGTAACTGCTACATTCCCTTGTTTTATCACTTTAATAACAGTGGGATACAAGGAAGTAGGTTGTTCTGCTCTAAGGGGAAACACTTGGCTGCCCACCTTTCTTTCAGGAGCAGAGCAAGCTTAGTGGGGATCTGCCACACTGCTTCTTTGTGACCACACTTTCCTTTTCTAAATGTATACTAACTGTCAAATTAATGTGATGTAGAATTTTATCATTGATTTTGTTGTTTGGCAGACTTTTTTTAACATGTTAAGGCCCTTTCTAGCTCAGGATCAGTATGGTTTCATGATTGAAAATCTGGCTTAAGAAAGAAGTTCTAAGTAATAAGAGATTTAGAAAATTAATCACAGTCTTAAAGTTTGTTAGTCAACAATTATTGAAGTGAACCAGAGCATAATCTGGATGTCCTGAAGAATCCTAGGGGAAAATTCTCTTATCCAAAATTTTGGAGTGTCTAGGCTCTGGAAGATAAGGAAGGGTACAAATCTTGATCCCTGCCCATTGTTCCATTTAGTACAGAAAAGAGGCCATATACTCTAGAAGCTGTACTACCAGGTATTAGATGGAGAGGTTAACTGCCACTTGGAAGAGCTGCAGGGCTTTGGGGTTCTGCCTCGAGGCAGCCTTCCCTGATGGGCTGGGGAGGCAGCGGGGATGGCCCTGATTGCTCAGGCTGAGTCAGCAGACTTTTCTCTTGTAGGGCCACACCCTTAGTACCTCCTCGAGTTTCAACGGCGAGGGCCTCGAGGGGGCCGTGCAGCTGGCCAAGCCCCTGGTGAGGACCAGCACCCTGCTGTGCGGCCCTGACTACGCGGAGCGCCCCGAGGTGGCTCGTCGGGACAGCACGGCCACGGAGGGCCGCCTGGTGAAGAGCGACGTGCCCATCCAGCTCCTGAGCGCCACCAACCAGATCCAGAAGCAAGCTGCCGTCCAGCAGCAGATCCCCACCAAGCTGGCCGTGCTCACAAAAGGGAGCAAGGAGAAGGGAGGGAAGAGCAAAGCCTCCCAGCGCTCTGACAGCTCCAGTGAGTGTTGGTTCCCCCTCAGTGCTCTCAGAATGTACAGAGCACAAAGCCCTTTGGACAGTCTGGGCAGCCAGGGGGGAGGGCGGTTGGGCTCCCTGTTGGTGACCCCAGCTAGTGACTAATGCCCTGTGACCACTTCCCTCACTGAACCTGAGGAGGCTCATTGGCCATTTTCCTGGGATAGAAGAGGAACCAGTCACTAGTGGGCAGGGAAGTAGCCTGGAGAGGAATTGAAAGTCATTGTGGTTGTTGAATATAGTTAATTGGGGAATTCGATCAGTAAAGATTGAAACAGGCTTATTCTTTAAAAGAAGAGCTTTGAAGAAAAAGGGAATCTTTTAACCTGGAACCCTCCTAGGTCACTCATTTAGAGACATCTCTTTTTTCTGTCTTGGTCACTGAGAAGGAGGGGGAGATATCTGTAAGAGTGGGAAGTCCTCAGATGAGTTAACCTAAGTCTCAGGCACTGAATCAGCTTTTACAGTTGTAAAAATAAAAACTAAAGCTATATTTGTCCCTGGGATTTAATTTAAGGTTGTGATCTCTGCCAGTGAGAGGCAAGACTAAAGCCACAATGTGGCTTTCACAATGTGAAAGCCTCTTCTTAGAATTCCTCCTTAGCTGTGCTACAGACAGGCCGGCTCGGGGGGCCGCCCTCTCTGTGGCCGCAGAGCCGAGTGACGCCTCGGCTCCCGGCCGCGGTCGCGCCCTAAGTGTGGCTGGGCAGCTGCAGCCCTTGTTTTGTGGTTCCCCGAGCAGACCCGGATTTAGTGAGTCCGGCTCACAGCCTGAGCTTCCCTCCCCTCAGGAGCCAGGCTTGAAGCTGTGGTGGAGGGGAGGGGTATCCTGCGGAGGAAGCCCAGCTCATACCTTCTTGTTCCTAAGGCTTTTATCTCGTTTGAGACACGCATAGGGTAGATTGTCAGGTACAGTTACTGCTGGGAGGGAGGAGAGTCATGGCGGGACCGTGTCCCACAGAAGTCAGTATTGAAAGACTACAACAGGCAAGCCAGGGGGAGCAGTGGGTAGAGCACCAGACCTGAAGTTGGGAGGACCCGAGTTCAAATGTGACCTCAGACACTTAACATGGCCAGGAACTTAGGTCTCAGACACTTAATACTTCCTGGCTGTGTGACCCTGGGCAAGTCACTTAAGCCTGATTGCTTGGGGGGGGGGAGGGAGGGGAAGAGACTACAACAGCCACCGGTAGGTTCCAGCACAGAACTCTAGACCAGGGAGCCTCTGTATGCTTTGTCTTACTTGCATGTGAATTTGCGATGGAGACAGATTCAGGAGGGGCTTCCAAGGTGGGGAAGTGACTCCTGACTTGGCCTGGTGGCATATGGCCACATGTGCTCCCTCTCTCCCATCTCGGCTTGGGTATTGGCAGAGTCATTGAAAGGGTTTCTGTCCAGAAACTGGTGTCTTCATGGAGCCCCGGCCATGGGAGGCCAGGGAGGGCAGAGATCATCTGAAAGAGCCCCTGCAAATCCCTCTCCTTTTTCCCCCCAGCCTCCTTTGACCTAAAACAGCAGCTGATGCTCAGCAAGTTTATGGGCAAAGACGAAAACACTATGAAAGCCCGCCAGGCCCCGGGTCCTGCCCTGACAGGCCAGAGCATCATTGTGCATCAGGGTAAGGCCTTGGCAGGGAGCGGCCGAGGGCTGATGAAGGTTTTCGGGGGGGGCTCCTGGGACAGAGGTGACTGCTGACTCGGGATCCGGTGTTTTTCAGAGTCGTGTGTCCCAGCAGACATCCAGACCTCAGAGATCTCTCCTCTGGGCTCAGGAAACATGTTCAGGCCGAGCAGCGCCCCGCACCTCTCGCCCCCGGCCCAGCCGCCCCTGCGGCCCGCTTCTGAAGACGACGCCAACAAGGAAGATGTTATCTTTTTCTGAACTGCTGTTGTGCAGGATGCACCTGGTGCCAATTCCCTTGGAGAAGGTTTCCATGGAGTCTCCAGGAAAACAGAGGGCCAGTGCTGATTGCCATCTCTTGTCTCTTCCAGAATGACATCCCCTTCAGATGGGCTCTTCAGATGGAGCTAGGTTTTCCTTCACATGGTCAGCGCCCTCCTGGGGACTCCAAGGGGTCATTGAGACAATGTGGGCACCCGCTTGTCTCTTTTTCAGGCATAACCACTATGGACTCAAACATGGCCTGGGTGTCTCAATTCCAAATCTATGGATATGTTGCCATCTACCATAATATGCTCTTTTTGGTGAATTTGCAGTGATTCCCTGATAAAGTTTTTAATATCTTTTTAGAAAAAAGTTTTAATTGGAAGTTGAACTATAAATGAACTAAGGAGCTATTCTAAATAATAGGACCCCGTTTGGGTAAGAGAGAAATCTATTTTCAATCTGGTTTTACAGAGCTGTGGCCGTTAGATGTAGTTTGAGAAAGCAGTTAGGTCCTGGGGTTCTCGGCCTGTGTGTGAGCTGGCAGGCGGACTTGGAATACAGGAGGCCAAGTAATAGTTTTAAGGCCCAGAGGCCAACTTAGGAAATGTGTCCATTCTGGGGGAGGTGGTGCTAGCAGCCCACCTTGGCTGTCCAGACTGGCCATCAGTGCTGTCCATCTTCAGAAAAGGAGCCTTAAGCTCATCTCCGCTTCTGAGGCTTTGCTGGGTGTGGTGCAGATTCCCAAAGCAAATTATTTGTTGGTTCATAGTGAACCTAAGATTGGGATATTTTCCTGATCATTGATGAAGATGCTAAATCTAAAAAAAGTTATTAGCAAGGTTGAGAGTGCAATAGGTTACCGTCTTCGATAATCCTTCTGTAACGTAGTCCAGGTTGTTACAGCGGGCGCCCTGCCAGCGGAGGCATTTATTATCATGCAGGTGGCTGTCGAGGTCCTGATGTCTCCACAGATGAGCATGGAGACACATGTAACAAAATGGAGTTCTCATTGGCAAACCGTTGTATTATTACTTTGGAATCTCCTCTTTCTGAATTTGATATGGTGAAGAAAATGAACTTGGCTGTTCAGACAGAAGTATCTTTATGTGACTTTATGGCAGCTTTGTGCCCAATCCTTGTGGGGGCTTCTTATTATCACGGACCCCACGGTAGGGGAAAGTGCTTCTGCAGATGAATGCCTGGGGGTTTACCTGAGGCGGAGCTTGATGTTGTCGGGGGATCTGTAGAAACTGCAGGCCCTCAGCAGGTGGCATAAGGCAACCTGGGGAAACCAAACTATCGGGCCATGAAGCTGCTTCTTAGCAACAGCAACTTCCTCTTTGTGTGCCCCATTCCCTGCCATTGCCCCCTGGAGAAGCAGAATGTTGGGTTGTATACCGGGCTAGTCACCCTCAGGAAGTGACCCGGTGTGGCTCTGAAAGGGGGACAAATGCTTTTTTTTTTTTTTTTTTTTAGGTATTAGTCTTAGAATATTGTCATTAAAAATTAATATTTAGTAATAGCTAAACAAAGCAGCAGAAACTGAAGAAACATTTTGTGTTGATTCTCAGTGGTTAAGGAGCATGTAACCAATACATACTCTCATCTGTCTAAAAGAGCTGGCAAATGATTTGAAGTTTCCTGTAGAGAGAATCACCTGGGTGGTTGGGTGCCAGGAAAGTGTTAGTGGCTAGCACAAAACAGAAGCTATTGGGAAAGGTGATTTACAGTAAAGTGTTGTTGGTGTGAAGTTTTCTCCTCTCTCCTCCCTTCAGTTTGGGGGTAGTTTTGTAGTTTATAACTGGAAGTGACCAGAGACACATTAGCTCAATAACCTCACCAGTGAGGAAACTGCAGCCAACATTGGGAGGAAATAGCAGAGGCTAGATTTGAATCAAGTCTTTCTCTAAATTAATCCCAGCCCAGTGTCATGGAAATGAAGTTGTTTGCCTATGGTTCTTTTGGACACCTGGGGGGAAAATAACTTTAAAATCCAATGTTAGGGGGGTGGTTAAACATCATTTCTGTCTGCTTCCATCTATAGCCATATCACAGCTTTGGCTCAAACTCTGGACTTGCAGATGCCTCCTTGGAGGGTTCTGGTGTGGGACTTATTGGGCTGATGGCCGGCTGTTCCAAGTTTGGGGGGTTTGGACTGTAACCTGTCATACCCAGGGAAGAATCCCAACTCATTTCCCCAAACCTCCAATTTAAGGACAACTGAAGAGTTTAAGCACTGTAATCATCAGCCCACAATAAAAGTTATAGGCCCTATCGCAGGAACTCAATTCATCTCTGGAATAGGTATGTTTCCAGCAAGTCCACAGTCTGCAGGCCACGTAAAAGTCTCCTGTCTCCTTATTATCAACCCATACTCACAGGGAAATCCAGCCCCAAACACACATGCACATGGGTTCCACAATAGATTTGTCAGTGGAGCTGGGAGAGATTTTTTAGTTCTTTGAATCAAAATCGGATTCAGTAGTTCAGTTGTTCAAAGCCAGACAGGCAAGACAATAGGAAAGGAAGTTGCTTCCAAAAGGGGCTCCTTCCAGGGCCTATGCGGGGACCTCTGTCTCCTTACTACAAGGGGGACGTGGCCAGGTGCCTGCTTTCCAAGTCCTGTCCTGATTGAGAGGTTCTGCCATTGATGCTGCATCTAGGCCCAGTGGAAGGTGGGGAGAGAATGGGCCAGAGAAAGGAGAGCTCGAGCTCTTGGTGCCAGAGTGAGGTAGTCTGTCTTTCTTAAAGCGTCCTGTGATCGGAGTCCCTTTTGTAGTCCCTTTTGTTCCCTGTGGTTCTGTGGACATGTCTTCCATCCCCCATCCCCCCACATAAAGACTGATGGCCCTTGTCTTGCTGCATCCGCCAGCATGGCACCTGGTGAAGAGATCTTCCCACAGCACACCTGAGCTTTACTTGAGTGGGCAGGACAGGCCAGGTTCTGCTTTTGCTAAAACTTTTCCCATATGAACTTGCAGAAGGGACCAAAAGCAGAAACCTTCCTTCTCACCTTCACTCTAATAAGGGAAACCTTTCTGGCACTTGGAACATTGTTTGCTGTCAGCCCAGAAACGAGTCCCTAACACTTGGGACCTTGTGTCTCCCTATCTCCTCTCTCCCCACCCCCATCCTCTCCTTGAAGGAACGATTATACAATCATGAGTCAGCATTGATTTCAGTTTCTGTTATGGTGGTAGGTCCTGCCCAGCAAGCAAAGTTCTGAGAGAAAAACTGTTTTTACCATTTTTAAAAACCCTTTCCATCAGTGATTCTCGTTGCCCTTTGAAATACATGTACTACACATTAAATTTCATTGTGCCATGTTTATAATCAGTGTTTTATATTTTTGTACTGAAGTATCGGAGCACTTTAGAAATGTTTACTTTAAATTTGTTTGATTTTGGAAGGAAAATGACTTGTCTGTAATTCTATTGCTGCGCTCACGTAATAATTCTTTACTGAGCTGTGATAGTTTGATGCTGTTTAGTTTTAGTTCTAGTCCAGTGACTTTGTGATCTCGTGAATAATCATGATAGGAGGTTCAGGGGATTTCAATCCAAACCTCCAAGAGGATTGTCTTCTTCCCTGAAGTTGAGGAGATTTCTCAGTTCTGCTAGAAGGCACGGTTGTAAATAGTCATGTCCCTGCCAATGGTATCCCCATCACTTCTTGTTAGTATCTAATTTTATTTGTAAAATTGATGGATAAGCACATGTTAATACATCTGTTGACTCGTGCACTTCGTTAATTGTATTGTGATCTTAGGTTCACTTCCTGGTTTGTTGTTTTGTTTTGGGGTTTTTGTGGTTTTTTTGGTTTTGTTTGTTTTTTTTTTAATAATTTTTTTATGCTGGCTCTCGACAGCACGATTTCAGAACAACCTTGGAACCCAAGTACTGATTTCTAGCAATAAAAAAATTACTAAAATAAGCTCTGTGTCTCAAGTTAAATTGTGTCTGAGTATCAGTTTCATATTGCTCTGAAAGACTAGCTTTGCCAAGGGATGGTTGGTCTTGTGGTCTCAACTGGATTTAGCTGGGTAGAGAGCTGACTGCTCACTCTCATGGTGCTGTGTGCTGCCTCCAGCTTGTCCATCCTCCATTCCCTCCCTGTCTGGAGGGGGATGCATTTATGATCAGTGTAGTTTTCTTTTGAGAGGCTATTTTAAGGTAGAATGCTGCACCTCCGAACTTGGACAAACTTATTTCAGCTTTAGGCTTTTTTTTTTTAATTTGGTTGGTTTTAATTTTTTCTCCTTTTCGATTAACAAAAAATTCTTTCATCTACACACACCCCAGGGGGGAAAAAAAAACTTAAGAAAGCAGGCAAAACAAATTTCCACCTTGAGCCTCATTCTGTGTTATGGGTGTGTCTATGACCTGTGTCGGGAGGTGAGCAGCAGACTTCTTCAGTTCTCTGAAAACACTTGATTGTTGTATTGATTAGAGTTCTTAAGTCTTTCAAATTTGTTTTTCTTTGCACTGCTATTTTCTAAATGTTCTTTAAAAATCATTTATTGATCGCCTTCTGTTGGGACTGTACAGGGAACCCTAAGGTATGACCTCTGCTACCATACATGTGACAATTACATAATGGGATACTTAAATAGATCCATGAATTTGGGGACTGGGAATTTCTTCACCACCCACCCATATTTTATTCTGTGAAGTTTGTCCTTCCAAAACCTCTTCCCAGTTTAGTGGCACTGAAAGTCTCCGGGGCTTTATGATGAATATGAATATTCCATGAGCCATCACTGTGCTATTCAAGCCTGATTGAATTCTAATGGTGCTCCCACGTTAGGCCACTTTGATGGGAAGATTTTATCTTGGATTAGGTGAAATTCAATAAAAGTGAAATAACTACTGTACTATGATAATAAAAGCTGGTGTTTGTGTTTTACAAACTGCTTGATATTCACTCATTAATTGATGTATGTACATCAATTATGCTCTGGCAATATTTGAGCATCATGGTCCCCATTTTCTTTAGTATTCGGCATCATTTATTTAAATATCTTTTTTATGCTTTTATAAACTTTAGTACTGCTCATTTTGTAAGTCTGCTTTCAGTTCATTTTAAAGCGTTTCAAACATTTAAACATCAAACATTTTTACAAGTACATTTATAAAGAAATCATTTTAAAATGAGATTCATATGCAAAACTCGGCCATCAAGAAAAATAAATGACAAAACCAAAACACTGTGGCTCATTCACAAGTAGTACATGTCAGTGCTCAATTACAGTTCCTAGTAGGATATAGTTCATAGTTCAGTTGGTATGTCTTGTTTAAAACTTCTAATTGGTTCAGTGTGTCACGTGATGAAATAATAAGAAAAATCAATGTTGCGTTTGGATTTGTGATTCTAGAAACGATCACTTATTTACTTGCCCTTCTAGCATTCTTTGACACTTCAAGCCTCTCAGCTTTAAAGAAGGAAAATAAGACTCGGGGCCCTGACCTCAATTGGGGGATTGCCACACATAAGCACAACTACATAATAAAATCAATGACAGCATTGGATGGGAAGTAGCTAAAATGAAAGCAGTTTGTTTAGGGAAGGAAGGCTAATAAATTGAAGAAACACTTTTCGGAAAGCCAGCCCAGCACCTTTAAATGGGAAGGACAGGTTGAGTAATGTATTTATTTCTGTCGTGTGGGGCTCAGCAAGGGGTGTTAGATCTTACATCTTAGCCAGATGTTAATGACCTCGTGAGGGAAAGCATGAGGGACCGGGCATAAAAGGCAAAAGGAAGGTACCATGCCCGTGACTCTTGCTAGTGGGTCCTTTTAAGGGGGGAAGACTTTAATTGGTCTTTATGCTATAAAGGAAGCTTGTGTGAGCCAGAGAGGACCAATCTTCCCAGGGAAGATGGTTTGTTCAGGCCAGGAACAAAGCACAGAACCCACCAAAAGGCCCAGGAACCCCTGCATTACCCTCTCAGGGAAGCAGCCCATCCATTGTGTTCTGGAATGACCCGTAGGCTGGACCAGGTCCGAGAAGCCATTTAGTGCTCTCCTGTTTGAGACAAGGTTCTGATAAAACATGGGAGTTTATAACATGAAGCACAGCCTCACTTTCCCCCTCTGTAGAGTGGAGGGGGTTAGAGCTGTATGTGTAAATGTCGGCTGATGATTAAGGAAGGCGACTAGGAACATGTGGCCCCTGTGTGGGCAGCAGGCTGGGCCCAGTGCCTTCAGCCATGGGGACTGCTCTGAAGTGCCTCCCCTCTAAAACCAGGAGCTTGTTATTACCTTTTGATTGCAGGTAGTGCTTTCAGCACCATTCTTCTCCCTGGAATATTTAAGGTTTACAAAGCATCTCGGTGTCAGATGCTGCAATTATCCCCATTTCTACAGGTTTGATAACTGAGAATCAAAACATGTATAACCTCTCTGTGATTACTTATTGTCTCAGAGAGGGGGGTTTGGAGGGAAGATAGAATTAGAAATTCAAAATCTGGATTTCAGAGAGGCCCGGAGAAAGTTATATGAACTGATGTTAAGTGAAATGAGCAGAACCAGGAGTGAAATGAGCAGAACCAGGAGATCATCATACATGGCAACAGAATTATACAATGATCAATTCTGCTGGACATGGCTCTCTTCAACAATGATGATTCAGACCAGTTCCAGTAATCTTGTGATAGAGAGCCATCTGCACCCAGAGAGAGGATGAGGGAACTGAGCGTGGATCACAACAGCATTTTCACTTTTTGTTGTTTGCTTGAATTTTATTTTTTCTCTCATTTCCTTTTTGATCTGATTCTTCTTGTGCAGCAAGATAATTGCATACATATGCCTATATTGGATTTACAAATATTTTTTGCCATATTTAACACATATAGAAAAAATATTGGGAAAAAAAATAACTGAGTGCTCAGAGGTTGTTTGTCCTGGGGACCCAAAGTTATCAAGTTGTGAGGTGAGATTCAAACCCAGGACCAGGCCTCCGATTCCCTATGCCATTACACTTGCTGGGAGTTGAGTTTCTTAAGAGCAGTGGTTGTGGACTGAAGCACATTTAGTTTCTAAATGGGCATCGTGCGCACACAGGAATGGCTGAGGTGTCTTCACACTGCCCTCACCTATCCATCTATACCAGGAGAGGAAGGGCCGTCTCCAAGACACATTCCAGCTTTAAAAGTCTTTACACCAACCAGAGTGGAGTGACTGTCACTTTATCATAGAAACGTCTTTCCTTCTGAGCTGTGGGTGTGCCAATCTGACCAGCTTTGCTGAGTGATCTCAGGTGAGTCCATGTATGTTTGTCTGCAAATCTCAGAGAAGAGTGTGAAAGTCCTAGGGATTTTAAGACTGACTCTTGGAGAACTAGTTAGGCCTCTCATTCCAATCAGTTGAGTGAGTTCACTTGGGACTCGGTCCTCGACAGCCATGTTGTGCTGAAAGGCGGTCGGGACTAAGGGAACATGAAGAGAAGTGCCAGCCCTCTTTTTCTCTTAAGACTTAAGGCAACTTTGAACTTGATAAAAAGATAAAAAAAAACAACTACAGACTAAAAACAGATGTTTTAAAATTTTAAATAAATGACAAAAATTTTTGACAAAAATTTTTGACAAAAATTTTTAAATAAATGATGCAATTAATAATTAAATGTTAATACTAAATGATGCAATTAATAATTAAATGTTAATACAAGAATAAAAACTCCACAAATTAAAGAAAATATTACAAGTCAAAGAATTAAAGATAGAAGATTGTCAGGGAAGACTTCTTTTTTCTTAAACAATGCCTGATCTTGGAAAGCCACACAGATTCTAAAGATGCTTCTAGTGGAGATCTCTGGGAACTGCTGCTAATTTTCATGTCCCTGAAGTCAGCTGTCATTTCACAGCCCCGTCTCATTTTGGGTCTAAAATGGGACTCTTCAGCCTTGTCATTCACCACATTGACCAGGAGGCTCGATGCTGGTTGGCATTCTTCACTGTCCAAAATCCACCAACGTGGATAATAAACATGTCACAACTGGCAAAGCAGATTGTGAAAAGGCCAGGGCGGGCCCCTGAGAGCAGAACTGTAATCAGGACAACAGTGACTACCACCTCCGCTTGGGCAGGAAGGTGTGAATATGTTGCTTAAAAAGTCCTCTCTGCTTGACCTACTGCCCCCTCCTCACCTTTAACAGGAGGGAACAATCGGTGACAATTTTCCACCACCTTCCACCATCTTCCAGAGGCTGTGATCACTGCCACAGGGGTCTCTTCTTCCCTCCATTCACCCAATTGGGCTCACTGTATCTGTCCCAAGTCTATATAACCAGCATCAATGAAATCGCTTGCTCACTGGGGGGCAGACCCCCTTTGTCCCTGTGATCCCAGAAGCCACATCTGTAACAGATGTCACCCTGCCAACCGCCAGGCAGGACTCGGGTGTGGACGGGACATTACAAGGGCAGACAGCACTTGGCTGCCGAAGAGGATCCTCTGCAGCAAGAAAATGAAAGCAGAGCCCAAGTCTCCTGTTGAGAATAAAAGAAGGCATCATGGTTAATGGCTGCTGAGTGATGAGAGGTTATAAGGGGAAGCAGGAGAGAAGGAACCAACGTTACCTTAAGTTAGAGTCTACAGGCAGAACAAACCGCAGTTAGGATTAAAGGACTGGCCTTTCTTCTTTTAGTAGGTGTAGGTAGGTGTTTTCAACTCAAAAAGCAATGATTAGGTGCACAGCATGCAGGTATTAAGATATACAGAAAATGGCCTGGCTCCATCCTTTCCTTTTCAAGGAAAAAACTTTCATGGTTTTCAAAAGAAAATTAAAAATAATTGCCTTTGGCCCTGAGAAGATCGGGTCTCATCCTGCTCTGACATAAAATAATTCATTTATGTATTATATGCTGGAAGCATATTAACTTTCTCTAATGCAATTCGTGGCTCATTAAGTAGTGGGAGATTCTACAAGGTTTTGTAAGGGTGAATGTTGAAAATTGCCCGTGTATATATTTTGAAAATAAAAAGCTTTTTTTTAATTAAAGTTGGAGGTTCTGAGACATGAGTAAGAATCACTTCAAAGTTTTAAGACCAGTGTAAGTGAACCCCTGAACTATGAAAAAGCCAGAGTCTCAGGGGTGCCCGAGGGCTATGTCCAAGAAAAGCCACTTTAAGGCCACAATGGCAGTGGACAAGTTCTGGTTATCACTGTGGCTGACCCAGACGGAATCTCAGTTTCCATTTTTTACCATCCAAGTCTCTGCCTCCCCTCAGAATTCTCCACTATCTCCCATTACTTTTCACTGCCTGAGCCTTACGGTATTACTGAGGTTTCCTCTAAGGCAGATTTAGTCTCTCCTGAACCTGAAGACACGTTGCAATATGATGAGATAAGTTTGTTTTGGAGGAAGGCAGCTTCTACGTGTGCAGTTTTACAAAGTGGCCTGAGTTACTGATGACATTTAATCTCAAACCACACTTCAAAAACCCATAGCTAAGGAGAGCTAAATATAGTTTGGCAAACTTAAGTGAAAGCAAAACCACAGCAGAGATTGAGAAAGTAGCAATTTGGGGAGAGCCTGGCAGCAGAAAGCGCCCATGTTGCCATCTTATTACGGGCCTGGAGGACGAGGGGGAGTTCTAACCGACACTTAACCTCGTTTTTACCTTCCTCCTTCCTCTCTGCCAGGGTGCGCTTCAGATCGACAGATACTTCCAGGTGCTGACGAATGCCGTGGGGATGAGGGAGTAAGGCACGGTTGTGATGCTGCTCCAGGTGTCGGAGGAGGGATCGTAGCAGTCGAGGGTTTTGCAGCGCTGAGTCCCACAGTAGCCCCCCACCACAAAGAGTTTATTTCCACAGGTGACTGCTCGGCAGCTAATCCTCCGGGCCGTCACATCCCCAAACTTGGACCACTGGAAGGTGTCGCTGTGGAAGCGGTAGGCAGAACTGGCTGAGAACTCCGTGTCGCCCCCAATCACAATCACCTGGCTGCCCAGCACAGCAGCTGCGGTGTATCTCCACGCTTGGGGACAGGTGGTGGGCGCCGTCCAGCGGTTCTGACAGGGATCGAAGCACTGCACTTTGGGCAAGTGAATCTGGTTAACGCTGGTGCCCCCAAAAACAAAAAGCTTCTTCTTTGCCCCGACCACGGCAGCATTGCAGACCCCTTCCCTAAGAGGAGCCACCAAAGTCCATTTGTTAGTCTGCGGGTCGTAGTGTTCCACCTGCTTAAGGGAGACGGAGGGGGAGGCTGGGAAGGAGCCACTCACGGCCGTGTGGCCCCCGACCACATAGAGAGAATGCGCCAGCTCTGCCGAACCGTGGCCAAACCTGGCCACCAGCATTGGGGCAGCCTTGGCCCACTCGTCGTGGAGGGTGTCGTAGACCCACACGTCTTTGGAGGCACTGTTCTCGGAGCCCCGGCCCCCGGTGACGTAGACTTTGCAGCCGATGGCACAAGCGCTGCACTCTTTGCGGGGACTAGGAATGTCTGTCCTGGGAATGATGTCGCTGGTGGTCTGGTCGATGGTGTAAATCTTGTCACACATGAACGTCTGCCCCCCGAGCAGCAGCAGAGCCTGGCTGACCTTCCGGGGCCGGGCGCAGAAGCCCGTCACCAGCCCATCGTTCTGCAAGAGCCTCATTTTACAGCGCACGGCGTCTGCCACGATCTCCCCTCCCAGTTTGTGGTTTGTCACCACCTCTTCCAGAGCCACCTGGTTCTTCAGGTAAGCCTCGGGCAAAAGAGCCAGGCGCACTGAACGCAGAAGCTCTGGCAAGTCATCGTGGCGGACAGACAGGTCGTACTTGATCCATCCAATGACTGCTTCGTATACCAGGCTCTCCTCCTCCACCTCCAAGTCTTCGCTCTGCACAAGCTCCAGCAGCCTGCTTTTGGGGAGTTTTAGGAAATCATCAGACTTGTACAAAGAAGCAAAGTTGGCCAAAGCCATTCTCCAGGACAGCTCAAACAGCCGGTCGCAATTAAAAGTGTCAGACAGGGCCAGCATATTCAGACAGTTGGTGGGGTGCAGATTCTTCTCCAGGAAGGCTGCAGCCGCGTCCCGGATGTCATGGAACTGCAGCATGTCCCCGGCCTCCAGAAGAGACTCCGCGTTCTCTTCGTTGATGAGCACCCTGGCTGAGTAGGCGTAGTCGAGCAACAGCTCCAACACCTCCGGGTGCAGCCGGTCTCCGAAGTCCACGTGGCCCTCTCGGCTCTCCTTCAGGCCCCCCCCAAACATGGCCTCGAAGTAGTAGCTGCAAGAAGCCAGCACAGCTCGGTGGCAGTGGAACACGCCGCTCCCGGCCCTGAGTACCACGTCGGTGAAGAGGCACTTCTGGCGCAGCAAGTTCAGATGGGTCAGCAGGCTGTCCGCGTGGCCCGGCTTGTGGAAGATCTGTATGTTCATGGAGCCAGAGCTGGAGCGAGACTTCCGGGTCTCGTGGCTGGTGACCGACATTGTCTCTAAGACAGGGGAAGAGCAGACTGGGAGTTAGCCCCAGACCAGGAGGAGGAGGGGGGAGGACACAGAACAGGAGCCCTTTTTCTCTCCACAAAGTATTCTGTGACCGTTTCTCAGCTACTCGCTTGGATTATAAGCCCGTTACCACACAACCGCACCTAATAAATGTTTGCTGACTGGCCTGACTATATGACCATTCTATCCCTGGGCCGGACTAAATGACATAACGTTTACAGGACACTCCGGAATGCCTTGTACATATACATATGACTCCTTTGATCCTCCCCAGCCCTGGGGGTAAGTACTGCAGTGGTCTCCATTTTGCAAAGGGTCCTACAACTACAGAGTCTGAGGCAGGAGGCAATCTCCAGCTTCCCCGACTCTGTATCAAACGGACAAGGCCGCCTCCAAGAGAGGCTTCCAATTCTACAGCTTAACGCTCTTCCGGGAGATGGAGGAACATCCTGGGCCACCGAGGCAGGGCCAGAGCCAGCCGACAAGGGGGATTCAGCTCGCTGGCCCCGCAGGCGCTGACCCAGCCCCAGGGGGAGGGGGGCAAAGCCCAGGAACCCAAAGACAAGCGCCGCGGAGCCCCGCCAAGAGAGGTGGGTCCAGGTAATAATTAACTCCCTCTTCAGGGGGAGCAGCCTTTGAAGTGGAGGCCCTGCCCCTCCCTAGCCTTAAAAGGAAAGGAAGCCAAACACCGCCGGCCAAGAGGGAAGAGCCGGCAGAGCCAGGTTTCCAAGTCTCCCTCCCGTTCCCGCCCCGCCCCCATCCAGGCCGGCTCGGCCTGGGCCCCAAGCTCAGCAGGGCATCCCCTTCTCCCAGGAGTGGTGGTCTGCCGCCCGCCCCCTCTCGTCGGCGCCCTCAGATCCCGGCCGTCCCCCCAGAAGGTCAAACCCCCAAGCTCCTCAGCCGCCCTCCTGCGAGGCCCCCAGCCTCCTCAGTCAGCCCTCCCACAGCCCCTCAGCCGCCCTCCCGCAACGCCCCCGTCTCCTCGGTCAGCCCTCCCACAACCCCTCAGCCGCCTCCCAGCCCCTCAGCCGCCCTCCCGCAGCCCCTCAGCCGCCCTCCCACAGCCCCTCAGCCGCCCTCCCACAGCCCCTCAGCCGCCCTCCCACAGCCCCTCAGCCGCCCTCCCGCAACGCCCCCGTCTCCTCGGTCAGCCCTCCCACAACCCCTCAGCCGCCCTCCCACAGCCCCTCAGCCGCCCTCCCGCAGCCCCTCAGCCGCCCTCCCACAGCCCCTCAGCCGCCCTCCCACAGCCCCTCAGCCGCCCTCCCGCAACGCCCCCGTCTCCTCGGTCAGAGCCCCGTGGATGCTCAGGCCCTGTCAGATCTCCCCACATCCTCTCTCAGAGCCCCGCATAGTCCCCCAGGCACCTCTTTCCAGGTCCCTCCAAAGATTCTCTGCCACTCACACACACCGGCCCCCGGCCCCCTGCCGGCCGCTGCTAGAGCCGCCCCCAGCCTCTTCTCAGACCCGGTGTACAGTCAGCCTGCGGCGCTCAGAGGAGAGCCGGCTCCCGGCCCCTCCCAGGGCTCTTCTCCTTACCCCTCCCCCACTAAGCATCCTCAGACACCAGCCCCCCACCCCCCCGGGTCCCCTCCCCTCCCCCTTACTCTCACCGCACACACGTGGCCCGGCCCGGCCCGAGGACTCCCTTTCCCCGCCGCTGCCCAGGTACCCACCGAAAGTGCGCGCTCGCTCCCAAGCTTTACTCGAGCCAACGACTCTCGACTCCAGATCTCGGCCCTGACCACACCTCCTCCGAGGCTGTCCCGCCCCCCCGCGGTAGAGACCTATGGCGGCCTGAGTCCTCCAGTATTGGTTTCGTTCCCTGATCCGTATTGACCAATCACGGACCACAAGCGCCCTCGCCCCTTACGTCATCAGTCTTGTACTAAAAAGACCAATCACGGAGGGGTAACTCGACCCTTGGTGAGAGTGACCAATCACGGAACAGATATCCAGGAGCTAATGTCCCTTTTGGCTCTGGATCCTCTCGCAGAACCTCACGAGGTTCCGTCCGCGCCGGTTCTGTCTCTGTGTCCTGGGGGTCTGTGGATCCGCTCCCCGGAGGTGGGAGGCGTCCGCGGCAGGGGAAGGGGACTTGCCCATCGCCCTGAGGTGGCCGGGTGTAGGATGCCAGAGCTAATTTACGACTCCCGTCACCCACACTGCTACCTCAGGAGAGAGAGCGCGGCTGGGGCAGGACTCGAACTCAGATCTTTGTGACTCCCGAGCCGGGGCTGTCCCCTGCACCACCTCAGCAGCAACGTAGGGATTTTCTGGAAGAGGAAACCCACGAATATGGTCTAAAGGAGGACTACACAGGGATAGGGACCACGAAGCATTAAAAAAAAAAAGCCTAGAATGCTTAGAAAAGGAAGAAAATTCACGAAGAGAGCGAAAAATCCCCCTCCCTTTTTTTTTTTTTTAAAGAAAAAGGTGCAGAAAATGAAAACAAAATAAAACAACCTGTCTTCCTAATAATAATAGCGCGCATTTACGGTGTGCAAAAACACTTATATACATTTTCTTATTAGAGCCATAGCACTAGTCTGTGAAATAGGTGTTATTTACAAATAGGAAAACAAATTAAGAGGAAATTCGGTAACTGTCCGGGCTCATACTGCTATTATAGATCTGAATCAGGATTTGAACTCAAGCCTTTGTGACGCTAAATACTGAATTAACCACTGAAGATTCTATTATATCTGCCGCCTCTAGAAGATCTTGGTTAGGGACCATGGAGCACACCCAAAAGCATCCCCTGAAGACCTTTTTTTTCTCTCTCAATCCATCTTTTTTTTGCTAGAATGTTAGTTTCTTGAGATAAAAGACTCTGTAACCCTAGCAACAGCCTAATGCCTAGCACTCTTAAAAATGTGTTAATTGATTCCTCTTTGTCCCTTACCTTCTTTTCTTTCATTTCCCGTTTCCTTTTTCTCCCAGTCTCCCAGTCTCTCTGTCTCTTGTCTACTTCATCCCCTTTCCCCCTTGTCTCCCCATCTCTTTGGACTTCTGTCCCCCTAATTCTCTTTGGTATTATCCCTCATCCGCATCTGGTCCTCTTCCTGTTCCTCATCCCAAGCTTCTTATCTGTCTCATTCTTGGCCCCTTATTCTTTTGTCAATATTTATTGAATGCTTGCTATGTATATCAGGTTAGTACCTGATATACAAATGTATACAAGCAGTAGGGACAGAAAAGCATGGGGAGGGGGGGGTAGAGTTAAATACTCATATCTGCTCTCAAAATGTGGTACAGATTAACATCCACACCTCACTTCAGTCCCCATGTCAGGGAATACTAATAATAGACTGGCATCTTCTACTATCTATTATCTATCTGTCTGTCTGTCTATCTAAGCTTTAAGGTTTGCAGAATGTTTTCCATATATTATTTCATTTGAACCTTACAACAATCCTATGAGATGGGTACTTCAAGTATCATCATCCACATTTTATAGACAAAACAGGTTCAGAAAAGTTAAGTGATTTATACATGGTTATGCCGTTATATCCAAGACTAGATCTTCTGAATCCCAGTCCTACATTCCAACCACCACACCACAAAGAAATAGGGACAACCAGTATTTGGAAGAAAAATGGGGAATGCTTAGATTCTCTTCAGAATTTTCAGTGGGTTCCTGGCCTGGGGTTTCCTGGATGTTTGCTTTTAATCTGGGAGAACCTGGGTGTGACCCTACCTGTGAAGTTCAAAATCCTGTCCACACCCAGGTAGGATTACCCAACCCAGTGGGATTAATTATTTTTTATACATTATAAGAATATTATATTATAATGTTCTGTTATAAGAAACCAGAGGGAAAAAAAACCACCGTCTCTAATGGCCTTCTCAAGTCAAGTGGCCTCTGTCCATTGAATTGTTTGCTCCTTCACAAATTGGCCCCCCTCTGCCTTTCCAATCTCACTCTCATTCCATCCAACAAGCATTAAGTGTCTACTGTCTGCCAGACACTGTATAGAGCTTTAGGGATACAGAGACAAAAATGAGACACTTCCTGCCCTAAAGGAGTTTACATTCCTTTGAGAGAAAGCAATATAAACAGATGTAGAAACAAAGAATTTGAGATGAAAGGAATAGCGGCAGCCATCTAGTCCCATCCAGCCCAGAAAAAAACCCCAAGATTTATAAGATCAATTCACAAATCCAGAAGGGATCTAAGAGGTCATCTCATTTAATCCTTTCATTTTGCACTTTAGGAACTGAATCCCTGAGAAGTTAAGTCACTTGTCTTAGTTCATGTGTGCCAAATAAGTATGAAAGCTGGGATTTGCCCCTAGGTTTTCTCCCTCCAGGTTCAGGGTCTTTCCACTGAGACATGTTACCTACTACAGCAAAACAACTTGTAGAAATAAATGAAAGCTTGATTAATAATTTTACATGGATAACAACAACAACAATACTAGCTAAGGGAACACAAAGAAAGGCAAAAGACTCTCAAGGAGTTTAACAATCTAAAAGGGAAGACAAATGCAAATGGTTATATACAAACTTTAGACTAGATAAACCAAGGAGTAGTCTCAGAGGGAAGGCCCTACTGATAAAAAGGATTGGGAAAAGTAGGAAGAAGGATTCCACTGAGAGAAAAAAAAAAAAAAAAGGAAATTACATAAAGTAAATGGAATCAAGAAAAAACAATAAGTCACATAAAATTCCAAAATCAGAGTAAGAAGGGGACTTAAAGGTCATAGAATCCAATCCCTTCATTATACAAATAAGGAAACGGATTTTATTAGGTGCCATAGACTGTGCTGAATGCTTTATAGTTATGATCTCACTGGATCCTCACAACACCTTGGGAAGAGGGTTCATTACCTTTTATTTTACTTGACATCCAAACTGGACTGGGTTGTCCATTTGTGTTCAATTGTGAGACTATCTGTCAGGCTTGGGATCTGCTCCCTTCTCAGCTCTAACTTTTGGTTCTACGTCTTCCTGATGGGACCCTTCCTCCATCCCCTGGAATAAAAAGTGTTTCTGCCTACTCAGGTTTTCTAACAGCACTTTACCAGAATATCTCAAAAATCCCTATCACATTTTATCTTGTCTTATTCTTATTCACATGCTCATCATATGTGGAAGATGCTTCCTTTTTCTTATTTTATTTATTTTGGAAGGTGAATAGATATTGTTTTTGTTTATATATGTTGTTTGTATATATATATACACTTTGAAGAGAAACAGAGTGTTGAAGAAAAAGGCAACCCCTTGTAAAAAAGAGTTTTGAGGAGAGACTCAAAATTCTGAGAGGACTGGAGTGAAAGCATGCTTCTCAGAGGCCAAAGTACTGAGCTATTATAAAAGTGATTAATGCAGTTTCCCAATAGCTAATTTACAGAGGATTTAATTTATTTTATTTTATTTTTATTGTTAGGAAACTTTGAAAGAACTATTTTGGACCCTGAGACTATATTATGTATTAATTCTTTGTAGCACATCTGACAGAAATGTAGATTTGGAATTTTTTTTACTTATGATTAGAGGCTCTGATTTGAGGTTTAAAAAGATAGAGAAACTGGTGAGAGTAAATGCTTACAAAAATTGAAGACAAAATACAGAAACCAATAGAGCTGAAAAAAAGTCAAGATTAGATGACTAAAGGCAGGCAATGTCTGCATTGGTACCTGGAGCTGATCTGATTGCAGAACTTCATTGATGATAGGGGCTGACTGAGAAAGCTTGATCCTATGTTGTTTGAAGAACTGGCCTTGTCTTTTCAGTTAGTAAAAGTCCCGTGCTTAAGAGTTAATGGTACCACAAAACAAATGAAATTGAATGTGGCAAAATTATGAAGAACATAGTTGGCCCCAACAAGAAACAAGAAGTCACTTTTCCCTGCTCCTTTGCTAAAGTCAATGTTCCATGGGTGTAGAGTGTTACATAGGTCAGATTTTGTCAATGTGTTGATTGATCTTAATGAATTTTTTTCTTTCAAGTCTGTTATAAGGGATGCCTCAGAGAGGGGAAGGAGAAATGGTACATGGAGATATTTAGCTGAGTAAAAACAGAAGATATTAATAAAAATCTTTTTTTTTCAAAAAGTGTTCATTGTTTCTTTATGACTAATTTGTATAAGTAAGAGATCTCAGTAGGAATTCAAAAGCCACAGTTCTAAGTGTAATGATGTATTTCCTCTACACCAGGATTGATCTTAGGACCATGTTGCTATGGCATGGCATCCATGGCTATCTCCTCCACTGGTCAGAACACCTTCCATACTCGTCAGTCTGAGTGGTAATTTGGGAGAATATCATCCCAGACAGAGAGAATATAAATGAAGTACCTTTAGATGCCTGAAATACACATATATAGGAACATATTCCTCCCTTCCCTCTCTAGTAGACTATAACCCCCTTGAGGGCAGGAACTGTATCACTTAAAAAAAAAATGCTGGCACCTAACACAGTCTTGCATTTAGCAGGCACTACTGAACTGAAAAAAGATCCCATTGAACACAAAAAAAAAACACCTGTATACTAGAGTATTTGACAAAGTGCCTTTAGTTGAGTTTCCCCCTGGGTATTTTGGCCAATTTCACTCAAGACACAGTTCGACAAGCTATATCATGCCCAGTCTGTGAGGACCTTGGAGAGCCTTTCCCATGTGAAAACACTTGGGTTAGTTAGACTGGCTGCTTCCAAACAGGTAATATGATTGTGGTAGGAACTTTCTCAAATACTTTTGCACCTAGAACCCTATTTCAGAGGCCAACAGGGAGCGCAAAAGAAGTGGGAATAAGGCTGCCTTCAGAATGAAATTCAAACTCCAGGGTCTGCCATTTGAAATCTACCTCAATCTACATCCAACCCACTTTGCTTTGTTTTTTTTTTCTTCCAAACATATTTCCACATTTATCATGCTATGCAAGAAAAATCAAACCAAAAGAGAAAAAAATGAGAAAGAAAAAAAACAAACAAACAAACAAGCAAACAAACAACAGCAAAAGTGAAAATACATTCAGTATCCATAGTCCCATCTCTGGATGCAGATAGCTCTTTCCATCACAACTGTATTGGAACTGCCTTCAATCATTTGGTTTGGTTTTTAAAATAATTTTTATGTTTTTTTATTCTGTACTAAACAAACATCAAATAAAAAAAGTCTTTCCATATACAAAGCATATTTCCATATTATTTCCATAGAAATTGGAGGACTAGATATAAAGTTGTAAATCTATTTATATATCTTGCTTTTCCTTTTAATATGTTAAGTATGGTATGTATATATATTCAGTGAATGATATAACAAATGTAATATCAAAAATTAGATATATAACTTTCAAAGATATCCTGCTTATCTATATTTCTTCTTGAGAGGAAAGGAGAGTGAAGAGATGAATTTTTTAACTCTAGGGCCAGGATTAGGAAGGAAAGAAAATTAAATTCAAAGAACAGTATCATGAGAAAGTCCTGAATGGTGATGACAGCTAGGTGGTACAATGAATGGAACAACAGCTCTGTAATCAGGAGGAGGACCTGAATTCAGATCTACCCTCAGACATTTACTAGTTGTGTGATCCTGGACAAGTCACTTAATCCCAGTGACTTAAAAAAGGTACTGAAGAGGTTGAAGGTAGGCCGAGTACAAGATAGTTTTAGGAGGGGGTAAGGGACAGAGAGAGATAGAATGATAAGTTATAGTCAGAGAAATGTCAGGTCTTTGATGGAGGAAGCAGAATACTTATGGGTAATGGTGAGGTCCAGAATGTGACTGTTCCAATGTATGACTGATGGTAGGATAGAGGATCAGTTGATCAGATCGGCAGAAGTGGAAGATTGGAATGGGAAGGGACATCATCATAAAAGTTAAAGAAGAGTAGAAACTGAGGAGAGGATGATGAGCCAGGTTAAGGGACTTTCCCTAAATTCTTTTAGATTCCCCATCTTTTTTTTTGGTCATTGTTATATTGTCTATTCTCTTCCCTTGTAATCACCTCTTGCCTTGCTGTACCTGCATCACACCAGGGCTATAAGTAACAGATTGAATAAAATCCAACTGGATAAAATCATTTTGAAGGGTTTTTCCCAGAGTC